>NW_006767440.1:207019-226771 GCF_000264995.1 Punctularia strigosozonata HHB-11173 SS5 | reverse complement strand
TGAGCTCTTTAGACGAGGACATGGTGTCCTGATGCTGGAGTGAGGTGGAGATAGGTGAAGTAGGTGAGATATGGTGGTGATGATGATGATGATGCAAGGAGGGCGAGGTGAGCCGAGTTGTGGAGGTGTAGGAGGGTGTGCGGTGCGTGTAGGACGTCCCAGGCGCGAAGAAGAGTCTGTCTAAGCTATCTAACTATGTAGAAAAGCGAAAAGAGCCCGTAGATCGCGCAAATCACGCAAAACTAGTTACTTATAGATGGGGAGAGCCACACACAGACACGAACTTGACCCCTGCCACATGCACAAAGGAATGGATACCCGGTGTGGCTTATTCCAGGGATGGAAAGCGGCGAAGCCAATCAAGGTAGACGAGAATAAACCCACTCCAAGTTCTGCCCACCCAAGTGTTTATGTGTAGCTGCGGAAGCCCTATGTGTCTACCAGCGCTTGCAGGAGGTCAAGGGACCGTTAAAGCCTGTGGCAGCACGGGAAACGCGCAGGAGGGGACGTAGGAGGCGCAGGGAGCGTAGGGAGACGCTGGGGAGCGTAGAGCACCGCACAGATGTGCAGGGAGTGCCTGGGGAAGGCAGGAGGCTTGCAACAGCGGCAGAGGCGTGTGTGCAGCAGCAGTAGCGTCGAAACAAGCGGTCAGAGCGCAGGGCTCGTAACCTAACAGCGTAGGAGGCTGTCTGACGCGCTGTAGCGAGCTGAGAGCAAGGGAATGGAGCTGTGAGTCGAAGTCTATTGAGATACAACTAGGGACAGACCTGGGAGCAAGGGAATGGAGCTGCGAGTCGAAGTCTGAGGACTCTGGGCTCCATCCCTGCTCTCTAAATACATCTAGCTATGATGGAAGCTATGGTAACAGGTAACAAAGGGAGATATCGAAGCTATGGAGATAGGGATCAAGCATGTGGAGATGGACAGTTGGAATCAGTGATCTGAGCAACCAACTGACTGTTGGACCGGCTGCATCAGTTGTGGAGTCAACCAACTGATGCCAACTTATACCAGCTGATCTGAACAGATGGGAGACATGTAGCCAGGAGACCAGCATCAAAGGATGATCAGAGCAGCCAGAAAAGCGGTGACCAAGGGGAATGATGGATGGTAACCACCTAGACTGATCCATCACCAACCTCAACATCAAAGTATAAGAACCCCTAGATCTTGGTACCTTAGGCGGGTACCGGACCGTCGTGGCTGTTAGACTTGGTGTAATAGTCTAGGCTGTGTCGTGTGACTTAGGTGTGAGAGTTAAGACTCTAGGCGCACTAGGTCGAGTGTGGTGGTCGTTGGGTGTGGTTGCGATGTCTTAGACTTAGAGCTTGAGAGACCAAAACCGAGTCGTCAATCATTGTAACGCTAAGGGCATGTATAACAGATGGACGAGCTGAAGTCCTCGACTTCAGCTGGCATCTTATATACTACTATACAAGCACTGTACTGGATCATTCTAGTACCTACCACTATGTTTTATACTATTCTACAGTGTTCCTTCGAGTCACAGTTGAGTCATCTGAGTCCTAACCGAGTCATACAAGTGCACTAGAACCTTTCAGCGCATTCCAGCGCCTTCTAGATGGTTCTACTCGTGTCATTACTAAGTGTTCATGACACAAAGCTACTCCTGCAGCGGCCGATATCTTTACTGAGTGTCCGTGCTTACTGCCCTTCTGCTGCCGCGAGCTTGCTGAGATTGTGGAGACACCATTGACGAAAGGTGATGCTGGCTGCGTGGGACGGCGTGCAAATACTAATATTGTTGGCACGGTAGTCATGGCCATACACGCGGACTATGCTGTTGATGTAGAAGCTGGTGCAGTCCCAATGTAGGCAGTATATCTTAAATACCTTGCCGTACATTGCAACCTTGCCGTGGAAGGCGCTAAGGTGTAGTCCAATACGGATGGATCTCTTGACTGACCGGAGCCATCAGGTTCCATACAAAGGGGTTGGCCGGAGTAGGGTGCATTGCATATGGAGGATAATCGGTACGATGTCGTTGGTCGTGGTCGTTGAGGGACAAGGCAAATTGCAGGGGAGGAGGAGGGCCTAGTGTAGGGGACAGGCCTGGTTCTTTGTCCAATGTGTCAACACAAATGAGGGATGCAGGGTGATGCACGTCAAGTCCTGAGTTGTCTTGGCCAAGGAATGCACCGCCTGCACTACTGCTACGCTTGGGTCTGGTCTCTGCAACATCCCGAAAGACAAGGTTGACTCGCTTGAAGGTGCGAGGACTATCGAGGGCTCCCTCCAGGATAGTTCGCCACAAGTTCCCTAGATGGGGAGGTAAGACGTAGGGATAGAGTCGCGTGCCAACAGGCACAACTATGTAGCAGCCTTGAGGGGGGTATGCCCTAGTGAGCCCTGGCGGGGGAAAGTGGAGGGCAACCGAGTCTTCCTCAACATGAGGTACTGCATTATTAGATCCTGTAGAGGTATTGGTAGTGCTGGACAACGTGACTGTTGTTGAGCTAGTGGGGATGCTGGACTCGCTCTGGCATGTAAGAAAGAGTGGTGTTGGTAGTTGTCATAGGTGGTGGGGATGATGGAATAGAAAGGTATTGGCAAAGTCGGGGTGGCGTGATCACTGCAGACGACATAGGCATGCCCTCACTGCCAGATGTGTAGAGTGCATTCACAACTTGACTCATTTTGCTGGCGGGAGGTCCATGACGAGTGAGAGGGTGGTCGTCACGGTCAGAGAGGGAGATCTCAGTGAGCAGCTGCATGGTGTCTTACAATAGAACGGGTAGTTTCCTGGTGGGGAGGAAGAGAGCAAGCCATGACTTAAGTGTCACTCTGCGCGAGGCTTCGTGCAGCGTAGGATAGTTGGTGTGCTTTTTCGGTGCGGTTCTATCAGATGTGTGATTGGACGTTCTCGCAGGCTTATCTGATGCTTTGGTAATCCAGTTTGGGTGACTCAGGAGGAATAGTACATTGTATTGAATTGACCTTCTGTGACAATCTAAACTTATACCCTTCTGCATGGGGCTGTCGGGGCATGGAGTATGCCGGCTATAGATTTCATTCAGTAGTTTTCCTTGGTTACCGGTTCATTGTCCTGGTGTCGGACACTCCCTGTCAGATTATTTACAGGATATCCTTTATTTTCCTTTTGATATCCATTGCATATCCTGGCGCTGAGTTTGTATAGTCTAATACAAAAAAATTCGAAACAAATCTACGTGTCTTCTTCCCTTACCATTGCCACCCATGGTTCATCCTAGCTGCTGAATGCATCTGATTTAATTTTAGATTAGAACAGTAGTCAATCTGAGCATGTGTTGGATGTGCATACTGGCTTGCATGGTGGCATCGGCAGCTTTGGTAATGTTGTGTTTCATCCAGTCTCGCATTGACAGACGGGCAAGCTCAGGCGTGACACGTAACATGACGCGCTCCGAGTTGATGATGACCTGCCCTGGAAACACAACAATTCCATGCACGAAGGTGACACAGTCGTCGTGTAGTCGGAATATGGACCGAACGGTGCCACGCACCCAGGTGCTGGTGTACTCCATACAAATGTGTATGCCGATGTGCACGTTCCCGAAGATGGGTGCCACAAGCATCTATATAAGGGGGTTCTCCATGTCAACAGGAATGGTGAGGATTGAGAAGCTGCCATCATCCAGGCAGCCAATGCGTGGGATAAGTGGATTAGGGAACAGAGGAGCCGGAAGTGCCAGACCAGGCTCAGCATCCACGCCTCTCGTCGAAGAAGGTGAGCAGGTCGGAGGGTTTGGAGGGGTGGGCCGTTAGACCAGCTATAGCTCTCGCGTCCGGTACACCCGGCAATGTTGTGGTCAGAGGGGGAGTCAAAGACGAGGGGAATCCACTCGTCCCATGACATGGTTGTGAGGTTGTCGGGGTTGAGGATGCTCCACAAGTCCCCTAGCTGCAGGGTCATAGTTGAACGGCATTGCCAGAGAGCGATATTGGTCATTAAATGATTGTAATATTCTGGGTTGGCGGCAAAGGTGACAGAGCTGGAGTCGGTGTCGCTGTCGGTTGTATCGAAATCCTGAACATCACTGGGAAGCTCTAGCCGATTGCGGCTATGGAGGGGTTGTCGGTCGCTTTTCTTGCTTTGAGGGGGTAGAATGTTGTCTACCTGGCTGGGGAATGGATTAGGTCCAGACAAAAGTTCATCATATGGCATAGTAGGATGTTGGTGAACGTAGAGGTGAGAGGGAGACTATCCCATTTGTGCGTACGCGGTATGGGGGGAGCAGTCAGACTATTGTGTGTGGGTATTTTGCATGTGCGGGCTTCCTTATTCTTCCCACATGCATTTCCGCTTTGCGGCGCTTCGTTTCCTTTCATAGGACCAACCGTTCTTTGGTGGTCTAGAGTGCTGCACCCGGTCACCATTTGTCTGGCCATTGTGGCTTCTTTCAGGGGCTGCTGTCATACTTCCCAAATTTAGCCTTCTAGGATTCACATGAGGGACGCCTTTGGCATTTCTCCTGGACGGAGTTGAATATTCAGACTTCTTCTTCTGCCTTCCTATCCTTCTCCGTCACTCTTGTCTTCTGTCAAAATTGGATACAAGCGAAAGGTAATAGGGTCGGAGGACCGAAGTCTGAAATGTATATACGAAGAATAGAATGAAATAGGAAGAGAAACTCAAGGGGTAGAGTCGGAGCGGAGTCGGAGACACGTCGGCGTGAAGTCGAGAAGTCGGAAGCGTTGGTGGAGTCGAGATCGGATGCGGACCAAGCTTAAGCTCGTGCGCTAGGCTGCTACACGCTCTGAGTCCGCAGGAGGAAGAGAGCAAAGCTTAGTCGATATTCGAACTGACTATCTACGGTACAGTTCAACGGTTTATATGCATAAAAGAGAACAATGGCAAAGCCGGAGAGTCAGAGATCGGAGGCGCCGTTCGGCGCACAAAGGGAACATACGGAGACAAGAGATAACGCATGGAACACAAAGGGAACATATCTACAGAAGAGACGGAAAAGTGCCGACCGAGAGATCCGTTGCAAGCGACGGGAAACTAAAGTCTACAAAGGGAAGCTGTCAGACAAAGGGAACAGGAACCAGGAAAGTCAGAGTTGAATCCGTTCAAAGATCTGGAACCACCAGGGTGTTGAGCCGCCGGTGGCCCAGTGCATGTGATAGGCGTATCCCGCCCTCGACCGAAACAAGAAAGGCGGGATCGGCGTTGGCGAAGAAATCGGTGAAGGGTCGGAGATTGGATTGGAGAAGATCAGTGTAGATCGGTGACGATCGGCGGAGCAGATCGGCGTAGGTCGGTCTGGATCGACACGTGACAGTATCTCCCTCTTAGCCGCCGAGCCCTCGAGGCGATCAATCTGGATAAGTGATCAGACTTGATGACTCGAATTTTGTCTCTTGCCTTCATCCACTATGCCTCCCCGCCCTCAGAAGAAGACCTCCGCCAGTCAGCCAGTAACCCGCTTGGTCTCCGAAGAGCGTGCCAAGTTGCGCGCCCGTCTCCACGCCCTTGAGGACAAAAATCCGAAGAAACTGGTGTCAGCGAGCGTCGCACCACCCCAAGACGAGCCGATAGAGTCGCCGGTTGAGGAGCAGGAGACGCCGAAGTGTCCGAAGAGGGGTGCTAAGGGGAAAGGAAAGGGCCGAGCGTCGGAGGCCACGCGGAGTGGTCGAGTGGAGGTGGTAGTGCCAACGGTTCATGCAGCGGGAGCGGTGTCGCGGAGCACGACGTGCTCCGATGCGGAGGTCCGCAGCGAGGTCTCCGCCGCGTCGAGCAAGGTACGTATCCAGTACGTGGTTGGAAATGGAGTCAAAAGCTAATTTTCGGCGATTTCTAGCGTCGTCACGGTCAGACGGAGCTATTGCTCCCAGACCCGGCCCCTGTGAAGCGGGCTAAGCACGATGAGCCGGCCTCGGTCGTTGATGACGACAACATATGGCAGGTAAGCCGTCTCCGAAAAAATACCGAAGTCGGAGTTGACCGTCTTGTAGCCGGAGGTGAACACGCCGTGCCTCCAGTGCAAGGCCACAAAGAAGGGGTGCCAGCCACCCGTCGCCCGAGGCAATGCCACGGCATGCCGCAATTGTGCGCGCAGCAAGAAGCCATGTTCGTTCGCGAACGCCGCACCGCGTGCCCTGACCGCTAGTGCCACTCCGTGCGCTCCGACGGCCAGCGCCGTCGTTCCGCGCCGTCAAGAATCTCGGACCGCCTGTCCCCGCCACAATGAAGATAATTTGTGGTCGGAGGTGATGGAGGCGCAGCGGGCCTTGCGCCAGGGAGAGCGGTCCAATGACCACTCCTACCTCCTGGACGAGATCAAGCGGATCGTCGGCGGGTCGGAGGAACGGGTCCAGGACGAGCTGGCCAGCCTGCGGCAGCAGGTGGAGGCCCTGACGAGTCAGGTGGCAGAGTTCGTGGAGGGGTCATCGAGGCAGGGTGGATCGGAGTCGGAGGAGGGTGAGGCCAAAGGCAAAGAAGAAGGGGAAGAGTCAGAGGAGTAGGGGATGTAGCATAGCATAGTCATTCGAGCGTCCTGTAGGCGAGCCCAGCGCCCGGTAAGCCCCACGCCGAGAAAGGCAGGGCGTATATGCAATCAATACTCTGGTCCTGGTTTGTCGGGGTAGTGAGCATGGAAGGCTGCAACGAGATCCGGAGCGTGAGTCAGCTCCGACGCTCGGATCCACGATTTCTCGTCAGAGGTGCCTTTGTATCCGAGCCAGCGAACCTCATAGAACAGTGGACATCGTCGGTAGCACTTGTCCAGCTTCGAGTCTAAGATTTTGGCGATCTCGTACTCGAGTTCTCCGTCGATTTTGATCGGCGGCGGCGAAGATTGTACGCTGTTCGGAATGGTATTCGGATGAGCAGGCTCGAGCTGGGAGACGTGGAAGACCGGGTGTACGGATTGCATGGAGTCAGGCAGTTGGAGGACGAACGAGGAAGGGCCAGCCTGAGATATAATGTCGAAAGGGCCAAGGTACTTGTCAGACAGCTTTTTCGAGGGACGTCTAGTGCGGAAAAACTGAGCTTTCACAAACGCTTGAGCTCCGACTTTGAAGTCTGGAGCTGGTAGTCGGCGCTTGTTGGCGGGACCTTGATACCGGTGTTGCGCCTCCGCAAGCCGAGAGCGGAGTTTGCGGTGGAGGTCGTCGAGGTCGACCATGTATTGTCGGGCTCGTTCGGAGGTGACGTCGCGCTTGGGATGAACTGTGATGGAGGGATGGTAACCCTTGTTAGCGAAGAACGGAGAGATGCCAGTAGACTCGTTTGGAGTGTTATTATAGGCAAACTCAGCGAGGGGTAAGAGTTTGGCCCAGTTGTCCTGCTGGTAATTGCAGTACATTCGGAGATACTGCTCTAGAGTCTGATTGACGTGTTCCGTCTGTCCGTCGCCTTTGGGGTGATATCCAGAGGTGAAGTGAAGTTGCATGTCCAGTACCTGTCCTAAAGAGTGGAAAAAGTGCGAAACGAATTCCGAACCTCGGTCGGAGGTGACGTGTTGGGGTACTCCGTGTTTTGAAAAGATGTGCATGACGAACAGCTTGGCAAGTTTGGTGGAGGTGATGGTATCGGTGGTCAGAATAAAGATTGCTTGCTTGGAAAGGCAGTCAACGACCACCAAAATGGCGGTACATCCGTCAGAGGAGGGTAGCTGCTCGATAAAGTCCATCAAGATGGCGGACCAGGGTCGTTTGGGAATCAGAAGCTGTCGGAGGAGACCATACGGCTTGTGTTGCACCAATTTGCCCCGCTTGCAAGTCACGCAAGAGGTGCAGAAGTCCTTGACGAAGGTGCAAATGTTGGGCCATACGTACTCGCGTCGGACGAGCTCGAGTGTCTTGTTCTGTCCGAAGTGACCGGAGGTTGGATGATCGTGCTTATAGCAGAGTACATGTAGTCGGAGATTGTTTGCGTCCGGGACGTATATGCGGCCATCTAGAAGCAAGAATTCGTTGGACCAAGACCAGCGAGAGTCAGGAGCAGGATTCGCGTGCTCCTTAGCGGTCGGGTCGGTCGAGATGGCTGCACGAATGTCATCGTGTAGGGACTGCATGTCCATCAACTCCGACGTGTGGAGAGACGGAGTGAGTAGGTACGTCGTGCGGAGAGAAGCGGAGAGTTGTTCGGAGGTGAAGATGGGACGGTAGTTGTGCGGGTTAGCATGAGCATAGCCACTATCCCCCTCTTTTGGGTAGACGTCCCAGTGTCTAGTAAGGGAGTCGGGCTTCTCGCTGAGTCGACCCGGTCGGAAACGAATGACGAGATTAAACGCGGAGAGGAACTCCGACCAGCGGGCTTGCCGGCGGGTCAAGAGTTTAGTCGTAGCAAAGTACTCCAGGTTCTTGTGATCGGTAATCACATCGATGGGCGTTCCTGAGCCTTCGAGATAGTGTTGCCAGGTGTGGAAAGACTCGAAAATTGCCAAGAGCTCCTTGTCATGCGTGTCGTAGTTCAGCTCCGACGTGTTTAATGTACAGGAGTGAAAAGCGACCAGTCAGACTTCGTCGTCGGCGCAGACAATGGAGAGAATACCGGCAATGGCGTAGTCGGAGGCATCGGTCTTGACGATGAGTTGTCGGTCAGGTTCCCAGTGAGTAAGAATCGGAGCAGAGGTAAAGGCCTCCTTCAGACGATTAAAGGCATGTTGGCATTCGTCGGAGAAGAGGAAAGGTGTGTCCTTGCGAGTGAGACGCGTAAGCGGAACAACAATGTCGGAGTAGTTATAGATGAATCGGCGGTAGAAATTGGCGAAGCCGAGGAAGGATTGGACGTCTTTGACCTTGCGGGGTTCTGGCCATTTGCGGATCACGTGAACCTTCTCCTCGTCCATAGTGAGACCAGATGGAGAGAGGATGTAGCCAAGGTACTCCACGGTGTCCACGCCGAAAAGACACTTGTCGGTGCGAGCATAAAGGCCATGCTTTCGGAGACATTGGAGGACTTCGCGGACCTGTTCCTGGTGCTGCGAAGGATCGTCGGAGTAGATGAGTATATCATCAAGATAGACAATAACACACACGTCCAGTAGGTCAGAGAAAATATCGTTCATAAATTGCTGAAACACGGCCAGCGCGTTGGAAAGGCCAAATGGCATGATGCACCACTCGAAGGAGCCATAGCGGTTCTGGAAAGCCATCTTCCATTCGTCTCCGTTGGCGATGCGGACCAGGTGGTACGCGTGTTGGAGATCGATCTTGGTGTAGAGACGTGCCTTTCGAGGGGCGTCGAGAAGGTCAGAAATGAGCGGAAGTGGGTATCGATCCTTCTTTGTGATCCGGTTGAGGCCGCGGAAATCAACGCACAGGTGGAGAGAGCTGTCCTTCTTCTTGACGAAAAGGACCAGCGTGCTGTGTGCGGAGTTGGAAGGTTGGATGAAGCCAGATCGCAGGTTTTCATCGATAAACTCACGGAGGGCCTTCAGCTCCGGTTGCGATAGCGAGTAGATCGGTCCTAGTGGTGGAGAGGTACCTTCAAGAAGGTCGATCTTGAGGTCGTACAGCCGGTGCGGAGCAAGCATCTCCGAGTGGACTTTGCTGAAAACGTCTGCAAACTCACGATACTCCTCAGGTATAGAGGGGTCGATTGCATCGGAGGTGGACACTCCACGGCCATAAACATCGGTGGTAGCCAGGCTAAGTCGGAAAGAGGTCGCGCCTTCTTGATGGCATGCGCAGACAAACGCTTCGGCGTTGACCAACGCAATTGCTGGTTCGTCGCTTGAGGCGGAGCCGGTAGGCGGAGGTGTTGGAGTAGTGCTGCCCTCGTCAGGGAGCGCTGAGACTGGAGATGCTGACACTGCGGTCGGAGGCGATCGGAGAAGGAGATGACCCAAAACCCAATCAATCGACGGATTGAAGCGGGTGAGCCAGTCATGTCCCAATACAGCAGAGACCGTTGAGTCCAGCGGAGTAACAAAGAAGCGAGAGTTGAAGGAGTCTCCAGACGGTAGGTGAACTTCTAGATCGACGGCGGAGGTAATTGTTGAGTTACTAGAGCCGTCGAAAAGTCGGAGACGGATGGGTGGAATGTTTTTGGTTTTTAGGTTATAATGCCGTACAAAAGCGGAATCGATAAAGCAGTGAGAGGAACCCGAGTCTACAAGCGTATGAAATGGTTGGTCTATAGCAGGGGTGGTGGCATAGATAGTAAGCGAGTCAGGGGAAGGCATAGAGTTGGCATAAAGTCGGACTTCGGAAGGCACACGGCTAGAGTCGGGGCGACCCTTATCCCGTGCGGAGATGAGAGGGTCACCGCTTATTTTGACAAGCTCGACGCCGCCGGTGCGTCGGACTTGCCAGTCGTGATGTTTGTAGCGGTGTTTGTAGCGGTGGCCGCCTGGGCTTGCATGGCGGACTCACGTCTTGGGTGGGTTGCAGTCCTGCAGTCTCGCACAGGGAGCACGCAGAGAGGTCCACCGCGAGGTGTGGGTGAAGCGTGTCAGCTTGGGCGCAGGCCGGGTGCGAGCGCGACGGCTTGCCCCCGGCCTACTTGGTTGGAACTCTCAGTGTGCTCAGTGTGCTTAGGGAGTGTTGTGATCTACTCTCTACTCTCTATTGTAATACACGTTGTGAATCTCAACACCATGCTCCTAGAGACCACGGAAAGTGTGTCTGTGATGACAGGGAGTGGAGGGCGGGATGAAAAAACAACGAAGGAGCTCGACACCCTCATTGCCATCAGAAGCAGAAGCAAGGGAGCCAGCGAGGCAACCTCCTCCACCCAAGAACTGGCACTGCCACTCGTGGCCTCCGCTCTGGTGCACCCACTCTTGGGCGGGTTGCAGTCCTGCAGTCTTGCGCAGGGAGCACGCAGAGAGGTCCACCGTGAGGTGTGGGTGAAGCGTGTCAGCTTGGGTGCAGGCCAGGTGCGAGCACGACGGCTCGCCCAGACCGCACCCCAGCAGTGGTGCACGTGCCCAGCTGACCCCCACCTTGCAGTCGTGATCGTCAGAGAAAGTACTGGGATTGGCCTGGTGGGAGATGCTGCATGTGTGATGAGAGAATGCCTTTGACCACCCTCCAATAGCGCAGGAAGGCGCCGGAGGACCATTGCCCGGCTTTCTTTATGACGTCGGGTGGGATGCTGGCCAGTAACAGTTCCATGGTACCTCCGATGCGGAACAAATGTCCCATGAACCTTGGCAGGCTGGCCTGACTCCAGATTGTGCTGCATTTCCGCATGAAGAAACACCGGGTAAGAGGGCAGATGCTGCAGGTTGTTCGGTAGGCGAAGAGGTGGTCGTCGGATCCCGGTTTGTTCCAGTACAGGTGATGCCGCAGAGCTCCGATGGGGTCCGACGAGCTGCGTTGGTGGAGGATGACAACATCTTCACCTTGACTGAAGCGGACCTTCATCGATGGGAGGTGAATGACGTGGGAGGGGGATGCAGGTGTCGGGAAGGTGATGTCTGCATGACTCAGGTTCCTCTTTGCGGCTGCCGGCGTTGTCAAGGATGGGAGGAGTTCACCTAGGCGGCATTGGCCCCAGAAAGCCACACACGCGGCCGCAAAGACGGCCATGTTGACATTGTCTGACAGGTCCAGGCCCACCCTGAGGATGCGTAGCATCTTCTGATTGATGGGAAGGCAGGGTGGTCTATGCGAGAGGGTGGGGCATCTGTTCTCCACCCCGTTCAGGACGTAATCGAGGTGTTTGCCTCCTTTCCATTCTGCGTTCTGCACAGAATGCCAAGCCTTGAGCCTGGCGAGGGCGTTCCTGGCGGTGCTGCCTGCATGGTGGCCTTCGCTCGACGCGGCGAACATGCAGAGTACAAGTTCATCCGCTGGGAGCCAGAATCGTCGGTGGATCTTCTCGTCTCTGCAGAATTGAATAAACCGATTCACTGCGCTATTGTATCCTCTAAGAGTAGATGGGGCCCACCCGTGAAGGAGAGCCCTTGCCAAGTGCTCCTCTGTCGCCGCAGACAACCTGATTTTGTTTGGGTTGTGGAGCCTCGCCAACCGCGATCTCAAGTGTGGTAGGATGAAGTGATCGTTTGCGAGGGAGTCCCATTGCGATGGGTGGATGTCCCACCACCAAGAGCGCCTTGTCGTGGAAGGTGTCATCGCTGTGTGCATGAGAAGGTTGGCGTAAGTGGCAAGAGCTGCCGCGAGGTGCCTCGTGTCTATGACTCCTCTTGCTCACTTTCCGAGTGACTGCAAATAATGTCAGGGTGTAGTAATTACAGTGATGTCACTCTAGCTATGAGTCCGGTTATGCAGAAAGGTATCTTAATAGGAGATTCAAATTGTGGGAGACCCTTTGGGGCAATCCCCCTCGAGGGTTTGTCGGCCCTGTTCTGGCTTGACAGAATGTATTGGGATACGATCCAGATGTTAGCCTCGCGCATAAGCACAACTACCCTCTGAAGAACCCGATTTTGTTTGACGTTCCTTGACTTTCCAGCTTCTAGGGTGCTGATAATGCCCTGGTTATCCGATTTCATGACCAAATGTGTGTCCGAAACGCCTCTCACGATTGCCAGACACAATCCGAACTTGACTGCGACCATTTCTCCCCAGCCAATGTCGCGCCTGTCGGTTTTCCAGCCTGGCTTGAATGCCCATGCGTCCCAAGTGTCATTGATGACTGCTCCAACCCCGAACGAAGTGGAGGCGTCTACCCAAAGATCACATGTTGAGACGAGTGACGGTACCATGAGAGTACTGCCGCATTCTTGTAACCGCAGCTGAGCCTTCCAGAACTCGATGTCTTCAAATACCTGCGCGTTCGGCCTCCTCTTCGCAAACGGTGACGAGGTGTGGTGGAATGAGCTAGTGAACTTGGATAGATGAACAAGACGTGACCATCCGTCTGGGATAGCCATGCTGCAATGAACGAGAGTCCCAAGGAGCCGCTCGGCCTCCTTCCTTGTGAAGGAGTTGCCCGGTGTCCAGGCTTCTAGCTTGCCCAGGTAGCACAATTTCTTCTCGTCTGGGATTGAGACGCGCTTCGCCACCAGGTCCCAAACAAATCCTAAGTACTTGAAGACCTGGGCGAAATCATGCATCTTCGACGGCTTCCATGGCCATCCCAGGTCGTCTGCCAGTGCCATAATCTCCGCGATGCCGTACCAGTAGCTCGGCTCTCCATTCGCATCCGTATCTCGTGGGTATCTGAAGAAGGCGAAGTCATCAACCCACTTTTTCAGTGCGTCTACCCCCCAGGTGAGGTAGATGGCTGCCATACAGTCCGCAACCCGGCCCCAGATGCCTGGGGAGCTTGCTGGTCCAAATGGCGCGTTGTGGTCCATCCAAAACTGACTGCGCCAGTGGACGATGAAGTGGCGCTGCTGATCCGGTCGTATTGGAATGCAGCAAAAGGCCGCATCTACATCGAGCATTGCAACTTGAGCGTTCGACAGTGCTTCCATGACCAGGAGCACCATTTTGGTGAATGACCCCCATTCGCATTGAAAGAGGTCAGTATCGATTTTGCTGCTAACTGACACCTGGGAGTGGTTGTCATGTGGGAATGAAAAATATTGGATCATCTGCATTTCGTGCGTGCCGGCTTTTGGAACGGCCCCCAGCGGAGACGTTTGGAATGGCCCTATAAGCGCTTTGAGCTGCGGCTTGGAGAACAGGCCCATGTAGCGCCCCACGCGCCTCTCTTTTACGACATAAGTGTCAATTGCCTCGCTGTTCTCGGTTGCCGAGCGATGGTTAGGAGGATTATATGTTTCTATTAGCGAAGAGGTGACCCCGATGTTGAAACCGTTCAAGATACTCGACACAATTCCGGGGAACCTCCCGTGTAGATCGTATTTACCGAGTGCCTTGTCCCAGCGAGACGTGATGAATGGAGTGGTGATCCGGAACGCCTCAACACACAATGGTGCACAGCTGGGCTCCGTGGTTCGTACCCCCGCAAAGGGTATACCGGTGGTCTCCTTTGGCGCAGGGTCTGGCGTCCTTCTTCGTGCACCCGCCGGCCATGTTGAAGTAGAAGCAGTATTGGCGGCCCTTGTCGTCCTTGACCAAACGGTCGTCACCGCGGGTGAGCCTGATCGGCTGCCCATTGATGAGCCTGTCAGCCTTGCAGGCCGAGGCCTTATGGCCCTTTCTGCCATAGAAGAAGCACCTCGAGTCAATGGGTTTCGGAGAGGAGAGTTGGGCCCACCCAGATGCGTGCCTTGACGAATGTTCAGGTCTGGAGCCAGAGCTCCGCGATGCAGTTTGGGCACGAAAGGGCTGCAGGGAAGCCATGACCTGTGCTTTGATATGCGTGGGCTCCACCTTCTTCCAGATGTTCTTATGGAAGGCTCCGGGGTCTATACCCTCCAGGTGACATCGGCGGCGGACCTCCGCATCATACGCAAGCCATAGGGTCCAGTTCTTGGAAGTAGCCCCATCCGTGCAGCATATGTGCTGGAAGTGCTTCTTCCACCGCTCGTAGTCGTGGGGGAAGTAGGTCTTGATCAGCTGGAGCAGTCGCTTCCAAGCCTGGTGCCACTCCCCGAACGACAGTTTCAGTTCTCTGGCCGATGGGAGAACCTTCTCTGCCTGGATGAGGCCTCTTGCGGGGTCAACTGCGTACATGTCCATGAGGAGGAACAACGTATTGCAGCCGTATTCTGCGACGGCCTTGTCGGTGAGATAGTTTAGCGGGATGTGGGTTGTCCACCCTTCCTGGAACTTCTTCCAGATGGGGTTGGGGATCAAGTAGCAATCGGCCTTTGCCTGCTTTCCCCTGACAAGTTGCGGGCGGTGCGGATCTTTGGTCGTTTCCTGTACGCGGTGTATGTGCCGCTCCAACCTCGAGCACCGTTTCCGCGAGTGATCTCTGCGCGGAGAGTGGCGACGTGCATGTGTGGTCCTCGACCGGTGGTTGGACAGCGAGGATCCTGGCGATGAGCTCCTTGAAGACCTGCGTCAGTGGCTTCCCCTGGACAAACCCCTTGAAGACGGCCGCGACCCATGTGGCAAACTACTTGAGGATGACGGGGACCGGGTGTAACGTCTCCTAGGGCGGGATCCTGAGCCCTCTTCCTCATCGCTCTGCGCTTGGCCATGCGACCCGGAGGAAGAGTCCCGTTGTCTTCTCTTCTTCTCTGGCGATGTGTGGCGAGAGTGGCATCTCCTGGGGGGCGAGTGTTCGCGCGACCATTTCTGGTGACGATGCCCGGACGGCTGCCCGTCAGGATCTGGCCATGATTCGTTGGTGCCCCTCCCCGTCTGGTGCATCGAACCATGCCTTTGGGGTGTGAGGTCTGTGATGAGAGGAAAAGGACAATTTATTTTCGCATTTTTTATTTCCAGATATGGACTTGTCATTTTCCTTTTACCACCTTTCCTTTTCCAAAGTCACGTGACCTTCAGTGGCAGCAGTACAACATCATTGACACTGCCCTGCACTGCCTTGCACAGCCCTGCACAGCCACCGGAGTTTTATTCCACTTACTCATGAATAATGACTCGTTATTCCTTCTAACTCCTTGATTCATAATCCTGACCCACCTAAGTGGGTCGATCTTACTCATCCTTGTGCCCTGCATGTGATTCTCTTGTACTATTCTTGGACCATGGATTTGTGTATATAAGACCCCTGTAGCTCGCCCTAAGTCCCCATCTTGACCTCTTGTGTCTTGGGGACTTAGGTGAGTAACTGTCTCTGTACTAGATACTATGCTAACTTGTGTCTTGGGGACTTAGTGTGTGACCTTGAGTCCATTAGGTGCCTATTGCGTCGCTGTCGACCTTGAGTCCAGTGACCTTGAGTCAAGCCCAGCTCCTCCTTTTCTGCGTGTACTCTTGCCTAAAGTAAGTGCCGACGACGTTGCTCTTCCATCCAACTCTACCCGATTACTTGGACATTCCGGCTGTCTGAGTAGTTGGTAACCCCAATGGGTGTTCCCCTGCACGTCGCTCGTCACAGGAGCAGGGCCTCCTTGAGGTGGGTTGGGACCTCCCCCGCCGCCTCCTCCGTGTTTCCATCATCTCCTCCGCTGCCATCCCCGCCACCTGGCGTGGGGTTGAAGTCGATGTCGTTGTCTTCATCGTTACCATCATCTCCGACAGCAGTGTTGTCGATGTTGTCGGCGTTGGCATTGTTGGCATTGTTGGCATTGTTGGCGTCGTCGTCGTCATCGTTGTCAGACTCGTCAGACTCGTCGGCATCAACAGGTTGGCGACTAGTAAGAGGCGGAGTATGAGAGATATCGATAGTGTTGTGTTGGCGGGGATCGGAGGAAATGGATGGAAGAGTTTCACCGTTGCGGAACTACTCGAGAGCATCGTTGGCGATGGCCATGCTGAAGGCCACAGCAGGAGCACGCGGAAGTCCTAGGATGTTCTCTGAAAGAACAGGTGCATTGGCGCGCATCCGAGCAAGGCTAGCCTGTTGGGCGGCATAGAGCGCCAATTGCGGAGTAGTGGCAAAACCGCCCGAGTGACCCTCGAAACCTGTAAAAATGTTTGGATCTGCGTGAGAGTAGGGGCGAGCAGTAGTACTATCGGGATCAAGAAGGGAATAAGAAGGAATAGTCGGAGAAGCAGGCACTTGACCTGCAAAACGGGGAGAACGGTGAAGCATAGTAGAGAGTGTAGCCTAGTTTGAATATACTGTCAAGATCAGATGCAAACAAAGGGGAACAAGGTCGGAGGACCGAAGTCCGAAATGTATATACAAAGAATAGAATGAAAGAGAAAGAGAAACTCAAAAGGTAGAGTCAGAGAGGAGTTGGAGACGCGTTGGCGTTGAGTCGATAAGTCAGAAGTGTTGGTGAAGTTGAGATCAGATGCGGACCAAGCCTAAGCTCGTGCACTAGGCTGCTACACACTCTGAGTCTGCAGGAGAGAGAGGATGAAGCTTAGTCGATATTCAAACTGACTATCTACGGTACAGTTCGACGGTTTATATACATGAAATAGAACAGTGGCAAAGTCAGAGATGCAGAGATCGGAGGCGCCGTTTGGCGCACAAAGGAAACATACAGAAACGAGAGATAACGCATGGAACACAAAGGGAACATATCTAAGGAAGAGGCGGAAAGGACGGACCAAAGGATCCGTTGCAAGCAACGGGAAACTAAAGTCTACAAAGGGAAACTATGATGTCAAACAAAGGGAACAGGGATCAGGAAAGTCGGAGTTGAATCCGTTCAAAGATCTGGAACCACCGGGGTGTTGAGCCGCCGGTGGCCCAGTACATGTGATAGGTGTATCCCGCCCTCAGCCGAAACGGGAAAGGCGGGATTGGTGTCAGCAAAGAGGTCAGCGAAGAGTCAGAGAACGGATCGGAGAAGATCGGTGCGGATCGGTGATGATCGGTGGAGCGGATCGGCGTAGATCGGTCTGGATCGACATGTGACAGGCTCCTAAGAAATCCAAAAGAGTGGAAGGAGCATCTGGGAGCTCCTAGGAAACCTGAAGGGGTAAAACAACTGTGTGGGGAATGCGAGGAAATAGGAAAAGACAAGTACTGGAGGTGTGCCATGACAGGATCCGCACTTGCATGCAGTGGACCAGCACACTTGTCGGCGTGGTGGGCGGCGCTCTTGCCCCTGCGGCAGACGGCGCTCTTGCCAGTGCAATGTTGAGCGCACTTACCAGTGCGGTGGGCTAAGATGACAAACCAAAGGGGAGGACAGACTTGGGCTGTCACATGACATGTGATTTCGTGTTGAATCTATAAGTCCACATTGGCCACTGTGTCCATTCACATAGCACAAGCTTGTTGATACTTAGCCACCTTGTACATAGTTTATTCATGCATATATCTGACAATGTATAGGCTAACACTACAGTTCAGGACCTGAGACTGACTTAGATCATGATAGGTGTAAGTTGGGAGCCCTGCTATCACCACTATACAGATACATACCAAACCCATGGGTGCTATATTGACCGCACCTATGAGCCATGTATTACTATGTAGCTAGTACTTTGAACTATATTACCTATAGTTACTATATAGCACTATATAGCAACTGACATACTTACATAGCAACCATAGCACTAAATAGCAACTGGGCAACTTCTATATAGCATCCATAGCACTACAATAGTGTCCATAGTTCTGAGGGGCAGCTATATAGATCAAGATTTTTTCAGATGAATATGCTGACCTTGGGTTCAGAGTCAACCTCCTCCTGGTCATCATCAATGGCCAAGGAGGAATACATGTTCATGGTACTCAAATTGAATTGAGTACTATCAGACAGTATGGGCAACATGGCACATTTCCTAGATACAGGGGTCCAGGATTTTTCTGACTTATTTTTTGATGTCATTCGCTCAGTGAGCATAACGGATGGTCAGGGGCCCAACACGCTCAGTGTCCCTCTTTGTGGTACTGGCAGTCGTCACTGCAGTCCTGACCAAACCGTCTGCAACAGTGTTTGGTTCTTCATTGTTGAACACACTCTGCACAATGGCATCTTGTACACCCATACCAATGCTGACAGAATTGCTGTGTGCGTCTTCAGGGTGTTCAAGATTTTTCTTGATGAAATGACCTTTATCACCGTGTAGGTGTGGAATAGCATCAGCGATGATGAAGGCAAATGGAACACGCACTTCTGGATTTGCAATAACAGTTAGGCCCCGTTTGGCAACACCTGATTCTGGAAGAATCAGATGATTTGACTCTGCTTGCATACCATAAACGGTAAGACTGTGAGACAAACTCAACACAATAGAACAGGGGCTTGCCATATGAGGAGGACAAAAGTCAAGCAAAGTCAAATTAGGCGCCTGATTCTCACAGAATCAAACCCAACCAAATGGGGCCTTAGTAACTGTAAGGAGTATGCAACACTTATGCATGTGAGGGAAGGAAAAGGGAGCACATAGCGCAACAAATCAGTTGGATCCTGTTGTATTGCAAAAGAACTCTGTGCTACATTACAAAATTTTCGTATTTATATAGGTGTTGGATCTTGAGGTGATGTCATTGATGAGTAAGGTTTGCATCATTCTGTACAACAAATGGATGATCTGTTACAGTAACCCATTTGATAGACGCAGATGACTACTAGTTTTAGGACCTTAGGTTCGTCCCCTGTCCCCTGCCAGCCTGAACTGAACCTAATTTCCCGTGTTGTCCCCTGTCCCCTGCCAAAATTCAGGTCCCGAACTGATCGTGAAAATTTTATTTCTTACTGTGTGAATATTCTAAACTGACTCTAGTCAGTTTGTGAACTTCCATGGCCCCGAACTTGCAGCTGTCCCCTTTCCCCTGGGAGGCGGAGCAAACCTAAGGCACCTTGGTCACCCCCTAGACATGGGTATATTATGTGTAACTCTATCAGCAACGTGTTTGACATTATATAGCTTGTTGTGCTTGGTCGAGCCAATATGTCGCCGCGCACTTGGGAGCACCGCGATCCCAGCAGCATGTGAGAGGCCGGTGCTACCATATTGCACCTCCCATCACAATAAAATACGGCTGGATTGGCGTTTTGTGCTACTTCGTCCTCGTAAAGTGGCCGCCCACCCTCATGTATGCGGTACCCATGATGCAGAGCCTACATACGGATTCTGGGATGCACCGGCAGCGGTCCCGTCATTAGTCGCGGCCCCAGGCACCCTACCTGGCCTCCGCCGTATTACCCTCTTTGCTCGGTTGCCCTCACATTTGAGCGGTATCCCCCGCCTCCAGTACCATCGAAACGTCTCATCGTTGATACCGGCCCTAGGAGAGGAACGTCGGAATCGCACATTGTACGCAATCGTAGGATCTGGATGATTCTTTGAAAGCTTCTAGCACTGGCTGAACGATCCTGTGAGGCATAGCCCGGTCCGGTGAGCCCGCATCGATCCTGGAGCTCGTCGTTCCAC
>NW_006767440.1:199834-204366 GCF_000264995.1 Punctularia strigosozonata HHB-11173 SS5 | reverse complement strand
TCGATGAGGCGCAGCAGTTGCTGGAGCTGCTCGGGAGACAGGGCTGACATGATGGATAGTTTATCGCGCCGCGGCGAGCATGTCTTACCATCGTTATTTAGTAACTACATCTCGTGACCATGGCTCCTGGCTGCGTGTTGACTGGCACGTCGAGGAGACCCTACGGTAGGTTTCTGAGCGTGCCGACAAAGCCGTGCGAGTGCGCCGAGATGTGCCGCGATTTCAAATTACAAGTTTGGCCAGCCGCTCTATCATGTTGTGCTCCTGGCTTTCACTGACCAAAAAGGAAGGTATGGGAATCTTTCATAAGCAAGAAGCCTTGCTCTATTTGGCATCATCCCCTAACTAGTGGGACTTAGTAGAATTAAGCCTTGCATCACGCCCAGGAGCTACAACGCGATACGAGCGGTGGTTTAGGAGCCTGGATTAAGGCTCCTTTCATCTCAATTCGTGCAGAAGGTTGAAGATCAAGCGAGCCACGGCATATCCAGCAAAAGCTTTTGTGCGTGGCGGTCGGAAGAAAGCCTTTCAAATAGGTGATGAGCGGGGGAATCGAACCTGAGGCACGCGACAACATGACTGATCGCCGGAGAGCTCCTCCGTACCCTTTTGTCAAGACGGTATGTTGGCATTCGGAAAATGAGTCATCATATCACGTATCTCAAGCATAACCCCGCCCGTGTAAAGTCCCGTACAAATACATGCGTATAATCATAATTACATCTACTCATAATGATAATCAACGGCAAGCGAGCTATTGACCAATTATCCATGCTTTGTGCGCTTGGTGGGAGTCCCGAAAACGTCACTCCTTGAAGGAGGATATACGCCCGGTGATGAGGACGATTCGGTTGCGAATAACCGTCTCCGAACCCCTTCGTCAACCGCGTGGGCATGGGGTGACGACGAGGGTGACCGATGAGGGAACAAGACATGTCCGAGACAATTCACCGGCGTTCTCGGAGTTGATGGTCCGGACGATGATTGTACCGACGTTGAACTTCGCCCTGTCCAGCCGTCGCTAAGGTGAGGGGTGGAGGACGTGTCCGACTGCCATGCGCCGTCCGCCATGCCGCCAACATTCACATGCAGCGCCTCCAGCTGCTCATACACGGCGGCAACATCTTGACTCATCCGCGACCTCCCGCACATCCCTATCTTCGTCGTCATCTTCATCACCCAACATGTAGTCTGCATCGGCGTGGTTCGACAGAGTCTCTTGCATTTCGGCATCGCCCCCGGGGTGTGTCGCCAAAGAGTATGTAGTCACGGGGGCGGAGGTTGCCTTTGGGGGGATGTTGTTGGTCATTTGCGCCATTTCTTCCCGCATTTCGCTTTCGCTTGGCCCCCACTTGTCGGGCGGTGTATCTCTGTCGGTGGGAATAGCAGTCACGGTCTTTTTCCAGGTTACGGCTAAGCTCAGTAGCTCCTTGCGATAGAGGAAGACGTGATGATATAAGCCCTCAGACAGGTCTGAGCGAAATGTCAATAGAATACCAGGATGGCAACAACCAATCACTGACCGGCCATATTGACGGCGTGCTCGACCGCCTCCCACTCCTCGTGCAACCAAATCTGCATGTTCTTACGTTCGACCGAAATTCTGTTGAATTCCTCCTAGCATCGATCTGTGCTCAGCATATGACGAATCCCATCTTTCACTTTTCGTCCGTAAGCCAACGGACGGACGGATGGTTGTCAACACCATCTTCATCCAGCAGCCCAACATCTAGCCAGATGTCATCGTCCACGTCAAGACCCCATAGATTTTCCATGTTGATCGGTCTTGGAGGCTCGGTCCGAGGTGGAGCTTCACGCTTCTTGACCAGATTGGCCATTTCACCGCATAGCGAATTATACCTGCGGGCGAGTGTCTGGATTCCGGGTTCCCGTCGATGGACCGCGTTCGTAGCGTGTGCTGCCAACTTTCGGTCTGACACATTCCCATGATTCAGGCTCGGCACTGAGGATGAGGTCCAGACGGAGAGACGCACCGGAAGACTCCGTGCGGAACCTCCGTTCTATACCCGCAAATTCGAACTTGCGCTGACGCAAGCGATCCCGGATACGGCTCTTCAGGGCCAATGCGTTAAGGCGTGCTGTCAGGTAGCGACTCGTGCGCAGCACTTGGAGATCCTGCCTCCTGCGAAGGTCTAGGCTGTCCTCCATTCGGCGCTTCTTCGTCATGGCACGGCGGCGCTCCTCCAGCAGCTCAGCTATCCGGAACATTGTATCGGTATCACCTTGACCCTTCGTGACTGCCTTTTCGAGTTTCGTGATGTTCATGTCGAGGACCTTCAGCTGATCCTGTAAGATGAGAATCGTGTCGATGGTTCTTGCACCTGCGTCCTTTACCTGTCCTGACAGGAGAAGTCAGTTTACTCCGGCTTCCAGCAGAAGTGATTTACTCCGAAGTGGTTTCGTCTGCGTGGATTTTTTTTGAAGTTCCCATTGGTCGCGCAGGAATTCCATGGTCAGGGCACATTTTTGAAGACCGTCCTGAGCTTCGATCCATCGAGAGCGGCACGCCTCGTACTTGCGTACAAGCCATTCAGCGATTCCACGCCGGTGTAGGCCATCCAGATGGTGTATTTGAGAGTTGATCACATACAACCGTTGAAAGTACTTCACAATTCCGTCAGTGATCTCTTCTTTGTTCAGGCGGATAATCACTTACACCGCTAACACGCAGCCCGGCCATGAGGTGGTCCAGTGCGCTCCAGAGGCGCTCGCATCCTTCTCCATCTGAAAGGCCAAAACACGCACACTTTCGCGGGTGGTATATGATTTGACATGGCCATTGGTGGCCGAACGCGTGGAACACCGAGATCGCGAACACTATGCGGTCGCGGTAATCTGGTAGGAGGTCCCACTTTTAACAGCTTCGATGCAACTGACAGCCTATGTCGTATAACACACCCGCACGGAATGTTGCCGGCACGTGGCGGAAGAACTTGTCAAGGAGTGCGATGGCATAATGCTGACGTTCGCCTGCGCTGGTCATGTTTGCGAGCCAGAGAACGCGATCATGATGGCATACGAGAGCCATAAGCGCAGTGTCGTCGAAGAATTGAGTGCTCGCCTTCTCGCGTGCTTCGTCCGCGGCCTTGAATGAGGATTCGCAACCGTCGAGGACGGAATTGGGCAGCTTGATTGGACCCTCACATTTTTCCTCGACTTCGTCTTCAACCGCCTCTGCGAGATCCCGTTTCTTGGCTTTGTTTCGGGGACTGGTCGTAACGCCTGCTGAGGCGTTATTGGATCCCTTTTGCGTCCGTTTAGGTCGCTTCTTCTCTGCCATAATGCGTTCCATAGCTTTGATCTCAAACTCCTGAAGGAACACGGACGCTGGATGGTGCCGCTCTGGGTCGCGTTGCCCAGTCGCGCGTTGCTTTTGCGTAAAACAAGCGTCTAGACAAATGATAGCATCCACACTATCAGCACAGCAGTTAGTCGCAGATGAGACGTGCACATTAGTTTGACTCACCTCAGTGGCTCCGTCTCTCGTCTGCTTCCGCCGAAACATAGTATACAGCGAGATCGTAAGTAATCGCTGACACGATCGCCTTCCTCTCTGCGAGCCCGATAGTTGCGTTGGCCATCGTGGTTGCCGTCTCGACTCTGGTCTGTGGAAACACCCCAGGTGCGAGCTTGACCGTTGCAAGACGCCCCCTCCGGGACACCAAAGTCCGATTGTCTTGGGCGGCGATGATGCTCGTTGTCTTCATCTTGCGTCAAACATGTCAAGCCAGAGGATCCTTCGATGGTTCATGAGTTTATCCAGTTCAACTGCAAGCACAAGTTGGACGTACTCTTCGGGACTTCACTACCAGGGGCTCAACAATTGCGGTTGTCAACAGCATCACCGTGAAGGGCCCGCTCGACAGAAACACAGCCGGTGAGAACTTGCCCGTCACACGGTTCGCCATCCGGGACGTTAATATCAGATTGTCCCGGACGGGAATGGTGCCTATCCTCTCCGTCTTGTGTCAAACATTCCATGCCAGAGGATCCTTCAAGGTTTTGTGAGTTTCTCCGTTTTATTGCAAACACGAACTGAACACACTCTTGGGTTCTCCGGCCGCACACTTTCTCGGATCCGAGAGGGCATGCCTTGACCGTTCCACCGCTTCTGATGTTCAGTGCCGTACCGTGTCGATCAAGTAGTTGTACCAAGTGAGGGAGTTACCGAATCACCTTCACAGTGAGTCCTGTTTGTCAGACATTCAGACCATGAAGCCCTTTCGGTAGAAATACTTTACTAACCCTCGACGTAACCTTGTATTGTCGTACGCTCAAGAAGGACTCTAACGTAGCGGCTAAAGCCGTAACATTCGGCGAGATGTTCACAAAGAGGGTAGCCACGAGTTCCAGCATGTTCAAATCGAACGCTACCGAGGGTGCTTGAGGCGCGCAAGGGGATAGACCATGAGCCAGTAGACGTCTTGCCGCAGACATACACTCGCATATCGGGATCTTCATATGTTTGAGTCCTACAGGTTTGTCTATATGCAAATCCGGGAGATAGAAAG
>NW_006767440.1:191698-195051 GCF_000264995.1 Punctularia strigosozonata HHB-11173 SS5 | reverse complement strand
TGTTGTATGTATGTTATTGAGAGCAGCGCGCCGCGTCGGTGTATGAAGTTTGTTGAGGGCGGTGGGTCGGTGCGCATATGTCGTCGAGAGCAGTGAGTTGATGCACATACATCGTCGAGCGCAGCACGCAGGTTCACATATATCATCCTGGGCGGCAGTCGATGTGCATATGTCATCGAGGACAGCGAGTGTCGCATATGCGATCTTGGGTTGGCAAAGCTCAACAATCTGCCAGTTGGCAAATTTGAGGACTTAGTCGCGAGATGACGCACAAGAGCAAATGTTATCCAATCTTACTCAGTTAAGTCTGATCACTTTCTAATCTGATTCCATCACAAAGCTTGTTGTTTTGATGTTATGCAGCAGTGCCGCATAACGACAAGCTTCGTCCACGTGACTGACTGCAACGGCAATTGATACATGTTATGGGCCGCTCTGCTCTCTACTCGCTCATTGCACATGCCACGACCATGCATAGGTCCCAGTCAAGAATGTATCGCTGAAACTTCTGGTAAGCACCACGTGATGTTCTATGAGACATTGTTGTTGATTTGTCTTGGGCGACAGGATGTTTCAATTATTGGTATTAAATCCCGCAAGCTAGCACTGCCAGTACGCATCCAGAAATCATATCACTCACAATGCCTGCCGACCGCTTGCGCAGCTCTCTTCCTCACTCTTCCAGTCCAATGAGCTCCGTGTCCTTGGGAAACCATAGGCGTGATCCTCTCCCTCAAGTCCAGCTCACAGCCAATGGTCGCCTGAAGCCGGAGAAGAACACGGATCCATGGATCGACCGCGGCCGGCACTATGCTCGTTTCATTACGATGTTTGAGCGGCCAGCCATTGTTCTCCGCCATGCTCAGCGGAGACTCCTCGATTATGACGAGGACACCGTCTATACAGCCGAGTCAGTATTCTGCATCTGTTAAACCTGCCGCTGTCTGACTACTGTGACACCAGGGAGGACCGGTGGTACACCTTCTTTGAAGCGATATGCGATGCTCAACCTGGGTTCCGTGATCTCATCATGGAGGCAGAACTTCAGGAGTTCGAAAAGATTGAGAAATCGGTATGTTACAACCATCTTGTCATCCATAGCTGACTTGTATACGCATCGCAGATGCAAAAAGGACAAAATAACGCACGAAATCAGGACACTAATACCCTCAAGTCACGCATTGTTCTGTGGCTCAACAAGACCATCACCGAATCCAACCTGAACTTGCCGCCACTCGATGGGGATAACAAGATCGGCCGCGGGTACATCCACGAGCTCACTGGTAAGCTTATATGACCTGCGTTGCTAGACTGGAGCGACACATTGTACGTCACATCTCACATCTGTCATTCCACTAACCCGACTCTATCTAGTATTAAGCAAGCACTGCGAAACGGTACTGCTACTATCCAGGAGACAGTCATCGCTGACGACGGGACATCCACCACACGGCCTGTTCCTATCAACGGGTCGCACTTCCCCATGTTTCTGTGGAAGGGATCATACAACCCTGATGCGCCATGGGTTGGCTTCTGTCAAGGCTCCCTTCTTGTTAAGGTATGTGCACAACTCTGCTTGTGAGCACATCGCTTATGGTTTCCCAGGTGTATCGCTGCATTTTCATCTCACCATCAGCTGCCAACAGCAAGAAGGGAGATCAGGCTCGAAGTACGCACTCCGGCATTGCAGCAATTTGTGGAGTCACTCAAGTCAATCCAGCATCCATCGCATACATTGCTACCCAGGTATGTTCGCTACTCTTAGCCCGAGACATGATGACTCATCAATTCGACCACGTAAAATTCGCGCTGAGCTCGGAGCCCACTTTCAACAAATACGAGAAGGCCTGCGATAGCCATCGATTCTTCAACGCTCTCCTGGATTGGTTTGAGGATCCTGATTTCAAGATGTTCTCAAAGGATCTCCTTCAGTGGTGGAATCGGTGAGTGTGCCTGGTGTTGCTGGTGTCTGTTGCTGATCCCTACAATCCCTATTGCAGTCAGATCTTCCCGGCCACTGCAAATCTTCACAGCAAGAGCACGACTAATGACACGGTGCATTGTATGAAGGCCGCACTTGCCGCTACCAATACCGCTGTCCCGACAAGTGCCGTTGGTGAAGACGACGACGGTGAAATCTAATCTTTTGCCACATTGTCATTGTATTCTATTCTCCTCTGTAATACAACTCTTGTGATCTACAAATATGCCTGCCTTCAATTGCGAGATGAGATCTGTATTGCTATGTCTTGGATAACTCCCGGTAATATAAAGGTCTTGCATCACACGCACAACTGTTGCATTCCTTCCGAAGCGGTGGACCGACTCTCAGTAGTGGTAGCAGTCATGTAATCGTTTCCCGTGATATACAAGTCTTGTGCTACTGATGCAATCCCTATGACAACTTGGTTAGGAGCAACCAGGATGCCGAAGTCGGCAACACTGCCAGCGAACGGGAAGACCCACTCGGTCTCGTATGGCATTGCAATCTAGACTACAAGACTTTTGGCTCCGCCTAACCTTGTAGTCATTGCGAGGCCTTGCATGGTCTCGCGCGAGTGCGGCCGTTTTTGCGATGTATGAATGGCGAATTACGCCCTCGTGCTCAACGTGCGAAGTTGGCTGGCATGTTTCTCACGGCAGGGCAGTACGTGTGACGTAATTACCACATGACCCATCAAACATGAGCAAACATCTCAGCTGTACTTAAGGTCGTCTGGGCTTGCAACATCGTCATCCCACCACAACATATGGTCACGAACGCTCCCCTAGCAGTGAGGCTCTAATCTTCACGCTGGGGGAGGCTTTGTACTGCATAGAGGACAGTGAGGCTTTAATCTTCACACCTCAGTTGCAGTGCAACAGACCAGGGGGTGAAGGGGATGACGAAGAAAGAACCCGTTCAGGTAGTCTCAGGCTCCTAAACCACCACTCGTATCGCGTTGTAGCTCCTGGGCGTGATGCAAGGCTTAATTCTACTAAGTCCCACTAGTTAGGGGATGATGCCAAATAGAGCAAGGCTTCTTGCTTATGAAAGATTCCCATACCTTCCTTTTTGGTCAGTGAAAGCCAGGAGCACAACATGATAGAGCGGCTGGCCAAACTTGTAATTTGAAATCGCGGCACATCTCGGCGCACTCGCACGGCTTTGTCGGCACGCTCAGAAACCTACCGTAGGGTCTCCTCGACGTGCCAGTCAACACGCAGCCAGGAGCCATGGTCACGAGATGTAGTTACTAAATAACGATGGTAAGACATGCTCGCCGCGGCGCGATAAACTATCCATCATGTCAGCCCTGTCTCCCGAGCAGCTCCAGCAACTGCTGCGCCTCATCGAGCACAACTCAAGCACT
>NW_006767440.1:143776-188957 GCF_000264995.1 Punctularia strigosozonata HHB-11173 SS5 | reverse complement strand
CGATTCCGACGTTCCTCTCCTAGGCCGGTATCAACGATGAGACGTTTCGATGGTACTGGAGGCGGGGGATACCGCTCAAATGTGAGGGCAACCGAGCAAAGAGGGTAATACGGCGGAGGCCAGGTAGGGTGCCTGGGGCCGCGACTAATGACGGGACCGCTGCCGGTGCATCCCAGAATCCGTATGTAGGCTCTGCATCATGGGTACCGCATACATGAGGGTGGGCGGCCACTTTACGAGGACGAAGTAGCACAAAACGCCAATCCAGCCGTATTTTATTGTGATGGGAGGTGCAATATGGTAGCACCGGCCTCTCACATGCTGCTGGGATCGCGGTGCTCCCAAGTGCGCGGCGACATATTGGCTCGACCAAGCACAACAGGCTATATAATGTCAAACACGTTGCTGATAGAGTTACACATAATATACCCATGTCTAGGGGGTGACCAAGGTGCCTAAGGTCATAAAACTACGGTATCTTTGACGGCAGTACCGGGTTTACAAGCCGGTTGTGAAAGCTGCGCTGCCGCACACAGTGGCGGGCGACGTCAAGCTCACCTGGTTGAGTCTGGGTAAGTCTCAGTCTGTGGAGGACAGAAGTAAAGCGACTTGTATTGCAACGCTCAGACAGTCCTGTATATATACTACAGAGAGTGGCTATGCGGTGCAATCACATGCTAAGCTATAGAACAATAAAGAAGGCTGTGGAACGTAGCAACGCACAGCCTATTGTGTCAGAAATAGATACAGCTGTGCCGAGGACGGCAGTCAAGGCGGGCTGTGCCAGCGCCTGTGAATCGGTGGCTGTAGAGCGCCAATTCAACACTCCCCCTCGCTAAGTGCAACGGTAGGCACGTAAGCGGATATGGCGCAAAAAATGCAGCCACAGGGAGGACAATAGTTTCAACCGAACACTAGGCCCAGTTGTGACCTGAACTTGAGGAACTTTTCATGCCCTAAGTTCTTGGTGAACATGTCTGCGGGGTTCTCAGAACCTTCAATGTAGAACAGCTCAAGCTCCTTATTGACGTGTTCTCGAATGAAGTGGTATAGCACATCAATATGTTTGGAGCGGCGCTCAGTAACCGCATTGGATGCGATGAATATCGATCCTTGGTTATCACCGCAGATGGGTAATCGGTTAAACCTATACCCGAGCTCCATGAACAAAGCTCGTATCCAGAGCATTTGGCAACTGCAATCAGAGAGTGCCATATACTCGGCTTCTGTAGACGACAGTGCAACAGTTTTCTGTGCTCGTGAAGTCCAGGAGACTATTCCATTAGCCAATTTTATGAAGTATCCTGTGATCGACCGTCTCGAATTAGGGTCTGAAGCCCAATCGGAGTCAGTACATGCCAAAAAGCCTAGTCCCGAGCCGCCATCATACTTCAAGGAATAATCCTTGGTGCCGACTAAGTAGCGGCAAATGTATAAGGCTTTGGCGAGATGATCCTCAGAGGGATTGGCCGAGTGTCGCGCAAGAGCGGTCACTGCAAAGGCGATGTCTGGTCGAGTGCCAATCATAAGATAAAGCAACGATCCGATGACGGTCTGGAAACGGTTCCTAAGAACCGGATCAACAGGTGCTTCATTGGTTTTAGGTAAATAGCCAGTTGGCAACGGCGTGGGTGCGATTCGCGCATTCTCCATACCAAAGCGCTGCAGTATTTTATCTAGGTAGGCTCGCTGGTCAAGATGGACACAGTTGCCTTTCCAAGTGATACGCATGCGCAAGAACTCTTTGCCGTCGAGTTCTCTACACTCCCACTTATCCATGAAGGCTCGTTTGAGCCTTAGGACGGTAGGAGAGTTCTTGGGCCCCATAAAGAAGGCATCGTCAACGTAGACTACGGCAATGCAGAAATTGCCATCTTTGTTGTAGACGAATATACCAGCATCTGACACCAGGCGTTTAAAGCCTAGGTCGGCCATGGACCGGTCAAGGGCTTTCCACCAAGCTAACCCTGCCTGTTTAAGTCCGTAGAGCGCGCGGCGAAGCTGGAAAACCATGTTTTCGCGCCCTGGCTCTTTAAAGCCTTCGGGTTGCTCCATATATATTTCTTCGTCGAGATTGCCATATAAATAGGCATTTCGCACATCAACGGCATGAATTTGCCAGTTTTCAAGTGCGCATAGTGCAAACATCATTCGCACTGTCTCAAAACGAACTACAGGCGAGAAGACTTCATTGAAGTCGATTCCTTCAACCTGGGAGAAACCTTTGGCTACAAGCCTGGCCTTTTTCCGACCATCAGATTTGATGTCAAAGACCCATCGGTTTTTAATGACCTTTCGGTCTCGCGGGCGATCAACCAGGTCATAGACCTTGCGCTTCCGGAGAGCTTCAAGCTCATCACGGCATGCAGCACGCCATTCCTTTTGTTCAGCAGGTTTAAGCCGCTGAATATCGCGATATGTCCATTCTTTTACATTGGACTGGTTGGGATTTCCGCCGAATAGTGGATATGCGTGCAAAAGCAACGCTTCGACGAACTGTACTCCCCCCTCCTGGCATAGTTTTGCTAACCGAGCATCTCCTTCAGAATCAGATTCCGAGGATGGGGCTTTACTGGCGCTTTCGCAATAGCCAGTAAACGGTGTTTCCGGTGCAGACGGGTCGTCGCTTTTTCTCGGGGTCTGAGGTGGCAAGCTAGGCACAGGAGCCGGTTTGTCCTCTGGTGGAGGCGATAATTCGCTCTCTATCATTTGCTTCCGAGAGACCTTGCGTGACGCTTTGCCTTTGCCTGGTGAGGATCCTCCCTCTACCAAGTCTTTCCAGGCACGTTCACGCTCAATCTGCTTATATTGGGAAACAGGATGTTTCCTTTCCCCGTATATATTGCCCTCTCGCTTCGGTACTTTCCTGAGACGACCGGATCTCCTTGGAGATTGCCATGGTTGTTCAGGCGGTACTGGGCTAGGAGTCCTCGACCGCTCTCTTTTGGGCGTCGAAGGAAGCTCAGGTGCCACGTCTGGCGCCTTGCCTTTCCCCTTTTCAGGAGTTATAGTGGGAACAGGAGCCGACGGAATTTCATCATCGTCGTCCCAAGGAACGGGTGGTTGACCCGATGGGTGGTTGGTGTCTTTGGATCGCGGACCTCCAATACGCGTGTTTTTCGTTTGCTTTTGCTTCGCACACTTAGGAAACAGTGTCTCATCAAACAACGCATGGGCAGATGTGAATATCACATTGTTGGGTAGGCGCATGAACTTGAAGTTCGTTTCCATACCATCCGCAACGCCGATGTATATCATAAGTTCAGACTTAGGCGACATTTTGTTCTTTCGAACATCGGCGGGGAGGTGAACATATGCACCACATCCAAACACTCGCAAGTGGTCAACTCGCGGTGGTCTACCATACAGAAACTCATACGGCGTCTTCCAGTTAAGGCGCACAACCGGAGTTCTGTTGTATACATGTGTTGCATGCTCGACAGCGAAATTCCACCAGGATTCAGGCAAGCAAGCGTCAAATCACATTGACTCGGCCTTATCCATGAAGGTGCGCATATACCTCTCAGCACGACCATTCTGCTGTGGCGTGTGAGGTGCGCTCTGAAGAACTTTAATGCCGTTACTTTTAAAGTAGTCGTCCAAGGCGTTGGACTTATACTCTCCCCCTGCATCCGACATCCACTTCTCAACGGTTGAACTGAACTGGTTCTTGACCATTGCCATGAAGTGTTTAATTGCTGGTAGTGCCGCATCTTTAGTGCGTAGGCAAACTATCCAAGCAAAAGAAGTGTAGTCATCCAAGAACGTTATCACATATTTATGCTTGTGATACGACTCGATTGGGAATGACTTGATGTCAGAGTGGATAAGTTCAAACACTTTTTCAGCGCGAACAGGGTGAGTAGGAAAGGGTCGCAAAGGCATCTTGCCTTGCGCGCAACCTCGGCATATATGTTCCTCGGTGGGTATCTCAACGGGTGTAAACCCGGAGACGTGTTTCCGAGCATGTCGAAGCACATCCTTTGAAGGATGAGCAAAACGACGGTGCCATGTCTGGTAATCCAGAGCATAGACCATGTCGACAACCTCCATTTCTTTGTCGGGGAGGGTCTGGACACCATAGATGGTATCACCCGATACACGAGGAGTAAACGTTAAAAACGGTTCTCCTTGTTCAGTTAACACTCTTACTGCCTCTGAGTCGCAGAGTGCAGTCATGTCGTTCTGCAGAAACTGGCCAAGAGAAAGCAGCCGCATATTAATGTCAGGCACAAGCTTTACTCCGGCAATCTGTACGGTATCCTTCTTGGTTTTCAGGATTACAGTCCCTTCGCCAATCATGTTGGTGTGGTTATTTGCCGTCGATAGCTTTACCGGCGCATCGAATGGCTTATACTCAATGAAGTCGTTGATATCATTTGTGAAATGATACGATGCTCCAGAGTCACACATCCAAAAGACTTGGCTTGGTGTTCCTTTTCCCTTACAATCGGCGCACGCAGAGTATGAGAGCGAATGCACACAATCGTTATTACTACATAATACATCATCGCAAAGTATATTACATGCGGCTATATTATCGCACGAGGACGCAGCAGATAAGTTAGCGATGTTTAGTGTAGAGGGATAGGAAGGGACGTACCCAACATCCTCATCGTCATCGACGATCATGCCTGACCATCTGGACGGTCCAGCATGTCCTGGATCATCTCCCAGAGGTGATTCACTCCGCGACCCAATGCTGACGAAGTCGTCGCACTCGTCATCGGAGGCGTCGGGAGGGACGTACTCGGGCGTCGGTGCTCGCGAGGAGATTCGCTCGGCGAGCGGTGTTGACGAGGTGCCGGTGGGGCGCGGCGAAATCCGGTCCATAAGGTTGGGCCGGCCGGACGTCCAAGAGGAGTTAGATGATCCTCCGTCAGAGGAGGGAGAGAGGCGGATGCGCTTGAAGGCGCGGAGGGCCTCCTCGTCGGAGTCGAGGGTCGGCGAGATGTTTGCCAGGCGGAAATCCGAGCTAATTGCTCCGCATTCCTCATCGCTCGAGTCGCTCGTTCCGCGGAATGGCGGAGTGGGGGGAACTCCTCGAAGCGAAGGATCCGAGCCGGTACCGGGTGAGGGGCTTCGGCTTGCTCCTGTCGCGCCTGCTGGTCTTGTTGTCGCTGGGACGGAAGAGAGACCGAGGGCCGGACACTTCTTGTGCTCGTCGAAGGTGCGGCAGGGCGTCTCCGCGGTGCAGAATGGTTCAATGGCAGGACAGAAATTGTGGTCTGCCTGCGTCCGGCATGGGGGTTCGGCTTCGCAGTAGGCGTAGTGCCACGTCCCTTTGAGGCGGTTGACGGCCTCGATCCGGCGCTTACGCTCGAGGTGGTTCTCGAAGGTGTCCTCTTCAGGTCACTTGAGTAAGTGGTTGAGCGTGGCGGCGCGGAGGGCGTCGCGCTCCTCGTTAAGGGTCTGGATCCGACGTTGCTCGACGGTGGCCTCGAGGACCCGTAGTTGTTCGGGCGTGGGCCTGATCCCTAAGTCGCGAGCAAGCTTCAGCGCGCCATTCACACTAGGGTAAATGGTGGAGGGTTCAGTCACCTTCACAACCGGTTTGAACATACGACGATCGGCGACGTACGGAGAGGGAGCACGGCGTGGAGCCGGCTTAGGTTCGTCAGCGGCGACTGCCACAGACGCCATAGTGACATCGTGGTCACAGTTGGCGACGTACGCCTTTCCCTTGCCTTTGTCCTTGCCCTTGCCACGGCCAGAGCGACCCCGACGGCGCTTGTCCAAGTGCTGCTGCTGCCCCTGAGGGCGCTGCTGCAACTGCGAGGACCGCTGCTGTTGCTGCTGCCCGTTAGGGCGCTGCTGCTGAGAGAAAGACTGGTTGCCTTGCTTGCGCTTGACAGCGCTGAGCTTGTTGGCGGTATCGTTTGGCTTCTTGCTCGACGAGGCGTGGAGCTGCCTCTGATCGTAGGCGAGGATGACTTGACGACGGATGTCGTCGACGTCGAGTTCGGTAGGCTGCTTCTGCTGCTGCAGATGGCTGATGAACGACATCTGCGGCGGGAGCTTGGCGATGATGAACATGGCGAGGAGCCACTCAGGGAGCGGCTCAGTGGCAGGGATCGCAGTAGAGCCCGCAGCAGAGATGCTGGCAGTAGCGGTATGGGAGCGTGCTGTAGCGAGTGCAGAGGTCGAGACAACCTTGACCTCCTTGAGGCGGTCCCAGTGCGCTTGCATCTTGTTGAGCGTGGGAGCAGGGTGCGAGTTGCCAGGGATGTTCGTTGCCAGTAGAGCAGAGAACTCGTGGTAGACGTTGCCTAGAGCGAGAGAACCGTAGTCCTTCTTCAGCCTCTGCCAGATGGCGGCGGCGGTCGTGAGGTCCGACGTGTTGGAGCGAATAGACATAGAGAGGCGCAAATTAATGCAGCCCATAGCCTGCATGTCGTGGTCGACCCAGGCCTTCTCGTCGTTGAGCTCCTGAGCGTTGGGGGTCGCAGAGAGAGCAGGACGAGGATTGACGATCGCAGTCCAGTGCGAGTGCGCCATGAGGTAGTTCTGCATGTCGGAGGCCCAGTGCTGGTAGTTAGCACCGGTGAGCTCAGCGATCTGGTACAGAGCAGACGACATAGTAGAGTAGAGTGTTTGATAGAGTTGGTAAGATCTGGTTGAAAGAAACAGTCGTCAGCGTAATGAATCAACTAAACGACCAGCGCATGACAGCGCTGCAGATCACCAGTGGAGCAACAGCCTTGGGCCGTGCTACGCGTCGCCGAGAGGCGTTACGCGCTGTCCACCACAGCGTCGAGCCATTAAAGGCAACGCTTCAGGCGAGCAGGGCGCCCAGGGTGCAGAGTCGGTGCAGAGTGCAACCGTCTCAATGCATTGCGGACGCGGTGCAGAATGCTACCGTCATCGACGCAGGCCCCAGCGAGCCCAGGGCTCATAACCTGTGAAAGCTGCCCCTCCAGCGCCTGTGAATCGGTGGCTGTAGAGCGCCAATTCAACACCGGTAGATCCCTGTCAAGAACAGTCAGTAAAGTTTTCCAGAATGGAGAACTTACAATACTTCGTTGGTTCAAAATATTGTAGGACCCTTGCTACACCAATCTAGGGCCGGCCGTCACGTGATGTACTACCGCGCCTTCGTTGCTGTCAGTGTTAGTGTCTACTGGTATCTTCTTGCCGACTGCTCGTGTTTGTCCTGTGGTGCCTCGGAATTGGTTCCTGGTTTGAACGCTAGAGGGCCGAAACTCAACGGACACAGGCCCGCCATGGCAGAAAACGTGTACTCGAAAGGGACACGTGTCTGGTTTGTGGACAAGGAACAAGCCTGGATTTCCGCGGAGGTTACGTCGGTTAGCCGTGCTGCAGACGATACTGTCAAGCTTGTATTCGTTGATGAACGAGGCAAGGTGAGCTTGATGCTATACAGGCTTAGTTGCCATTCTGAATAAGTCTGCTTGACAGGAGACCGTGGTTGATACGACTGTGAAGGATATCAAGGCCAACAAAGAAGGACTCCCTCCATTACGCAACCCTCCTCTCCTCGAGACCGCCGACGACCTTGCCACACTCTCTCATCTCAATGAGCCGTCAGGTGGGTCTTGTTTAACAACACACGAAAAGTGCCTGATCGGTATGGCAGTTCTACATACCATACGGAACCGCTATGCGCAACATAGCATATACACTTACTCGGGAATAGTTCTTATCGCTATGAACCCATTCCAGCGGGTAACCATGTATGGACCAGAAATCATACAGGCCTATAGCGGACGACGTCGTGGTGAATTAGAGCCTCACCTGTTCGCCATAGCCGAGGACGCCTATACAGCAATGAGGAAAGATGGAACCGGACAGACCATCATCGTCTCTGGTGAAAGGTGTGTTTACCTTGTTACTCCGACTTCGAGTATTGAACCTGTTGCAGTGGTGCTGGGAAGACGGAATCAGTACGTGACCTCACCGAAAGGATCAATGAAAGCCATTCATCATCAGGTTGCAGGCCAAGCTCATCATGCGATATCTCGCATCCGTCAATCCACCTGATTCGGGAGCGAAGGGCAGAACAAAACTGTCCTTGGACGAGGCCAGCGAAGTGGAACGCCAAATTCTTGCTACCAATCCGATTCTCGAGGCGTTCGGTAACGCCAAGACGACGCGGAATGACAACTCTTCCCGTTTTGGTAAATACATCCAGGTCAGAGCAGCTGCCGCTCCAGTCACGGAGAACGTCTGTCTCATCAGTAGTCCATATACAGATCCTTTTCGACGGCAGACAAGAAATTGTAGGAGCCAGAATACGGACGTACCTTCTGGAGCGATCGAGGCTGGTTTATCAACCCCTCACAGAGCGCAATTACCACATCTTCTATCAGCTCTGCGCTGGTGCGCCGATCAAGGAGCGCAAGGACCTTGGTCTGGATACCGATATTACCAAGTTCCACTACTTGAAGCAGGGAGGGCCAATGTCGACGCCTATCGTTGGCGTTGATGATGCAGAGGAATTCCGTGCTACGCAACAAGCGCTCTCCACCGTTGGGATCAGTGTGGAGAAACAATGGGCAGTCTTTAAGCTACTGGCTGCGTTACTCCATCTGGGAAACGTGGCCATTACACAGATGCGGAACGACGCGATAGTCGAGGATACGGATCCGGCTCTTCAGCTCTCGACTCGATTCCTCGGTATCACACTAGCCGAGTTCAAAAAGTGGACCATCAAGAAGCAGATTACCACTCGTTCGGAGAAAATCGTCACATCATTGAATGCAGCCCAGGCTACCGTCGTACGCGATTCCGTGGCGAAGTTCGTATATGCATGCTTGTTTGAATGGCTGGTTGCCATTGTCAACGAGAGCTTAGCTGGCGAAGGTGGAGAAGCAACTCAGCGAGCGGAGATGTTCATTGGCGTCCTCGATATCTACGGGTTCGAGCACTTCCAAAAGGTGAGGATTCAATGAGCTTGGCGGATCCTGTTTTCATCCCTTCGCAGAATTCGTTCGAGCAGTTCAGCATTAACTACGCCAACGAGAAGCTGCAACAAGAGGTTCGTTATTCCGTGCTCCGAGCGTTCCGAAATTCATCTGTTTCGCTATAGTTTTATGCGCATGTATTCAAACTGGAACAAGACGAATACGTGCGCGAACAGATAAACTGGACCTTCATTGATTTCTCGGACAATCAGCCTTGCATCGATGTCATAGAAGGGAAACTGGGAGTACTGGCTCTTCTGGACGAGGAGTCTCGGCTACCATCGGGCAGCGATTCCTCGTTCTTACAAAAGCTTAATACGCAGCTGAACAAACCCGAATACAAGAATGTCTTCAAGAAACCGCGGTTCGGAAACTCGGCCTTTACTATAGCACATTATGCGCTTGACGTCACGTATGAAGTAGAAGGTTTCCTCGAGAAGAATCGCGACACCGTTCCGGACGAACATATGACGCTGCTTGCCTCTACCAAGAACTCGTTCCTCAAGGAAGTACTGGATGCTGCTCTTGATCAGTCTAAGCCACTTGATAGCCCTCGGACTCCTGGATCTCCAGCCCCTTCCGATTCGGGAAGTGGGGGTTCTCGACGAGCATCCGTAATTCCAGATCCTGGTCGTCCATCTCTGGTCTCGTCTGGTCCCACATCCGGCCCCAAACGCCCCGGTGCTGTTTCCAGGAAGCCAACACTGGGATCGATATTCAAGGCGTCTTTGAACAACCTCATGGAGACGCTTCACGTTACCAACGTCCATTACATCCGGTGCATAAAACCAAATGAGGCGAAAAAGGCATGGGAATTCCAACCTCAGCAAGTGCTCGGTCAACTGCGAGCCTGCGGCGTCCTGGAAACCATCCGGATTAGTTGTGCTGGTTACCCGACTCGCTGGACGTACGAGGAATTCGTTGAGCGGTAAGTTTCTCGATTTCTTTCGTCGGAAGAAAATCTTGACAAGAACCATAGGTACTACATGCTTGTACCCTCTTCAGAATGGGCCCCGAAAATCCAGAATCTCGAGTTGAAGAGCCTGTGCTCTACGATTCTAGAGAAAACCATCGCCGATCCGGACAAGTATCAGAGCGGGTTGACAAAAATATTCTTCCGGGCGGGCATGCTCGCTGCGCTCGAATCACTACGAGCTGATCGCCTCAATGCATTGGTCACAGTGGTGCAGAAGAACGTGCGCAGGAAGCTAGCGATGACCAGCTATCAGCGGATGCGCCGAGCCGCTATCAGGATACAGACTTGGTGGCGCATGAATATGGCCAAGCGATTTGTTCACCGCGTCAGGCAACAAACGGCTGCTATCCGTTTACAAACTGCAATTCGCCGGTTTGTTCAGATGAAGGTATTTGCGGATATCAGGAATTCGGTGGTCATGTTCCAGAGCCGTGAGTCCTTCTATGCGCTTAGCACCAACGTTCCATTAATCTGGTCCTCCAGTTGCACGCGGAAGGCAGACTCGACGGCGGCTGATGCATACTAGACGCTCGAATGCAGCAACGCTTCTCCAAAGCTTGCTTCGTGGGATGTAAGTAGCCCTCCGCTTCAATATGGAATGATGTTGAAGGTTCTCCGCTGTGCAGGCGCTCACGCAAATGTTATCGTGCCGATGTTCGCCATGTTGTGTGGATGCAATCTTGCATTCGTCGCCGCTTGGCTCGAAAAGAGTTGAAAGCGCTCAAGGCAGAAGCTCGTTCTGTTTCCAAGTTCAAGGAGATATCCTACCGACTCGAGAACAAGGTGGTCGAACTCACACAAACGCTGCAATCTCGGACTCAGGAGAAAAAGGAGCTACAGTTGCGCTTGGCGGAGCTGGAACAGCAATTGCAACAATGGACTGCCAAATTCGAGGAGGCTGATGCACGAAACAAGCAGCTTCAGTCCGACCTGGTGTCTGCTCATGCGGAGGTATCGCGTGGTCAGGAGCTCATTAAGGTCAAGGCGGACTTGGAGAAACGCCTGGAAGACGCCCTCAACAAGGCGACACAACGGGAGGCCGCTTTCCAACAGATGTCCGACACCCTTGCCCGCCAGTCCGCGCAGCTGGAGGAGCAGCAAAAAGCCATCGATGCCAAACCGATCCGAAATACTGAAGATGGCTCTATCATCATGACCTTGAAAAACGAAGTCAGTAGCCTACGCGAACAACTGAATCGCGCCAACGCTCTCAACGTTCTTACGAGAGGCAGCCGGCCAGAGCCTACTTCCCCAACCTTTGCCCCCGTCCTCCGGCTCGGGGAACTCCCTGCCGCCGCTGGTGCCACAAATGGCGACAACACCGTTAATGAACTGAAGGGCCATCAGCGCAGGCACAGTTCCGCAGGCGTATTCTCCATGGCGTCTAGTGATCATCGCGCTTCTGTCGACGAACTCATGATATCCGTCAAACGGAATCAAAGCATGAATCCTCGCGCCGTCTCCGTCGCATACAACGGCGCCGAGAATGGTCTGGCTCGATTCCGAGCTCCAAGCGGCCTCTCGGATATATCGGACGATCCTGCGGAGGAGAAGATTCGCCTCCTGACGGACGCGGTGCGATTAGACGCGGACGTCCTTGATGGTCTCATTCGCGGCCTCAAAATTCCAGCTCCGAGTCTCACCACCGCCACTCCGATCAAGGAGATACTGTTCCCCGCGAATCTCATCAGCTTGGTCACCAATGAGATGTGGAAATACGGGCTCATACCCGAGAGCGAACGGTTCTTGGCTAGCGTCATGCAGACTATCCAGTCTCATGTCATGGTAAGCCCTTTCTTCACCCGCATGCACGCTACCCACGCAATGCCCAGTCTTTTACCGGCGAAGATGCGATCATTCCTGGGATTTTTTGGCTGTCCAACGTTCACGAAATGCTATCTTTCATCTGCGTTGCCGAGAGCGACATGTTACAGGGCATAGGTCCGGGCGAGGAGACTGCTGGGCGTCCATTTGATTGGAGTGACTACGAACGTCTCGTCACTGTGGTGAAGCATGATCTCGACAGCCTCGAGTACAACATCTACCACACGTGGATGATGGAGACAAAGAAGCGACTAAACAAGATGGTAATCCCGGCCCTCATCGAAAGCCAGTCACTACCCGGCTTCACAACTTCTGACGGCGGAGGACGGCTACTGAATCGGCTCCTGAATACGAACTCGCAGCCAGCGTTTAGTATGGATGATATACTCAACCTTCTGAACAAGGTTTGGAAGAGTTTGAAGAGTTACTGCATGGAAGAATCCGTCGTACAACAGGTTATCACCGAATTGCTGAAGTTGATTGGCGTCACGAGCTTTAATGACTTGCTGATGAGGCGCAATTTCTCGTCGTGGAAGCGAGGTGGGTCGGAACTGCTACAAGCGCAAATTGACGACCTGAAGACTAATACTGTTCCACAGCTATGCAAATACAGTACAACATCACCCGTATCGAAGAATGGTGCAAATCACATGATATGCCCGAGGGTACACTGCAATTGGAGCATTTGATGCAGGCCACTAAGCTGCTTCAATTGAAGAAGGTGCGTTTTAATACTGTATACGTACGAACGTGAAGCTAACACCAGGCAGGCCACAACGGCGGATATCGAGATCATATATGACGTATGCTGGATGCTCAGTCCCATGCAGATACAGCGCATGTGCACAAACTACTACGTTGCTGATTACGAGGTGAGATTCCCGCACGTAGCCATCTGCCAGGCTGACGTTCTCGCAGACCCCCATCTCGCCCGAGATCCTTCGAGTCGTTGCTTCAAGAGTGAATACTAATGATCGCAACGACCATTTACTGCTGGCTCCCGAATCGGAGGAAGTTGGGCCATACGAACTTCCTCTACCCCGAGAAGTTTCAGGCTTAGAGACATACGTTCCAGCCTACCTGAACGTATCTCACCTTCGAAGATTAGCCGCTCTCGTGGCATAGCCGGCTATTATATCTGCATTTACGTATCGCACGGTTTTTATGTATACCTGGACCGCATTCGGAATAGTTCTTTCTCATGACCATGTGCTATCTCAACGGCTTTTCACGCCACTGTATAATGCATCCACCATTGACGCGGATTCGGAATGTACAGCCGTTTTCAAAAATCATGAGCGCGGCACCAGAAACGAGATGCGCGTCGTGAATGACCCCAAAGCTGGGTTTGCCGCCAGTTCGACGACGAACTCTACGATGATGCGCCCTAGGATAGCATGGAAATGATCAAAATACGCGTGAGGAGCTCAGAGGATGATTCTGAGGAGTGGTAAACATGATATTCAAAGGAAATAACGAGCAATTTCCCAGTAGCAGGCAAGGATAGCGTCAGCGAATGTAAACCATGATTATGGATGCTACGTCCAGCAAATCTGGACACAGTCCTGCCTCTGTATGATCAAATATGTGTCCCAGGAGTCTACCGATGTTTTCGACAACGATATGTTTGGGAACTCATCGTCAACTCGTCATTGGGGAGCATTGGGTAAGACCCTTATATTAGGGTTACTGCCAGGGGGCAACCATTGTACAAGTGTACTGCTCCAAATCAAGGTGTAGCCCGCTATCGAGAAGATCCCATAGGCGAGTGGAAGTTGACAGAATGGGTGAAAGACAATCCACCGGGAGCATCAAGTTGAGGGAACCAGAAACCCCCAGAAACATTGCACATCGTATCTCGAGCTCAAAATCGGGCTAACCTTTGGCTCTTATGCTCGGGCACTCCTCAGACAACAACAGCGATACGATCCCGTCGAGATGCCTGATCTGGCGGTGACCCCACTTTAGGGTCGTTCACGACGCGCGTCTCGTTTCTGGTGCCGCGCTCATGATTTTTGAAAACGGCTGTAACGGAAGGCTCCGAACCTTGTGGAATCCCATATATGTATATGCACAATGCGGTAGTGTGTCAACGTGTCTGCAGAGGTAGAGATTGAGATCTACGGTTCACGGGACTTGAGGACGACTTCATCCCCGTCATCCAAATACGCAGCGATGGTTTCGTCGGTGGGCAAGGCTGATGACAACGTTTCATCTGTACATGTGGTATACCTAACGAGCCGAAAGGACTGCAATAATATAATGAGAATGAAACATCTTCATAGGATGGCCCTCTGACCTCATATCTTGCACTACTTGTCGGATGATGTGCCGCGAACAAATCGGTCGCCCTTCCGATACTCACAGACTGCGTAGGGATCAGTAAGGTGGTCTCTGATGTCGGTCCGTGCGTACCCCTCGTATCCATAGATATTTGTGAATATCAACACCCTCGAACCGAACCGTCAGGTGCAGTCGGGATTCTACAGGACAGGAGACATCTTCAGCGTTGGCCGGAACCGCAGCATGGCGCTTCTTCATTCGCCCTATATTGCGAGTCGACTGTGCAGATGCCCTTGCACCACAAGGTTGGAGTGGCCGGTTTCGGCCTGAAGGAGTCATGTTCGATCCCGCTCCAGGAAAGTGTTTCGCAAGCAGGGCCCGGGCTGCCGCGTTCTTGGGGTTATGGACAGGCTGGATCGATTGGCAGCCATGATCAGCAGCATGTCGGTGACTGGCAAATAATATGAGCCACTTAAATTGGGGCACAGAAAAGACGAGTGCGTACGCGAGACAGAACGACCTCCTACAAGAGCTACAGACGCCAGCATTCACGATGGTCTGCGTGTTGTTGGAAGACATGGCAGTCCGGGTGCATTGCGAAACAGCACATCGCGGAGTAGTAGATCGTGGATGAGCATTACCCGAGGCACCGGTTTGGTCTCGGACAACGGTCACAGAGCATTCGTGGGCATCCCGAGGATAGTGCTGCTTGCAGAACTGGAGGAGAGTGGTCACACCAATCATCGATCATCAAAGAAGACTCACCTTCAAGTGACAATGTGGGCATTCTACTGGCAGGAAATCGAGGTGATTGCAACTGAACAGGGCGCAGTGTACTCCAATCTCGGGCAAGTCCATCGCGGATTCGCGGTAACGGCGTGAACGAGAAGCTGTGCTCCAAGAGCCGCGACTTCGCCATGAACATCATCGTGAGTTGCTTCGCCGTCGCTCCATATACATTCGTATACAAGCTGCATGTCTAGGAAACTCTTTTCGGAAGGACCGTAACGCCGGCTGAACGCCTGCGGCAACATCAGCGGGCATTGGCCAAGGCGCAGCGGGAACTCGATCGAGAACGCATGAAGCTAGAGCAGCAGGAGAAGAAGCTGGTTGCGGATATCAAAAAGAGCGCAAAGTCCGGACAGTTGGTGCGTCCCCCCTGGGGAATTGAGGATCAGCAATTCATCCTCGTATAGAATGCTTGCAAGATCATGGCCAAGGATCTTGTCCGCACCAGGCGTTATGTGCAGAAGTTCTATCAGATGCGCACTCAGCTACAAGCAGTCGGCCTTCGTATCCAAACCTTGCGAAGCAACCAGCAGATGGCTGAAGCAATGCGAGGTGCCACCAGGGCATGTATATAGCTCATGTCATACGATACGCTCTGCTCACATCAAACTTAGGCAATGGCATCCATGAATCGCGGATTGAATCTACCGCAAATTCAGAAGATCATGAACGAATTTGAGAAGGAAAGTTCAATGATGGATATGAAGGAAGAGATGATGTCGGACGCCGTGGACGATGTTATGGAAGACGATCTGGAGGATGAAGAAGAAGAAGGCGATAAGATCCTCAAGGAGGTGTTGGATGAGATCGGTGTTGATTTGTCTCAGCAGGTGGGTTGTCCATCACAGACTTTCGCGATACGTCGCCTCTCACGCGCACTCAGCTCACGGATGCGCCTACCGGGGTCGGCGCCGTAGCATCGCCTCTCACCGAGCGGAGACAAGCAGTCGCGATGGGTGAGTCTGCGGTACCACCTGCCAGTCAACGCAACGATGTACCAGGAGGCGGCCTGTCCGACGAGGACGCGCTCCAAGCGCGCTTGGACGCACTGCGAAGGTGAGAGATGGATGCACGCACGTATTGTACAGTAGGATACCACACTATACTAGGAATGCGAGTCATGTTGTATGGCTACCGGGGCCATCATGTTTTGAGGGCAGAGATGGCCTGTGCTTCTTCAGCGCTCAGTTTCCACTGTATACCGGAGCCGTTGTAAAAATCTTCAACGTCCTCGTCCTGCAAGTCAATGATCAGTACGTTGTACGCCCTGATTCAACCAACGGACACACATTATCCAGATTGAGTAAGATCGAAATCTGTTGAAGCCGAGTGAATTTCTCCCGAACATCTGCAGAAACCGTCTGGCCGGACATCCAGCTCAGCACTGCACGAAGATCTCGATCCAAGCGGATTGCGCCCAGCTGCAACGAACAGATTTAGGCACGTCGACTCAGCGAAACTGAACTCATGCACCTCGTTGTACCGGAACATCGTAATCTGCTTCTCCCATGGCCGTATAAGAATATCCAGTAACAGGACGAAAAACACCCCGAAGTTATTCTCTGTGAACATTTCCTGGACGACAGCAGGTGTGAAAAGTAGGCAATATTGGAGGAATATGTTCATACCTTGTATGTGGTTATGATCAGGTCAAGATTCTTGATGAAACGCTTCTTCACTACCTCCTGATACTCGGCTGCGGCGTACGATTCCTCGTCCAACACATAGGTGACGTCTTTATAGACATCCGCTAGGAATGTTCGTAGCTTGGGACGGACAAGTTGATTGAATAATTGCTCAACACCGGCCTGAAACCAGCGTATCAGTTGTCCGTGTCTCGCTCACAAAGAGTGGACATACTCTGAGCGTTGCTCGGAATTTTGGTACCAGCGATGAAAACTGAGAGATAGTCGAGCGGACATCATCTGCTTCTTGGTCAATGAAACCTTGTTCGATGGCGGTGGAGCCCAGTATGTCTCTGACAAGCCGGTCCATATGAGATGATGAAACATCAAGGTCGTTCAGCAGGGTCTACGAATATGAGATTGTGAGTGATTCTTTGCTAATCGCTTACCACAGATGGTATTGCGAACTCACAATAAAAGATGCTTTGAGGTCCCGTTCGGTCTTCTCCCCGCGTGATCCCGAAGATGGCACGGCTGTACGATAAACGTCGTCCAACTTGCGTTTAATAACAGAAGCATAATCATAGTCCATGACTTCTCTCAGAAGTTCACATGTACGCAATACATTGCGCGGCGAACCAGTGGACAGAGTTCGCTGCATGACAATCTTCAGAACAAAAAAGACATCGTCTGGTGCAGTGGTTGTCGCCGGCATGCTCGTGATATCCGCTTTTGCAAGGTGGTGAGCCTGAAAGCCTAATCCATTAAGCAAAACAACAACGGAAGGAACTTGAGCCTACCTTGTCAATGACGGTGCGGATATACCATAGCTCCAGGGGGATGTAGCAAGTTTCCAGCAGTTTATCGAAGCTTTGACGGGTAGCGGACGAGTCCAGGGCCGTGATGCTAGCTTGTAACGCGACGGAACTAGAAGTCTCCTGCTGTGATGACTTTGAAGGCTTCGCACGTTCGCCGTCTTGAGAGGTGCTATCGCTGTCTTCTTCCAGTTCTTCCTAAAGTCCGATGCTCTCAGGGAATTGATTGCGCGCAGGCATGAAGGCCAACCTGTAATCGGTTGATCAAGAACTTGCGGAAGAGGCTCCACCGTCCAGCCATAGTTGCAACCTCCGTGATGACTTGATCGATCTCCCGCCCGTCCAAAGTATCGTCTTCAGTCATGGCAGCTCCAACCTGGTGCGGAGGCTTTCTCAATCCGTGAGAAGTCAGAGCAAAGGGAGACGTAGAAGTCTCCGCGAGCTATCAAGTCGAACAACCTCAGTATATTTTCCCGTGTGATGGGCGGGCGGCTTGACCTTTCGTTCGATTGATCGTTGCTCCTTCCAGTTGTCTAGTAAGCCGATAGATATTCGGTCGCATTCTTCAAGAAGTCGGCGGATGACGAGAGTCATCTTGCCAGCACCGTAATACTTTTCTACGACAGGCTGATGCTGGTCGATTATGATCGCGATGCTCTCGAAGAGAGCAGTCAGCACTGTTGTGTAGTACAACGGCGAAGACGCTATATGTAGAGTGAGTCTGGGGGTGTGTCATGCATCGTATGGGGGACAACTCACGCTTCGCAGACGGTGGCGGGCGCACGCGGACAAGGTCAACCACGAAAGCAGCATAGGCGTCCAGTCCTTCAGTCTCCCACCCTATCGTCGGGAACAGCTTGAAGAACCGACTGGTCGCCACGGCATCCCGTAATGCAGACGCCGCTTGGAACTCGCGGCGAAAGACCTCTAAAAGCTCCTCGCGCGCGGCTTGGAGCGCCTGCGCTGGTGGACGAGGGTCTTCTGAAGAGGGCTGGGTGCGAGGTTTGAATGGAGTGAATGAGAGAGGAAAGCATCGCTACGCACGACAGCCTTCTCTGCAAACGGGCCGGAAATGACGTCCGGTGGGAGATGCATTGCCCGAGCACAATGCCGGCTCGCCGCCTCCCAATCCTTCCTCTCCATGGAGGAACGCAATTCTGCTAGTGACGACTAGTTGCTTATGAGAGATGCACTTTCCAGACCAAATCGAAGACTATAAGGACCTTGAGATCCATTACTTGGCCAACCCGTTCGGCAGCTTCCTGAACGCGATGCATCTGTTTGTCAAGCTGCCTTACCCGTCCGCCGACGCGCATTGCAGTGCCAGCAGTCTTGGATACTCTGTCGTCGAGCAGCGATGCCTCGCCATTGAGCGCGTCCAAATGAGGGGTAAGGGCTTGCAGACGCGACACGGCAGCAATAATCGGCTCTTGGGCGGCCACTAGCCCGGCAAGGGACGTCGACAGTTCGGTTTCCTCAGAATCAATGTTGGACAGAGCAGATAGAATTTCCGGCAGAGTTTTTAGCGACGCCGCCGCTGTTGCATCCGTCGCGTCCAACATCGAGCTCCGAGCCTGTGGCCTGGTATGCGGTATTCGGGCGGTGCAGAACAAGGCATTTCCTTTTCTGGACGTACTCGAATGTTCCAGCAAAGACGGATGGCGATGGATGTAAACTCGAAGCAGGCCGCACTGCTCCTTCTCTTCAGTAATCTCCCCGCCCCCCGACATCCACCATGGTGAAAGAACGGTGAGTACGACTGAGATGTTCACGCGCGTTTCACCGATTTTAATACACTGATTGCAGCAAATTCTATGATTTGCTCGAGGTTCCAGAGGACGCATCAGAGGCGGACCTCAAGAAAGCGTACCGCAAAAAGTAAGCCATGATCGCACCAACAACGTTGGCCGGTTTCTGATATGCATCAGAGCGCTCCGATTACATCCTGACAAGGGTGGCGACCCCGAGCTGTTCAAAGAGGTGACGCATGCGTACGTGTTGCCTTCGCTACTTCGTACTCGTGCGTTTACCCATCGCAACTCTTAGCTACGAAGTTCTCTCCGACCCGCAGAAACGAGCACTCTATGATGCGCGAGGAGAGGCTGGGCTACAGGAGGGAGGCGGCATGGGCGGCATGGATCCTCAAGTAAGCGCTCGTCCTGATATTGGTCTACGCAGCGGCATATTCATACCCCTCGTCAGGATCTCTTTAGCCAGCTGTTTGGCGGTGGTGGCGGTTTCTTCGGCGGCGGCCGGTCACCAGGACCGCGCAAGACTAAGGACCTCCTCCACCGCATTACCGTCTCGCTCGAAGATCTGTACAAGGGTAAAACCTCCAAACTCGCTCTTACGCGCAGCGTCATCTGCTCGAAGTGTAATGGCAAGGGTGGCAAGGAGGGAGCTGTGCGGACTTGCAACACCTGTAGCGGTCGCGGTATCAAGGTCACCCTTCGTCAAATGGGCCCCATGATCCAGCAGATGCAATCGCCCTGCGACGAATGTTCCGGAACGGGGGAGATCATCAACCACAAGGACAAGTGCAAGGTTTGCAACGGCAAGAAAGTGGTTTCGGAGAAGAAGATCATAGAAGTCCACATAGACAAGGGTATGCGGGCGGGTCAAACTGTCGTCTTCCATGGCGAGAGCGACCAGGCTCCTGGTGTTGCTTCCGGGGACATCGTTATCGAAATCAACGAGAAGCCGCATGAGCGCTTCCGTCGAAACGGGGATGATCTTCATACCGAGGTCGAAGTGGACCTGCTCACTGCTCTTGGTGGCGGTCAAATCGCTATCAAGCACTTAGACGACCGCGTCCTGATTGTAAACCTCGTGCCTGGAGAGGTTATCAAACCTGGTAAGCCTTGCGTAAACTGTCTGAGTGATATGATCTGATCTCAGTACGTATGTAACAGGCGACGAGAAGGTCATCCGAGGTCAGGGCATGCCCTCTCATCGGCACCACGAGCCCGGCGATCTCTTCGTCAAACTATCCGTCAAATTCCCCGATCACATCAATCCCGAGTCGGTTCCGTTCCTAGAGCAGGCTCTACCGCCTCGAAAACCCATGGAGAAATACGGGAAGAACACATTGTTAGAGGAGGTAGACATGGAGGAGCTGACCCCGCGGCAACGCGAACAGATGGAACAGGAAGCTATGGAAGAGGATGATGACGGCCAGCCGCGGGTGCAGTGCGCAAACCAGTAGCCGGATGGATGCCTATTTCTTTCGTTTTATAGACTGATAACTCACGCTGCTTGCTATCGCATTACTGTACATGTGCATCATTGGCATCATTATAGCACTTATGACTCGTCTTACACATGCGTGCGGGAACCACGAAAAGCCATCAATCCCATTTCGTCTAGAGCATTTGAAGATTTTGCGCATGAAACAACGGTTTTTCGACGAATTCATTACTGACCTCTGGGTGCGCCTTGAACTGCTCGTATAGCTCGCGGTTGAAGAACGAAATCTCTGTCTCATTCTCTGAGGGGTCAATCAGTCTTGCGCCAGACTCTTGGTTGTCAATCAGGATCACGAACCGAAACCTGCGTCAGCCAGAATTTGGTTGTCGTCGTGCAATATCCAGTCATCGTGGTCGAGGTTGATGATCAAGTTCGTCGTCTATGCTTATGATTGAAAAGAACGTTCATCGGACAGGGATTATCATACCACGAACCTTCGCTCCGTGGGCCTTAGTATACAACTTGAAGGTATCTATTTCGTGATTAGAGCGTATAAACGATCAGAAGAATGGTGTATACCTAAAACAACGTTCCGATATGGCTTCCACCCTGGCTGCGTCTGCACCGCTGTCGTATGGCGATGTCGGATGTGCAAGAAGTTCTCGATCAAGAGACTTCACGCAGTACCTTGACGTGCCATGTCCTTGAGCTGACCGACGGTGGTGGTCTCGAGATTAACATTGTGCAAGATCAATGACTTCTCCGTCCTGAATTCGAAGGATTTGATGATCCGGATAGTGAGAGTGGCGTTGGTTTTGGGTACAGCCAGGTTGGTGAGGGTGTCGGAGATCTCAGGCTCGGGATCCATCGTGGGATGAGGTGAAGGTGCAGTGGTTCGCATTGGCGCGCGCATCACCCCAGCACCCGGTTTCTTACACTCTCTCTCGGTACGGCCATGGGCGCAAACCAGTCGCAACCTGACCAGGAGAAGGTCATCTATAATGATAACCCAATTCACGTATGTTCAATATATCTACATGCATGGCACCGAATAAATGACTACAAACAGTTCTCCGAAGAGGTCGTGAACCAACTGGCGAACCAGATGCAAAGCTCAAGCGTGCCTCCGGAACGTCAAGCAACTCTCGACGAGCAAGTACGGTCCCGTATACAATCCGAACTGACCCGTCTTCGCGAAGAAGAGGAAAACATACGGCGGCAGATAGAGCTCGCACTCGAGAAGGAGAATCTTGACCGAGAACGGAACATGGCTGGCGGTGAGAACGACGGGAGTGTGGATGGCAGCGCGGGCAACGTCAAGAGCAGTGCGGCGTTGATGGGTGACTTGAACGAACTTCAATCCAAGGTTGACCGCTTCCATGCGAAGCGAGACTTGACCGCATATCCTGCTGTAAAGGAGAGTGGGGACGCCGTGGTATCATGTTACCGGTAAGTTATGCCACTATTTTCTTGAGGTTCTCATTCATATCTCCCAGTTCTAACCCCACTACACCGTTAAACTGCTGGAGGGAAGTAGCGCAGTTCAAGGCCTCGGTTGCCGAGGTCGAAAAGGCATGTCCCGTCCGTCGCGCGAAGCTCACTCTCGCCTAATGTGTTGGATTCTAGTCATACATAGACTCCCTGCGGTAATGCATTATTGGCAGAGGATATCGTTTCACTCCGGCCTTATCATATAGAGCACAAGGACTGTCCGTAACCAGTGACATTACAGAGACATAGTACATGCTGCAGCATACCCCAAACTTACGCGCCTCCTTGCGCCTCCATCTCAGCAAGAGCCGCCTCGTTCATCGCCTCGGCCTCCAACATGATCCTCTCCTCCAATGAGGCGACCCTCGCGTCCGTCTCTCTCTTGTCCGCCTCGAGCTCCGCGTACCTCTCCTGCAAAATCTTCTCCCTCCTCTCTAATCGCTCGACCTCTTCCTTGAGAGCGGTGACACGTTCAGGCCCCGTGATCTCCTCGTGCGTCTTCAGGCGGGCGAAGCTCTCGTAGTCAATCTTGACACGCTGCAACTCCTCGAACGCATCGGTGACCCTCTTCGCCAACGCCGTAGACCGGGCCTGATACCCGCCTAGGGTGACGCCAAGCTTTCTCTCCGTCTTCGTCGTCTTGCTGGCTTCCTTCGCCATAGTTTCGCGGCTCTCCTCGAGCAAGGAGGTGTAACCGGAAATGCGCTGCTCGAGGGGCAGCTTCTCCTTTTCCACCCACTGCCTGGTAGCAGGGTCCAACACTAGTTGAGGTCGAACATTTGCCCAAGACTCGGACTCGTGTACTTCATCCCAATTGGTGGTGGCAGCAAGGCCTTGTCGGATCTGATCCAGCTTCGCGTCGGGGAACCCAAGCGCCGTAGCTAACTCGGTCTGCACTGCAGCTTTTGCGAGATCGATATACTCGTCCGGCGGCATGCTGTATTGAGAAGTACTGCCGCCCGGTCGTGATGTGCCGGGCACGGGGTGGGCAATGGAATCGTGTTCCAATAGCCTCGCCATCTCCGCGTGTACCATTTGCAACGCAGGTGCAAGCTCCGCTTCTGTATCATCCACAGTAAGATCCTCCATTAGCTTCGAGATATCGACGTTTGGCGGTCGGGGCAATTCCTGTCGAACAGCCTGAGATCGACGCGCGAGCTCTTTGCTCCGTTCCTCCTCGAGCCTCCGTTTAATCCGCGCGTCGCGCTCCGCAGCATCCTCCTCGGACAATTGAGGACCACCGGCAGCGGCGTCATCCAATTCCTCGTCCTCTGGCACTAGGAGCTCGAAATTGTTCTCGGGCTTCGGTAAGTTCATGAATCCTGCCTTGAGAGCACGTTTGATGGGGTTTTCCCTGAGCCGATGGTCCGAAGGTACACCGTTGTGCGCCGGTGTCATGCCATCGCCAGGATTGATGCTCAAGCTGTCGCGCATGGGTGTGCGTAGAGGAGTAGCGGATATGCCGCCGTCCGTACGGGGGGTCATGGATGGATCAACGCTGGGGTCGCGGGGTGTTGCAAGAGGATTGGGTGTGAATGCAACTTGATGACGAGGCGTGGCACTGTCAAACCCAGTCCCGCCTCCAGGACCTTCGTGAATGGGGGTGTTCTCGTCGCCAAGCAGGGGTGTCTGTGCCATGGTCATATTTCTGAGATTTCGCGCTTCAGCCATTACATTATCGTCTAAACGGACCAGACTTCAGCTTTGTGAATGCCGATGAACAATAGGAAAGCGTACGTTGAGGAGCAGTCCTCGGTGTCCGTGCCATCTTCGCCCGCTCCAGGCCCTCATAATCGCTCAGAAGTCTTCCTGTAGCATCCAAGCCACCCGCGACCAACGCCTTCGCGCTCTCACCCGCTTGCCCAATTTTGACGATGTCCTCCAACTCGGCCTCGCCGACCTGCGCGCTCGGTAAAACCAGCTTTCGTCGCCTACCGATCTCTTCTGCCTCCTTCAGTTTTTGAATCTGCGCGTCCCGCGCTGCGACGAATTTGGTCTGATGCGGGGCTTTGTCCCCGTCTTTCCCATCCCGTCGCTGCCGTTTTTTCCTTTCCGCCTCCTCGTCTTCCGGTTTGCGCTTGTTCTCGAGACGACGTAAGCTCTGGCCGATGGGCGCAGACGTGATTCTCGCTTGCTCGTCCGAGGTGTCGTAAAATCCGGGCGCGGGCTTCTTCTCGAATGGTATATCGGCGTTATACTGTTGCACGGATGTGTTAGGCGTTTTGAAGTGAACTCCGCGTGATATCACGTACATCCATACCCTTCTTCTTCGTCTTTGAACGCATTCTGAGGATGCTCAGGCTCGTGCAAGAATCCGCGAGAGAGTATAAGAACGCACATGATGCCAGCCGCTTTCAATTCTCGCTTCTTTTGTAAAACAGCGAGTCGTCTCGCCTCCTCCAGTTGACGTTCCCTGGCCTTCCTCTTCGCCTTCTTTCCTTGGGTATTGGCCAGACGAGCACGAGCCTCGGACAACATTTCCTTCTCTAGAAGTACGGTCAGCGTAGCTTCCTGGCAGAAACGTGCGTTACATACCATCCTCGTCCATGTCGATAGGATCCGGACGAGCCGGCTTCGTCTCCGGGTCCGGGTCTATCTCCCCTGGCCTGAGCTTGCGTACGTCCTCAGCAGGCCCCGAATCGCCCGGCCCCGCCAATCCCAGCTCCTCGTTCTCCTTCGCTTCCGCCTCGTCCAGCAACTTCTGATAGCGCTCCAAGCATTGGGTCGCTGTACGTCCCACGATAGGCGCAATGGTTCGCCATTGCGTGGGCATAAGCTTCGCAAGATGCAGGAGCTTTTCATCTTCGGTCTGACAAAATGGTAGAGTGAGCCAGCAGAAGCAGACTAATAGCAAGAGCAGCTGACTTTGGACCATTCCGTCTTCTTGATGGAGGGGTCTAACCACTCGTACCAACGAGCTTTGCATTGCTTCGGCGTCTTGCGGACCAAGAGAGAGGAGATGCGAGCCCACTGGTTCTTGCCATACTTGGCAATGGCCGCTTTGAGCACCTCATCCTCGGTGTTCTTCCAGACGCCGCCCTTGATGATGATGCGCACCATGGCGAACAAGACAGCTGCGTGCACCGACGAGGGTGGTAGCGGGAGGACTCTGCGCCACCTTGCTCGCTCACGGGAATGCGTGATCACGTGTGGCACAGCTTCACCTTGGTCTCAGGTCTGGCAGCGAGCGCGAGCCGCCATCATGCTTTCTCAGCCGAAGGTCAACAAATTTGCTGGAACTTGGAAGGAACAGCGCTCAGTTGCAGCACCAGCCGACGCTCGCACTGCACGACCAACATTTACGGAAGATTTGTCACCTCTTGTTGTGTAGCTGGGTTAGGAAGTAATACCACGGGCACTGGACAAGATCGCTCTTTCGACAACCTCATCTCCGACCATGATCACATTGAGCGATATCCCGAATTGCGCCGCACTGGAGAAAGTGACTGCCGTCGCTAATGCAGCCCCTCCCCTACTCGCACCCTCAACGGCACTAAACACAATATGTGAGGCAGTGGTAAAGTTCTTTCCACTTCCAGAAGAGCTACTCGGGACCGCGCCGGAAATATACCTACCTACCTACCTCGACAGAATGCTCATGATCATCAATGAAGAACGGTCGGTGATGTCTACCGTGAGGCTTCGCGACGCGACAAGTTCTACGTTCCCAATCTTCCTATATTATCAAGCTGATTCAAGCAGGAGATGAGCCGTTGAGAACTGTCGATGTGATTTGTATGTGCAACAAAATGAAAATGATCTTTCCTGACATTGCTTAGTCGCAAACATGGGTATCATTATGCCAACCTGAATGCAATTCACTCGACATACACCTCCGTGCCTTTCGCCCACCTAGCTCGTGGTGTATACTTCAATGAGGTGTCCTGCACTCGCGCCTTTACCGTAACATGGAAGTTCGGCGCAGGGTCGTTGATGACGCGGCCCCGGCCTAGGTGGAACCTACACAGTGCACTCAATATAGCACCGTATCGCACGGGAAGGTTCTACGCACGTCCATTTCTTTTTCCAGACGCCTTCTTTGTCCTGATACCGTATAGGGAGTGGGATAATCTCGAGAAGCCACCAAGCTGGAATTGCTTTCAACTCGTCATGAACCCCATTAGGTGCCAACGCATCCGCCTCATCCTTGCGAGTTTGGTGAGCTATAAGAGACCTTTTTCAACATGAGGAAGGGTCAACACACCTGTTGGAGCTCCTTTTCGGAGGCTTTGGACGACGAAACCGGAGGGAAAACGGCGTCGGATATATCGAGAAAATCGAGCGCCGCGCTATCGAACAGCACACCGCATTGTGCCAGCAGGACCTGTCGAACCATCCATCGCAGGGTGATATTGGCCAAGGAGTGATCGGCGGTATCTGGAACTGAACCTCCCCCTACATCTGCAATCGTGGGCACAGCGGTCAGTACATGTCGGACAGCGATGTGCAACGCCATGGGCGCACCGCTGTGACAACCGGAAAACCACACTTGAAGGACGTCCGTGACATTGGCGGGTTGATCTGCAGCGGGGTCTGTTTCATCGCCGTTCCCCGGATCAGGATCTGCCCCGGTATCTGATCCTGCAGAGGATGGTGCGGATGCGCTCGCATCCATTGCTGGATTAATTTCACGTATACAAGGCTTCAGCCCGCGTTCCTCATCAGTCATCGCCGCTTTGCGGTTCCAGAACGATCTCCATCTGTGAGCTGCAGCTGGTTTCTCGCTGCTCTCAGCTGGCTCTGACATCAAAATGCAAGGTTAATAATCATTGCGCAGGAGTCGATGCCGTGTGAGAAAAGTACCTTCATGTTTCTGTTTTTGTTTACGCGCAGAGACCTTCACCTTGTCCTGAGGGGCATCTTCAAGGCGGAACGATGCTTGATGCGGATCCCCGCTCGGATTAGGTGACGGTCGTGGGTACAAGGAAGGAAGAAATTTGACACGGTGCTGGGTAGCTAGCATCAGTCCATGCCGCGGTTTCAGAGGCGAAACGTACCTCATCCAGCGCCAATGCTTGCCTGAAAGTCTTGACGGTTGTGTTGGCGGTAGTGAAGGGCAAGTTCTTATTCCAAAGAACCCCGACACTGGCGACCGTCTCCCTGAGTCATGCCTACCGTCAGTCAAGCAAGGCACGTGTGGGCTTCGTCCACCTCACCAGACGCCCACAAAATTCACCTGTACGTTCCTGCAGAACGTACGCTTGAAACCAGCCGCAAGATCCATCGACGCCTGGTCGGTCTTCGTATATATCTTGTACGCAAAAGATAGCTGTTCCAGGTTGTCCTTGGGGAGCAAGCCAATTTTGTGGAGCATCCCGGCCAAGGCTGAGTTATCCAAGTCAGCTCAAGATTCGACGCGACAGGTATAATGCTCACCACGAGCGGTATAGGCTCCACGCGAAAAGCCTGGCGAAGTCGGGGGTTCAACAGGGATCTCGGAGGAAGGGGAAGGGACAATGAACCAAACAAGCATATTCTGTCGCCATCCGAGTAGTTTTGCATGAGAAATTTGTATCCATCCGTTACATGAGCGTATAGGTACCTGCGCCTCGATTAGACTGAGGATAAGAGCAACATTGTGCAGGTGGATACGCACCACGCAAACGCCTCATCCAGAATCTTCGCGCACCACTGCCAGACCGGGCTCACTACACCAGGGGCAAAGTACGTGCCGATGCCCGCCTGTAAGGCGTTCAGCGGATGGTCCAGTGATCCATGATCAGGATACTTACTTGATAGTAGCATACTTGCTCGTCTGGCAGATCCTTGTTTAAGAGACCGAAGAACTTGACGACATCGGTGTTCGTGCCATCATACTCGTTGGACGTCCCATCAAAGCACAGAACAATGGTTTTTGGAGGCCTGGTGCTCATAGGGAATGCGGGAGTGGACATAGCGCTCGCGATGTGCGGGCGCAGGCGAACCGCCGAGGATTATAAAGGTTGTCGATGCCTCCCACCAGCGCTGCGCTGGTGGGGAAGCTAAGACGCCTGTTCAGCGTTGTCATATATCTGGAACAGGACGTGTCTTCGCCAGAACGCGTCCGGTGGGAACTTCAACCAGTCTCATGTCAAAAAGTCACCAGCACTAGAGGAAAGCTGGCCACGTTCGTCGGCGCGAGAACATGGACAGGCCAGTACTGATCAATCCAAGATCCGCACGCGCGGACGGTCAGTTGACCGCCAATAGCATCGCGTCTGGAGCAGAGCACTGGGTTTTGTACGAAAATCATCTCGAAGACAAGGGCAAGACAGTGAATGTCATTCGCAAGGATCCGGTTCCGGAAGCATGATCGTCGAGTCTTATGATCATAAATCATGTGCACATGGACGCGCGAGTAGATGAACAAGCTTGAAGCCAAGCACTTCCGTTTGACATTTTATACGACAGCACGCAGTAGAACGTAGTAAATATCAGCCGTCAACTGCTGTGGTTGCCCCATCGACTTGCGAATAACGGCGTTGTATCTCGCGATACTTGTCCATTTCCGATTGGCTGACGCTGGGGACTAAAGCTTGCAGGGCGCCCTGGAAGTCATCTTCCGAGACCAGTACGTCAATGTCTTCGGGGGTGGCCAGTTCCGCCAGATAGTACTGCGGAACCATAGGGAATGGGTGACCCTTCAACGGTCCGTCCTGATTCATACGAGCTCCGACAACTAAGCACCGCAAAATGAGGGGTTATATGCCATTCTTACCGATCTTTGCCTCCAACTCCTCGGCTTTACGGGTCATCGCCTTCAGCATCGCATCTGAGCAAAGCGCGTAAAAATCCGCCCCGGTATAGTTGAAAGGACATTGCTCCGCAATGGTGGCAAGGTTCAGATCCGGATGCAGCCGGAACTTCCGAGTAAGCGCTTCAAGGATGTTCACTTGCGCCCGGTGATCATCGCTTACGCCCAGGTAGAGCATGCGATCGAAGCTACACTGTCCTGATGAGTTGCGAGAGCGTCTGGGACCGAAACGGGTATACGCACCGGCCGGGTCGCAGTAGTGCAGGGTCCAGCAAATCTGGTCGATTTGTGGCGCCGATGACAAAAACATCGGCACCGCGCTTACCTCCAGACATGCCGTCCAATTCTGCGAGAAGCTGACTGACGATACGGTCCATGACGCCTCCTGAGTCACCATGATTTCCGCGTTTGGGCGCTACGGAGTCCAGCTCGTCGAAAAAGATCACGCAGGGCTTCGCATCTCTCGCTCGCTGAAAGACCCGTCTAACGTTCGCCTCTGACTCGCCGATGTACATGTTCAGCAGCTCCGGTCCCTTGACGGAGAAGAAGTTGAGGGAACATGAGGTCGCAACTGCTTTTGCCAGCAGGGTCTTTCCCGTACCAGGAGGGCCGTACAGGAGCACACCTATACCATTCAGGTTAGCAAAGAATACGGTGTGACGATTACATCGTACCTGAGCGTTTCTTGACGCCGTCCGCAAATAACTCCGGATGCTCAAGTGGTAACTGAACAGTGTCCAAGATTTCCCGCTTGACGTGGGCAAGGCCTCCTACATCGTCCCAAGATACATTGGGGATTTTGGGAGCGCCAATACTGGCAGAGTATGACGCTCTCGCTTTGTCCAATGCATTATCGATATCGGCAGATGTAATAATCAATCCTGCGCACACTAAGTCACGCAAGGACACCTTGTTATCACTACAGGTGGCGTCAGTCGATGCTGTGACGCTGAAATATTGAATTGGTTCACCATGCTCTGGAAGCCCTATCGACAGCATTCGACTTCGCCTTGCTGACAAGATCGACGAGGTCGGAAGCCACCAACGCGGCGGTTTGTGTTGCCAGCTCGTTGATCGATACATCCGGGGCTACCGCATGGTTGCTGAGGCAAGAGCGCAGAATCTCAAATCGTTCACTTTCGTCCGGAGCCTATGCTCATGTTAGACAAACGGGCCATGTATATTTCTGTTACGATACCTCCATAGAAATTTCGTGCTTGAAACAGGACATCAAATGCGTGGCAACCATGTTTGGGTTGCTGGTGGTACCAACGACCACGACAGGGTACCCAGTTAATTTCCAAGTCTCGTTGAGGCTATCGATACAGTCATTGAGTGCTGCAGTTATAGTTGGATCTGGTGGCTTGTTTTAGAACACGATCATATGGAGGCACCGGGACCTCTGACCTTTTCCTGCATCTTGAGCCTGAGTCGTTTGAGCCAGTGCATCAACGTGACGAAGAACTAGGATGCATGGAGAGCACATGGCCGCTTTTTCGAAGCGTGCCCGTAAGGTGCCCTCCGTTTGAGTGTCGTTCTCTCCGATTATTTGGTAGCAATCGACCTGATACCAAGAATCAAATTTTCTGCACCTTCGCAAACAAGCGAAACACACCTCGAGTAAGTGCACTCCGTAAGTCTGTGCTACCCAGCTTACGGTGGTGAACTTGCCAATCCCTCGCGCACCTTTGAGCAGGATGGAGAGGTGTAGGTTCAAATGCGCGGCATGCTCGATGAGCGAGGCGTATATTAGGGCGGAGAGCTTGTTGAAGGCACTGTCCTTGCCTAGCAAAGGAGACGCTCCACCTTCACGCAGGACATTGAGTATTGATGCAGGGCCAGCCGCTGCGGACGTTGAGCTAAGAATATCAGATGATATCTTCCACGATACTGACCTGTTCTGAGGTACACCGACATATCCGGGACACGAACATGCTCAATGCCAGTCTGCACCATTCGCGTTACTGAGGTGTCTATCCAACAGCCGAATTCTCCGACGGTGGCGCCGAGATACGCATCCGGAGACTCGAATTGTATGCCGGACGGCACGTCGTTTTCAATATTTGTGACGACGAAGTATACGATCTCGTTAGGAACGGACGCGTCGATGGGTAACCTCATCGCCAACAATAACCAATGAGCTTCGCGCGCCTGTACAAAGGACTCCGGACTCACGGGTCCTTTGCACGGTTGGCATCCTCGGCAGCGTCAGGCTCGGCGCCAGAAACGTAAGGCTCGTGTTGGGCGGCGTCTGTACAAATGGGGATCGCAATGAGGTCCCCTTGCTTCACCAACCTCTTCTTCCCATCGAAGTGCTCCTTCAGACCGCGGAAAAAGATCGGTTGTAACGTTTTGGACACAGAGGCCGGCGACGCTACTCGCGCGATCGTGACCGTGCGTGCAGTTGGTATTGGAGGCATGTGGTTGCCGAAAGGGCTGGGTCGTAAGAAGACCTGCTGAGAGCTTGCAGGAGTTTTGCGCGTGGAAATATTGTGTAGAAGCAGGGGAGATGCCTTGACGACCGTGCTGTTGACCGCATGAGCGACGTATAAACTGGACAGATGAAGGTGAACGTTTACGCGGAAATCGACAGATCGTCCGAGCATCGCACACGAACGAGCCGGAGATTCTCGCCTTTTCGATCATGAGCTACTGCCTATATTTCACCGGTGAATAACATGAGATACTTGTAGGATAACACAATATTCCTAGTTGTCTCACCCAATCGCCCTCTAGAATCCCCACTCTGCTCAAGGCCGATATATTTAGATACACAGTGAAGTCCTCCTCAAGAGACGAAGATGATTCTTGTAGAGGACGCGCAAGGAACGACTGTGCTTGCACTGAAGACGAGCTTCCCGCGACCTGTCCGTGTAATATCTCGGGGCCCTCTGGATGGTTTGATGAAGCAACTGCAGGCAGCATGAGCACGGAACCAGCTAGGAATCGCTCGTCTATGGACAGATCCTCTTCCTCAGAGCTGCCGTCTGCTGGGTCGTCCAAGCCAAGGTCACCATTCGTCATCGCACTGTTTGCATCAAGGTCGTCCGCCATCTTCATGACAAGGATGAGCTCGGTTTCTCCTTCAGAAACATATCCTTGCATAACAGGTTCCGTCATGACGATTTCGTATTCCAGGACCCCAGTGCCTGCGATGTGGACACGATGCGTTGTCCCTTGGTGAATGATGGGAGTATCCGCGTAAAACATGCCCTCGAGCCATGACGAATCCTCCTGGGCGGTCTTGTATGCACTCGTGGATAATGCAGCTATAAAAACCGTCTTGAGAGGCACAGGCTGGACGACATTTAATCCTATTCGTCGCTGATTACCCCTGGTACCGAAGACGTCCGGTCGGAGGGACAACCAGGGAGCTGGGATCGACACCTCCGCCACCTAGTCAAGATGAGCATACCACAACATAGCACTGAGGCTCTCGATCAGTTACCTGTTCGTCAAGGGTTACCCAGTATATCACAGACTTGAAGGTGCTGGTCGTTACCAGCGGACTGATCGAGACGGCGACCCGCGAAGGTGGCTCCTCGGAGGGGACATAACTAGCAGTAAGCGACTGCCATACTTGCTTGCCAGCTAGAAGAACGCCTGAGGGGACTTGCGCAGTGCTGTCGTTGTCCCGTACGATGAAAGATGCCGTTGCTGCCCCAGAAACCCCGGAGTCGAAGAGCAGGGTCATACTCGTGAGAAACCAAAGTCGTCTGCGCTCTCTCCGCTCACTTTCGCATTTTTACGCTGCTCTGCAAGCGCTCGGCTCGTGATTCCGCGGATTTACCGGCTCGAAGCTGAACACTAGGCTTGGGTCCATATTTCTCGGACCATAACCAACAGAGCCCAAACCTGCGATGAGCCGAGGAGGATTTGGCGGGCGAGGAGGTGCGTGCACCTTTTCCGATGCACCCATGGGCAGGCTGAGCGAACAACGTTTTTGCAAGGAAGGGGAGGTCGCGGAGGGTTCCGCGGAGGGTTCCAGCAACGGGACATGGGTCCTCCCGATACCGTACTCGGTGTGTGCCCGCTTTCATTCTGGAATCAGCATGTTAACATTCTGCTACAATAGAGATGGGCACGTTTCTACATGCTGTTGAAGACGAGATGTTGTGCGCTTCCGCCATGCCGGACAAAGTACCATACTTCAACGCGCCTATCTACCTGCAAAACAAATCCCAGATAGGAAAGGTGGACGAGATCCTCGGGCCGATTAACGAGGTGATTTCCACGATTCACCTGCGTCATATTCCTTCTTCCAGCGGGACATCCTCCTCGTCTCACTGACGCCTCGATCTTATATACAGGTCTTTTTCTCCGTCAAAATGGAGCAAGGCATGGTTGCGAATAGCTTCAAAAAGGGTGACAAGGTGTACATTGGCGACGACAAACTGCTACCCATCGAACGATTTCTGCCCAAGCCAAAAGTGGCCGGTGTTACAAGTACGCACTACGCTTGCCCCATCCATTGCTTGTGTCACGGAAGACTCATGCATTTCCCCTCCAGAAACAAGGGGTCGGGGAGGAGCAGGCGGCCGCGGTGGCCGCGGTGCACCTGGCGGACGCGGACGCGGCGCGCCACGAGGAGGCCGAGGCCGAGGTGGGTTCGATCGGGGCAGAGGAGGAGGCAGAGGTTTTGCAGGCGGGCGCGGGGCTGGGGGTCGCGGTGGCTTCGGCGGTGGCTTCGGTGGCGGCTTCGGCGGCGGGCGCGGTGGACGAGGTTTCCGGGGTTCATGAGGTATTTGATGTTTTACTACTCTTATATTGCGTCTCTTCTCCATCCCAAGGGAACGGCGGCCACGCTGGAGAGGCGTGGACGTGTTGTGACTGCGAGCGCAGGGGACCTAAAGAATCACCCTCTATCCTGCAACAGTTGAGAGACGCTTGTGACGCGCTCTGTACGTTCATGTTGCAAGAGGACCTCCTATGCGCAATATTCTTTCAGCAATGGTCCATGCTTGTTCATATTCTGACCAAATACCTGCTTGAGTTCTTCAGAAAGAACGACCGTCCTTCGAAAAGTTCCTTCGGTTTCGAGAGGAAGTCCTGAACCCGAACCATCACCTAAGCACTACGAGCGATAGCAAAGCAATGAACTACCTTCATTCTGGACCTCAGGTTCACTGTCAGCATCCTGGGGTTCTTCTGCAAACCCCGCCTGCGCGTATACGGATCTCTGGCGCTCGGATAGATCGCTCATGAGCTGAGAAACCTGTGAAGGGATAAGGCGGCGTTTGTTCGCGATTTCTGACTGCCATTTCATGCGTTGATCCGCTAGTGACCATATATGTCTATCGAGCGCTTCGTCGAATGGCTCCGTATCTAATACGAGAGTCAGTTGGAAGCAAAGATCGGTTGTCATATATTGTATTCACCTTCTTCATCTTCGACCACGTCCTCTAAGTTCTTCCCGTTCACTCGGACATTCGGTTCAGTTAGCATGAACACATGACCTACAAACTCGGAAATACAGCTTGAGAACAATCATGAGACAGGTCTAATAGAAAGGTTATTCCGCACTTCATTCACATGCTGCAGTAACACATCACGCTGTTCCGTGAGGCCGCTCGAGGCAAGCTGTTCTCCTAGGCGTGAAGTGGCCGCTGCCAAGTAGGACTCCTTGACGTTTCTCCAGGCGTACAAGCTATCGACCAGAACCCTCGGGTCTTCTCTTGCCGCTTCTATGTTATGTGGCAAAGCCATGATGAAGCAGATGAAGCAGATTCCGGCGCGTCAAACGCGCAAGGTCGGGATGCATCACGTGCTGCGCGTTCATGCGCGTTCCCGGCTCTTCCGCGCTTCATACGCTTTACTTAGCGTGGTACAGGGCAGCTGCCTTCCATCTTCATCCAGTGCTCAAAAATGATACCCGCTCGGTATCCGCAAGTATCCCTCCTGCCGGAATTTGCAACTTTGCCGAGAAACCTTGCCATCGAACAGCACTTCACACGCATTGCCGGGCCTGGTCACCCACCAAGCTATTTCTCCGACTTGATGCCGTGAGCCTACGCTCTCATAAGCATTGCGTTTCTTGCGTGCAAGCATTTGATGTGACTGCGGTCGGACGCACGCACTCTACTCTCGAACGACCATGTCGACCATGTCGAAGTCGTTCTTGGATGCCTCCATCCCGATCATCGTAGAAAAGCTGAAATTGGACGAGAAGATCGCACTTCTTGGCGCTCCCAACTGGTGGAATACCAGTTCCATCCCGAGATTAGAGATTCCCTCCGTGCGCATGAGCGATGGACCGAACGTTTGTTGTGCAGCGTACATGCAATTGCGGTGGTTCACCAATATCTTCATAGGGAGTCCGAGGATCGTCGCATTTCGTGTCTACTCCCGCACAATGCTTACCTGTTCGTAACATTTTGCTCGTCCTGCGCTTCTCGAGGCTGACATCTTGATAGTGCGCAACCTCCTTCGGCGCGACCTTCGATCAAGGTTCATCTCATTCAGTCAGAATATTGTCCGACTTACTCCCGTCCTTGAGCAGATTTAATCCGCGATGTTGGTGCATTCCTCGCAGCCGAAGCGAAGATCAAATCGTCAGTCATATTGTTGGCTCCGACGTGCAATATACAGCGTTCTCCGTTGGGCGGACGCGCGTTCGAATCGTTCAGCGAAGATCCATACTTGTCAGGTGAACCCTTGTCACCTGCGTAGTTGGCAGAGGAGATGACAACTTCTCTATGATCGCTCATTAGGAATGATGGCTGCTGCGTACGTGAATGGCCTCCAGTCTGATGGAGTGGCAGCCACCATCAAGCATTTTGTTGCCAATGACCAGGAGCACGAGCGTACCGCCGCCGACTCCGTGGTTTCCGAGGTTAGTTCGGTCTGCTCCTCCCGAACGCGATTCAATGTGGGATAATCCTCTGGACGAACACAGCGCGCTCTGAGAGAAATCTATCTGTACCCGTGCGTCTTCACCTACTCCCTCCGTTGCCCGGATTCGATTGATCACCCACGTTATGGCAGGTTCATGCTTGCACAGATCCACGCGAAACCTTGGGCATTCATGACTGCGTGTGTAATCTACTTTGGTTGACCATTGTCTACATGCATATTTGGGAGTTTCTGGCTGAATATGCACTAATATCCACGAGTCACTTGTCTGACCTCGTCGAACGCCCAGCTACGGCCGTATTGACGGGGTCCATTGTTCGGAGAATCCGCGACTCCTCAAGGGTATCTTGAGAGAGGAATGGGGATTCGATGGAATCGTGATCAGTGACTGGTGAGCGCAACATTCAAAGAGGCGGGTCTCATGTCGTTGACGATGTTGCGCAGGTACGGTACGTACAGTGTCGATCACGCATTGAATGCGTCGATGGACCTCGAAATGCCTGGTAGGTCTCGGTACTCCCACGCGGTACGGCTTTGAATGAGTCGATCGCATCCTCAGGTCCACCTCGTTGGCGACAGAATCTACTCGTGAAGCATACCCTTTCCGCCCAGAAGTTGCTCTACTCGACCGTGAATGCGCGCGTCGCCAATATGCTGCAATTTATTCAAAGACTGGCCAGACGCAACCCGGACGTTGTTTACGGGGATGGCGAGGAGCGTTCACGAGACACGCCCGAGATGAGGAAGTTCTGCCGAACGCTCGCAGCCGAAGGCATGGTCCTTTTGAAGAACGGAAATAACCTCTTACCCATCAAGTCTGGTAAAGCGAAGAAGGTCGCTGTCATCGGACCTGGTGTTCATGGGAGGGTGATATCCGGCGGTGGGTCCGCGGCACTGAAGGTATGGTCCGTGGATTGCGAGCTCGGTCCGTATCTAACCACCTTAAGGCGAGCTACGTTGTCACTCCATGGGAGGGACTACAGGTTAATGCACCCGATGGAGTCGAGCTGTCGTATCACATAGGATGTTACGGTATGTTCTGTAGCCCATACGGTGCGCGCATGCTGATAGCCACCCGCAGCTCACAAGTTCTTACCCACTATTGAGAACTTTCTTACAACCCCTTCTGGTGAACCGGGGTGGCTGGCATCGTTTTACAGTCACGATGAGGACCACCAACCCATTGAACATGTTGCGGATTTCGTACTGCAGGATACGCGAGTCAAACTTAATGATTTCTTGCCTAAAGGGCTTGGGGAGACCTGGACCATCAAACTTCGCGGAAGGATGCAGGTTCCGCGTAGCGCGCTGTGGGAGATGGGTCTGACCGTTTCAGGTACCCGACACTTCAGCATGAAGTTAGCGTTACGACTGATCAATTACAGGTCGTGCCAAACTGTGGATGGACGGTGAGCTTCTCATCGATAATTGGACGGAGCAGCGCGGTCCGGGAGAATTCTTCTACGGGCAAGTTCAGCAGCTCTAAACAATCTATCTATGGCTGAGATGAAACATCACAGTCAAGGAACCGTCGAAGAGAAGGCTACTATCGACCTTCACGCGGAAAAGCAGATTGATGTTTTGGTGGAATATTCCAACTACCCGCCGCCGGATTTCGCTCAAGACGACTCTCAGCCTGCGCTCATGATCGGCGTGGTGCGCATCCAAAAACTTGCCATGTTCTGTTCATCCTCATGGACTAGCTTGACAGCGTCTTGGAGGATGCGAGAAGATCGATGCGGACCAAGCGATTGATCAGGCCGCTGAGCTTGCCGCCACGTCGGATGTTACCATCTTCATCGGGGGTCTTACGCCTGAATGGGAGAGCGAAGGGTTTGACCGGCCCACGCTCGACATGCCTGGTCGCCAGAATGAGCTTATCGAACGTTTGGCGGCCGCAAACCCTCGGACGGTGGTCGTCTTGCAAGCTGTGAGCACTCGTCTGCTAGTCGCCCGAGCCATTGTTAAACGAGCCATTGTTAAACAAATTGGTCAGGGTTCAGCCGTGTCTATGCCATGGGTCGATGCCGTCTCTGGAATCCTACAAGCGTGGTATTGTGGGAATGAAACAGGCAATGCGATTGCCGACGTCCTCTTCGGGGTTGTCAATCCTTCTGGGCGTCTGCCGTTGACTTTCCCTGTGCGCGCCAATCAGTTTACGCGCCATCACGCTCGTACTAAAGATACGGTCGCTATGCACAGACACGCATACAAGACGTTCCGGCGTTCCCGAATCTGCGGAGCGAACATGGAAGGATTTACTACCGTGAAGACGTTTTCGTTGGCTATAGACACTACCAGACGAAGTTGATCAAGCCCCTGTTTCCCTTCGGGTGACTAACGGTCCTCGTATATTTGGTCGTCTCGTATCTTATTTCCTGTGTCATGCAGATTTGGGCTTTCATATACGTCCTTCCGTTTCTCCGATATCCACGTAACTCAAGTGGCCAACTCGGACAAGCTCGCATTCGAGGTCGCGACCACAGTTACAAACACGGGTGACGAAATTGGGTCGGAGGTCGTTCAAGTTTATGTATCCTACCCCAAGATCGGTGTCAGCGCTCCCATGCCAACGAAGCAGCTGAAAGGCTTTGCCAAGGTTCGTCGCAGGGCAGGTTCTGTGTTTTTCATCCATCATCTTACGCCCTTCGTCTGTTCTGGCAGGCCCGTAGCATCGACCTGGGGCAGAGCAAGCGCGTCAAGGTCCGCCTCGACAAATGGGCGTTCGCGTTTTGGGATGAACAACCAGACTTCATCGGTGACCAGCGGTATCACTCCGGTGGACCCTTGAACCCGGGAGCAGGGCCCAAGGGAGGTTTGTGGAGAATTTTGAAGGGCGAATATGATATATTGGTGGGCGCCAGTTCTGAGGACGTGCAACTCCAGACAACCGTCGAAGTCAAGGATGATCTCAGCTGGACAGGGCTATAGGGCATGTGATGAATTGTAGAAATACAACGATTTGCTCTACGAGGTAAATGTGCAAATCAGTGGCGATATGGTTCTTCGACGTCACTGGCCAGGCAGAAGACCGCTATACAAATACTTCGAATTCGACATCGCTGTTCTGCAGTACCTCACAACGTGCTTTGCCCCCCGGAGGAACGGTCATTATTGTGCCGTCCGCACAGATGAGTCTAGCACGATCGTCGTCGGTATCCTGTGCACGTTCGCATATCAGCTAATGGATGCACTACAATGATGCAATTGAATGCCTACGGGTATCCATTCCCATCCTCCGCAGCGGACATACTCTACAACAGGCGTAACTGACACTTCACCGTTTACAGAGGCAGGATGTTCGCCGTATGCATTGGTTGTTCCGCTTGCTTTATCGAAGACTAGGTTTACATGAGCCCCATCTTGGTATGCCTGCGTGAGCACGCGCATATTGAGTTCGGTCGTAAATGCTTCGGATATTGCAGTGTTAGGAGCACGTTGGGGGCGTAGTATGACGATATCCATCGACGCGGTACCGGGAGCGGGGGCATGGGCAGTCACGAGAGGGGTGATCCTGAATGCGGGCTCGAGACGATCTGCGTTTGCCGTGGATAGGAAGTATGCGAAGGGACCTTCTACGGTGGATGGCGACAAGGGAGCAAAGGCGGACTTTGCGGGGTCATAGAGTTGAATAACATCCCCAGATTCCTCCGCGCTCTGATGGGTCATGTACGGGAGGAGGTGTACGGTGGCGTGATAGAGACGGCTAATGTTCTGTTGAGCAGCTAGTTTGAAGCGTTCTAGACCGGGGACAGATCCTCGCAAGGCTTCGGAATCGTGGAGAATCGAGGCGTGGAGGGATGTGGAAGTAACCACCATCGAATAGATCGTGTGCTCCGGATCGGATGCGGCCTGCGTGGGGTACACATCTGTGCGGGTGAGATTGAGGCGTCGTTTCGATCCGTTGTCGAGGTATGAACGCAAAGCCCTTAGTTTGCCTCCGATCGGATCCGATGATGATTGGGGGAAGCAAGACGAATACAGTGCGTTGGCCGTACCGCAGGGGACGAGTACCAATGGCACCCGCGCCGAGACGGGATCACCCAAGAGCATCTCGTTGACGATCTCGTGCACGGTACCATCACCAGATGCTATGAGTATCGCTTTGGGGGATGAGATCGTTGTATCGGCCAGGAATTGACGGGCAAGATGACCTGAGTGCCCGGGTGACTCCGTTTGGACGAGGACGAAGGACGCGTTGCGCTCGGTGAGCAATGGAATAACATGGTCGTGAACGAAGGTTGGCGCGCCCTTGTCGCCGCAGGCGGGGTTGACGACGACGAGAAGCATGACAGGACTGCTTATTGCATGTCCATGTTCCGCGCACTCATGTCGGCTGCGCCCGCATTCAAGTCATTTCGCCTCTCGCTCGTCCAGCTGGGTCAGATCGGCCCAGACAAAGCAAAGAATCTCAGCCATGCTAGGGACATGCTCCTGAAGGCAGCCAATGCGAAGGAAAAACCAGACCTCATCGTGTTGCCTGTCCGTCCGACGTGGAAGCGGCTCCACAGGTCAACTGATCTCCACCATCACAGGAATGCTTCAACTCGCCGTATGGGCATGTGCACTTCCCCGTGTACGCTGAGGCTATCGACTATTCACCTAAGGCTGCGTATGATGCGGCCTCCTCTCCCTCCGAGTCGGTTCGCATGTTATCTCAGGCAGCGAAAGAAACAGGCGCTTGGATCGTAGGGGGATCTATTCCCGAAAATTTTGAGGGAAAGTTCTTCAACACCTGCACGGTGTATTCCCCCGAGGGCGAACTCGTTGCACTACACCGGAAGGTCCATTTGTTCGACATCGACATCCCCGGCAAGATCACCTTCAAGGTTAGTTACCAGATTATGCGCCGCAGGCCTTCCGGTCCGATGTCTCTATGATCTTGTGTAGGAGAGTGAAACTTTAAGCCCCGGCACATCGACGAACTATTTTGACACCGGTGAGGGATCTTGTTCTCATTATCTTTTACAGCCGCTAACACCTATTTTCTTTCTAGATTTCGCTCGGATCGGTCTCGGCATTTGTTACGATGTGCGCTTTCCAGAACTCGCAATGATTGCCGCGAGGCAGGGTATGTGTTCCCTTGCTCTTTGGCATGGCGTTTGGACGCGATTGTTCAGCTGCGGTTCGGTCGGCCGTTTCGATGTGCCCTCCATCTCAGCCTGCCGTCCTCTGTGACCACTGACACAGAGTATTTGTTCCAGGATGTCAAGTAATCATTTACCCTGGCGCGTTCAATTTGACCACGGGGCCTCTCCACTGGGAATTACTGCAGCGCGCACGGTGCGTTACTGCCCTCTACGCAAAATGCTGCCGTATGCGCCTTGGGAGCACCCGGGGTATCTCCTCGGGCAGCCGCTTGTTCACGTAATCGACCGTGATCGCTGACAAGATCTGTGGCGCAGCGCGGTCGACAATCAGATTTTCGTGTCCATGTGCAGCCCAGCTAGGGACCTGACGGCTGGGTACCACGCTGTATGTTGCGTCCTCTGTGCCGCTTCTCAGAGCTGAACTTGGGGTACCTTGCAGTGGGGTCATTCGATGGTGGTCGATCCGATGTACGTATCGAACTTCCTTGACTAAATCTGAATCAATGCTCAAGTCTGTCATGTAGGGGGAAGGTGCTGGCGGAGGCAGACCACGAAGAGGCCATCATAACCGCACAAATTGGTATGTATGCCGTGAACACTTGCGGCAAAAGCACCCGGTTGTCTGAATGCTCGGCCATCTTCTTCGTACCCGAGAGCCACCGTGTCGCTTACCGCCATGTGATAGATCCGCAAGTATTGCATGAAACACGCAAGGGTATCCCCGTCACGACGCAACGCCGGTTCGATGTGTACCCAGATATCAGTGCCGGACAGCCGGCGGCCTAAAGCATCGAGATTCAAAGGGTGTATTATGGTCGTCAACCCTCGAGGAGAACGGGCCGGATGCTTCCATCGCTTGTGTATTCTACATGAGGTTGTCACGTCGCTGACGTGGTCAAAGGGCAATCGAAACAGACCGGGACAGAGTTCATGCCCCGTCCAGAGATGGATGCTTAGTGCTGTAAGCACGCCTCACGGAACAGGTCGGGGCAATTTGAACCCGTTCGAAGATCGCGCACCGGGTACGATTTTCGACTTCGCGACCACTCATCGGGCCGTTTCCGAGCTATTCTAAGGAAACCCACATGCGAACATGCCAGTCATGGTGTACGAACTTTGCGCTATCGTTGATGGGTCCTGTTTGTATATATCACTGCACTGAATACATCTTTTCCGAGAAAGCAGATTGTATGGCGTATGCGATGACAGCCCGACGACCGCATGTCGCTCTCGCTTGGTCACGAGCTAGAATACTTGCGTCCCGGTGTCCAGAGGCTAAACCTGACGTCCAGTGCTGTGAGGATCGAGAACATTGACTTATGCCTTAGTACAACCCTTGTTGGGCTGGTGAAGATGCCGGGATTTCACGTATATATGGCCGATGGCGTAAGTCCACAAAGTCCTGAGGTAGTAGAACAGCACCTTGCTATACACGCAAGCTGTATGCTGTAGACCGTTGAAGGGTCTTCTTCGCCGTATTCGCTCATACTGCGCAGATCTAGGATGTCACAGTTGATCTAATCCTCTCTGGAATAACCGAGAGCTCCGCCGGAGACATGCAAGTTTAACATCGATGCCGTGCTCTAGACCATCCAGAAGGAGATCCGCGTGCCAAGTCTCCCAAGCATGCGACGGTCCCATTCATGGTATCCATTCACAGAATCCATCCATAGATCGCACAAATCCGAGACAGTTTTGTCGCATGCAGAAACAACCCTGATTAGCGAGATGGCGGTATCGAAGATGCCTTTTTCAGAACGACTGTCCTGCATTGGATTCAACTGAATAGAGCAGGCTCTGCTTCCCGGGCTAATACGTACGTCATCCGCACTGCGGCTTGAAGCGGCTTGAGGAAACGCTGGAAATACACAGTAGCCGACAAATCGTGCGATGATGATCCACCTCAGGGTCTTCCACCACGCGTTCACGGAAACGGTTATCAGATAAACACCAGTGTCGGTTGAGGTGTAGAGGGCAGTGCCACAGAGGTACACTGTCCGAGTCGGGCCAACCGGAACGAGGTGTCGGCAATCCATTCTGCTCCGGGGGAGATCGTCGTGCACGAGAAAGGCAAGTTCTCAGGTCACTCGCGAAAGTATACCGGAGCAATGCCAAGTGACAGCAGCATGCGGCGTGTTGTCACTGTGAGCCGACCTAAATGGTTTCCTGTGACTCCGGCGATGACGGAGATGGTACGAGGCGTCCAAGACGCATATCGTCGGTGAGACCAGAGCTTGAAGCTTGGTATGTGGCACGTCTGGGAGTCTCCTCGCTGGATCTGGGCTTGCCACTGCGGGCATGCACCCGTCGATATGGGGTCGGAAGCTCCTTGAAGCCGACTGCAGCATACACGTGTATGGGACGCTTGAGAGCCGAGGCAGATCCCTGACGCAAAAGACAGCATCGCGATGCTAGCATTGCCACCAAGATGCCGCACGGGTGGGAGTCTGCACGGGGAGGGACGACCCTTTGTCGCCGGAGCGGGTGTGCAAATCCGGTGTGCTAAGTATACGAAGCCAGTGCACCCCAGTGCATCACGGATGAGGGGCCCGCACGCATGAGAACAATGAACTTCTGATCCCCGAGCCAGTTGGATTGCCAGTGCAAGGTGCAATGCGGCGATGGCAATATCCCCGGGCTATAGTTCGCCGAAGCGATGATGAAACCGATATCAGGCGAGTACGTTGTCGTTCCCCGCTCAGAATTGGCCAGTCCTTGTTGCCCAGTGACCGAGTCAGGCAGAGGATGTGTGCTGGACGAGCCAGATTAAGGGAGGTCGCACCAGTGAGCGCTCCATAGTGACAGTCGGAACGATCGATCCGAACCATCGCATGATTTAGAACACAATCGCCCCCTCCCATGTCGGCCAGCCTCGTGTTGTCCGGCCGGAACCCCCACCCCCAGCTAGAACTTCCCCTGAAGCAATGCGCTAAGCGGAAGAAGCACAGGAACGCCTGAGTTTAGCAGTTGCTCCCGAGACCATTGTGACTGAACGGGAAACAAGCACGGTGCCTTTGAAAGCCGACCGGCGTTAGCAGATCCGCAGATGACGGGGAATAAGACACAACAAGCAACCGCGGGTGGTGGTGGGCTAACCCGCGAGAGCCCCATGCCCAAAGATGGTAATCCGTTTCTCGAGTCGCCGCGTGGCCGGCAACTAAACCGGCTCGGGCCCCCCTATTGGCCCTGTTACCGGTCTTTTTCGTCACCCGTCTTATGCTATGGTCGCCGTGACGGATGAGGTACGAGGATCGTCAAAGACGGGATGACCGGTTACTGGCTGCTATGTTGGGCGCCGTGAAACTCGGGCTCTGCTAGCGGGGAGCCTGGCTTCGTCTCCCAAACATTTGCCGTGTTGCCGGAGGGGGCGCAATTCCGAACTATGTACTCCTGAGTTCATGACGCCTGGGTCAGTAGGGATTCGGAGTATCAGTGCTGACATATGCAACCGCGGGACAACGTTGTAGCCTTGTGGAGGAGATCCTCCACGTACAAAAGTTCTGCTAAAATCTCATTTGCCCTTGCAGCTCCGACGACTACTGCCGTACTGGTCACTTTCTCAGCTTCTTGAGACAGGAGGTGCAAACATGATACGGAAATGAGCGGAACAACAAAAGCGTATGGCGAGACATCAATGCAGAGGAGACTTTTTGGCCATAGGTTGGGCACGGAACGGATCAATTCCGATGAAATCCAGCAATTATACCAGAAAGCCATGGAAGGTCTCCACGCCCCACATACAATGTACAGGAGGCAGGGGATATGGCCGGATAGCGCCCCATCAGCACCCGCAGCGGTGGTTTTATAATCGGGGAAAACCTTGTCGCTGACAAGTCAATACACACATACATACATCCGATCCCGGCATGAACATAGAGAAAAGGCAGTGGTGTCAACCACGATCGATGTCGCTGTTCGTTCTTAATGAGCATGCTCATGTCGAAGCTGAGGTAGAGCGATGCCGAAGCACCCGCCCTCAATGCGCGACGCCGATCCATCCACCCGAAAACAGTCGCGCAGGGAAGCGGAATGCCTGCTTCAGAATTATCCGCTCGGCCAGGATCAACGGAAGTTGCGTATGAAGAATATCGAAGGCGGAAGCGACGTGTTGAGGAGCTCCGACCGTTCATCGGAGGATGTTGCAGAAGCGCAAGAAGCTTTTTTTCGCCAGACGTGGGCTCTGAGATAAACGTCCGGGATGAACACAGAGTTCCCACCGTAGGGACGATCGATAGTGAGGAGCAAGAAGTCGCACACGCCCGTCGACGAGATGGCCTTCCCTGTGTGTGTGCTCACCCGCCCTGGAGCCCGACAGGCGGAGAGAACTTGGGGACGTCATACTTGACAATCTCTCCGTGACATGCGCGCGTTTTTCTGCAGACGTCGCACGAATTAGGTAGAGCCTGTCTCGGGACGTTAATCGAACAAGAGGAGGGGTCGATCGCCAGAACAACGCTGCCGCGGCTGCGGACCAGGACACGGCCTGACCATTCGCAACAGAGAGAGAGTGTGTGTGTCTCTGGTCACGATATAGCGTGAAACGGTTATGGGGACCGAGAGGCGCTCAACCCTATGTAAGGGGGGGGTCCGGGG
>NW_006767440.1:118315-143027 GCF_000264995.1 Punctularia strigosozonata HHB-11173 SS5 | reverse complement strand
GGTGGGGGGGGGGGGGGGGGGGGTTCCGGCGCAAACACAAAACGGAAAAAATAGAGGAAGTCTAGCGGCCCGAATCGGTTCAATCTCGCTGCCGCGCTATATATACATGCGTGTATATATGTATACTCGCATTGCCACGTGCGGTCGTATGTGCGAGCGTGTATGTGCGAGCACCATGCGGGGATTGCGGCAGGCGTTAAGCCGAAAGAGCGACGACGGCCACGCCCCCCGTTCCAACGCCGCTAGAGTTAGATGGAGGCAGCACTGGCAGCCAGCCACCTGGCGGGACCGGGTACTGCATATAACCAAGATGGATATGTGGAGATACGAGATACGACCGATTGCGCTTGTGCTTATCGAGCGAGCGCGGTGGATGAGTCGGCCGGTGCCGCGGGACGGGCAGAGTAGGCAGGATACCAGATGCTGGGTTATCCGGATGGGAAGGTTCGGGCTGTGATCCTTCCTCTCTCTTGGCCGAGTGGGGATCGTAAGATTGGACGCCACCGTGATGCGGGACAGAGAGAGAGACCTTGGGAATCGCGATGGTGAGCGTACACCACCGGTAAGCGTGACGAGAGACGCAGGATCGAAGGGTGCGCATGCCGTTACGGCGTATTGCGCCGACTGCTCGAGCGGTGTCGCCGCGACGAACGCACAAGGAGGAGTACGGCTGTGGGGGCGGGTCTTTGTCCATTGTTTATTGCGTGCGGATGTTCTGTACTGGCGTGCCATCATCCTGCGCTGATCGGCCGGGAAGAATTCGGGGACTCGGAGCGGATTCGCGCGCGGATAAGGCAACGGAAAATAAGTACGCAGAGTTTGTTAGGACCCCCGTTAATACGGTTTAATGTTAGAATATTCCGACGACATTTTGGGCCCTGAAAAGGGCCGTACGTCGGAATAATTGCCGACAAAAGCACGTCTGAGGGCGCCGCAGGCCGGAATAATTTTGACGACATCCGTTCGGAGCGACAAACCAAGGTCGGAATATTTGTCGACAAAAGGATCGAACCATCGAGGCCCGGAGAGGAACAGCCCAGATATAGCCATTAATTCCCACGATGCCGGAATAGAGCGCGGACGAAATGGGCGCCGCAGGCCCGATGTCGGAATATTTGCCGACAAAAACGTGCCGATGGAAGCAGAAAATTGCCGACAATACGACTCATTTTGGGTCAGCGAATATTCCGACCTTTAACTGTATTAACGGGGGTCCTAGTTTGTTACTCGTGCGGGGAGAGAGTTCTGAGCGGGATCGTCAAGGAGACACCGGGAATTGCTTTTAATCTTTTCTCTCTCTCTCTCTCGTTTCTCTCTTCCTCCTTTTGTTTCAGCGCTCGGCACGATGCGCGGAGCGGGAGATGCCGGTGTATCGCGCCCGTGTTTCGCGCGTGCGGATAGATAGTCCCGAACGCAGAATATTTCGACGGGTGGATGTACGCCGAGGTGTTGCCCCGCGGCGGAGAGACCTGGCGATCAAAAGGGGGCGCCTCTCTATCTCGCACCGTGTCAACACACCACAAGGATGCCGTATGTTGCCCGTTGCCAGAGAGAGCCGGGTGAGGCGAGAGAAGGATCTTGATGGACAGATCGAGCGCAGGGTTGAAGGATGCGGTCTGAGCGGAAGCATCAAAGCGTGGGCGTCGCCCGAAACGGAAGGTTGAAGCCCCTGGCAAAGCACCCTCGACCTTCCTTCTTGGTTCGGGTCTCGTCGGCGTGACGGTGGGTTGGTTTGCGTGCGCGTCAGGGTACAGTTATGTGTGTGGGATGGGAATCGGGGATCCTCGCGGCGCGGGTTCACGGACTGCTTTGGAGAGGGGTGAGAGCGATCGGTGCTAGACGCTCCTGCGCGGTGGCAGTTCCCTCGTATATGCGCGTCGTTGACAAAAACATGTGGGTGGAGGACCGCGAACTGGACACTTTGGAGGGTTGCCCCGTTTGGCGAGAGAAGGCGCGTATACATGATCGTGTACGGTGGCGTCGTGGCGTCCGTCGGGAACGAGACGAGAATCTGGTGGGTGGGGTGTGCTTTGGGCCGGGACTAGAAGCATGATGCGGCAAGTAATAATGGGGCGCATTAGCAAAGCGCGCCCGGGATCCGGAGCAACGAGGCTGTATGTAACATGACGTTCTTCGGTAACGAGCAGCTATATCGGGCTTTTGGTGACCGACGTGGTCGTTGGGTGTGTTATCGTTGCCGGACGTGTTTGGGTTGCGGTAAAGGATAGCGAGGGTGAACCCTCCGGCGTTTACGGCTGCTGGTCTAATCGACGAGCTGGGGATCAGAATGGGCATGGTTGTAATCGGGCAACTCGCCGGGGTTCGATGACGGATGAACGGTCTGGGCGATGCGGACGTGAGGTCGGAATGCAGTCGTTGTTGGTGCGAGAGAAATGATGGTGCTCGGCTGGGGATCGCTGCTTCTGTGCTCCCACCGGAAGCAGACCGCGAACAGAGGCAATTCATACGCCTACGGTGGTCACAGATCTTGGAGCGCAGATTGATCTGGTTGGTTTCCAGCGCCAAACGCAGCGTGCTGTCCCAGGGCCGCGGCAGCCCGGGGAGGCGCGCGCAAGCGAACGCGATTTCCGTGGTCCATGTGCAGCAGGCCATCGCACAACGTTTTGCTGGCCGAACCTTGGATGACGCGGTCGCCGGGACGGTGGAGATGAGTCGGGCGTGCCTGGGCGCAGGCAGGCGTGCATGTGGGGGCGTGACGTGACCGGTGTGCGAGCCGGGCGACGCGCTGTTATCGCACCGAAGCCGTCGTCGAGGCAGCGGCTGGGGCGTTCGTCGCTGGTCGTGGGCGTGGCGAGGACGGATCGAGCTTGGCGTGCAGCCCCAGCGCCTCCTCTGCCGGGCGCATGACCGCCCGGCCATCGCTGGATGTAGTTGGAGACGTAAGCCAGCAATGCGCAGACCCCAGGCTAGGGGCACGGCGTCCATCCTTGTGCCGGCCCTGGTTCTGCGCTCCGACGTCCGAAGGGGGCGGGAATGTGCGTGATAGAGGCCGGCCGCGCGCGCCGGCTAATTGAGCTTGCACTCTGCGGTCATCATCCGCCCCTCCGGTCAATCCCCCCCGACCTATTTGGTTGCCGCCCTCCCAGCTGAAGCCCCCCTTGCCCTCCCCCTGTCCCCTCCCCACGCCGCCACATGGACTCCTCGTCCTTCAGCCAGCACCAGCAGCACTCGTACCCGTCCCAGAGCCCCGTCGCCGAGGACAAACCCTCTGTCGTCGATGACCTCGCCGACGACCAGCCCAAGTCGTCCGTCGTCCCTGTCTCACACCGCCCTCTGCTTTTTTGCTCATGCCCTCCGTGTTTCGTCCGCACAGGTCCAAGCCCCCCGTCGTTCGCGGCGCGAGAGCCTGCACAGTATGTCGCGCAGCCAAGGTGCGTGGCCCTTTCATACCGCCCTAGGCGCCCGCGATAACCCACCGCCTTTCTTGCTCCGCGTGACAGATGAAATGCGTCGGCGCCGAAGACGGAGAGGGTAAATGCCAGCGCTGCAAGCGTGCCGGCGTCGAGTAGGTCTTTTTCCGCCCAACGCCCTCCCCCTTCTTTGTTCACGTCGCTTCCAGCTGCGTGTTCGAAAAACACCGCCGGGGACGCAAGCCGGGCTCCAAGTACGTATATGCCCCCCCATACCAGGCAATATTATACCTAAGCGCTCACGTCGCGTACACAGACTCTCCGAGGCCTCCAAGATGCTGCGACGCCTCGAAAAAGGCCTCAACACCGCCAAGGCCAAGCAGTCCATCGCCGAGTCGTCCCAGTACGCGCGCGCCGGTTCGCCGACGCTGAGCGACCCGTCCTACCGCGCCCTCCGCCCCTCGGACCCATACGGCTCATCCAGCTCGACCCTCTTCCCGTCCAACGAGCTCCCACCGCTGGGCATCGTCTCCAGCGACGGCTACGCGCCCGCCCGCGAGGAGGAAGACGACGAGGCGGAGGCCGCCGAGCGCGGCATGTTCCCCGACCGCCTCATCCGGAAGGAAAACCAGCGGCACTCGTTCTTCAGCACCATCCTCAACCCGGACTCGCAGCCGCCCTCCCAACCTCAATCGATCGCGTCCGCCCACGCCCAGGGCGAGCAGTCGCCGGGCGGCTACCCCGCCCCGCGCGCCATGTCCTCGGCGTCTAACAGCCCCGCCGACCCCATCGACGCCGGCCTCCTGACCCTGCACGACGCGACGACGCTCTTCGACCTCATCTTTCTCCGCTTCAACCCGTTCATCTGCCTCTTCGACCCAGCCCTGCACTCGGTCACCTACGTCCGCTCCCGCTCGCCGTTCCTCTTCACCGTCCTCCTCATGGCCGGCTGCAAGTTTTTCAAGCCCGAGCTCTACCGCCAGGTCCAGAAGCTCGCGCAGGAGATGGCCGTCCGCGCGTTCGCCGAGGGCTGGAAGAGCGTCGAGGTCGTCCAGGCCTTCGCCTGCCTCACGTACTGGAAGGAGCCGGACGACACCCGGACGTGGACCTACATCGGCTACGCCTGCCGCATGGCGGTCGAGCTCGGCCTCAACCGCTACGTGCCCGCCCGCCACCTGCACGGCGAAACCGAGTTTGCGCTGCGAGAGCGCCGCAACCGCGAGCGCACCTACCTCGTCCTCTTCGTCCACGACCGCAGCCTGAGCATGCAGACCGGCCGCCAGTGGATGCTCCCCGAGGACGACCTCGTCCGCCACTCGGCGACCTGGCACGAAGAAGGCGGCTCGCCGATCCGCCCGGAGGACGTCATCGTCGCCGCCTTCGTCCAGCTTCGCCGCATCGCGGGCGAGACGACGGACGTGTTCTACCTCCACAAGGGTGGCTCCGGCAACACGTCCCACTCGGACGTGAATTACGAGGTCTTGCTCAGGAACTGCAACGGCAAGCTCACGCAGTGGATGGACACCTGGCAGCATGAGATGCGCCGCGCCGGCGGTGAATCGTTCCATTTTTCGATCCTGAGCTTTTTCAGGTTGCACGTCCGGCTGTTCCTCAACAGCTTTGGTATTCAGGCGAGCATGAGTCCCGTGAGTAATTTATCTCACTTTACTGTATTGACTAAAGGTAGCTTATGCTGGATTACAGACGAGCCGCGCGGTGCCCAGCTTGCAAGCGCTCTCCGCATGCTTTACCAGCGCGATCGAGAGCTTGCAAATCGTCGTCAAGGAGTTCGCATCCATGCAGATTCTCGTAGGTGTCACGCCACATCCTTCCATCATTCTTGCCTCACACGTCCTTTTCAGCGTTATGGACAGGAATCCATCACGGTCATGACAGCGTACTCGGCCGTCTTCTTGCTCAAGGTAGGTAACACCTTCTTCTCGCCCTCCGACCCACTCGGCCTCCGCTGATCGCGCGTTCTGATGCTTTTTTTTTTCTTCAATTCAGTTGATGCGGAGCTCCAACACGCTCGCCGAGCTTCATGAGGGCGCGACGAACGAAATTTACTCGAACATCGCCAAGACCGCGGACGCGTACTCGGAGGCGTCCCAGCTTTCGCCTGCGTCTACCTCCGCCGCCGCGCACGCGCGCTTCCTTCGTAGCCTTATCGCGAACGATATCTTCAAGGCGCGGCAGACCGAGAAGGAACGCCCCGTGAGCGCCCTCCCGCCGATCGATACCAGGATGCATGGTGCGCTTCTTCTCGCCCCCGCACTCAGATGCAATGGCGGCCGACCCTGAACTCTTTTTTCGTCTTATTGTCTTTTGTAGCCTCCGCTCCGGGCACCTCCGGTCCGGGTCCCGTGTTGCACAGCCCGCCGCAGATGTATCCCCAGACGATGGTGTCCCAGGCGCACGAGCACAACTTCCACTTCCCGGCCTCGCCGCACCTGCCTGCGCACCCGTCCGCGCCGGGCGGGGCGGGTCCTGGCGGTCTGCACGACGCCTCGTCGTCGTCGTCGTCGTCGTACGGACCGATGGAGGACGTGAAGGCGCATCCGTCGGCGTACGCGATGTACGCGCACTACGCGAACGGCGCCCAAGCGCCGCCGCACCACTCGGAGCTCGACGCGCACTACTGGCGGAACATGTTCCGCGAGCTCGGCTTTGGCGAGGGCGTCGAGAGCTCCGGGCCCGCGACGGCGATGGCGACGGCCGAGGGCGTCCGCGGCATGCCGCCGCATTATGGCGATCCTCGCATGGCATCGTACGCGCCGCCGCCGCCGCCACCGCCGCCACCTATGCAGCAGCATCATAGCTCGGCGGCGGCGCATTACCAGATGCACCAGCATCATCACCAGCACGTTCCGCCAGCGCACATGGGCCACGCGATGTGATGACACGGAACTCCGCGTATAATCGAAAGCGTCGAAAAATCTATCGCTACATGCCACCTAACGTCGCCGCGCCTCCCCCCTGTTAACCGTCTATTTTTCTTTGTCGTCGTCGTTCCGCCTGCTCGCCCTTGCGCGCTCATTATAGTCTCCTCTGTGAACATTAGCCATCCACGTATTAATATGCGGGGCAGCAGGCGTGTTTCCTATTCATGCACATCGATCGTCCCCTCTTATCGTCGCAAGTCGCACTTCGTACCATTTTTTCCCCCCGTCTCGTCTCGCTCGAATCGTCTCGTATTTTTTTCCCTCGTTATCCATCTCCAACGTGTACAACATTCGCGTCGCTACACTATTGCAATGATAGAAATCATGCTTATTGCCCGCCAAAACGACGACCGAGAAGATTGGTTCATTCAGCAGTACATAACGCATTTTTGGCGAGCTCCATGCATCGCCCTCGACGAGAAGATAGGGGCACTGATCACTCCATTCCTATGGGAAATATGATCACCTCCCTGCCCACCGCTGCAGCGATCCGCGGTATGCCCGGCAATGCGAGGAAGTCAAAGTCGCGAATCTTGTGCGGGCGGGGCGCGACGGACAGGGCGCTGGGCGGCGTGTGCACGTACTGCGTGTTGTACAGGTGGATGGTGGCCCCCTTGGCAGAGGCCGGCGAGGAGGAGATGGCAAAGTAGTCCGGGAAGGTGGGGCACCACCGGAACTGACCTGCGCCCTCTGGGAAGGCGGTCCCCGACGCGGTCGGCTTGCCGCCGTTCAGCGCAGACAGGTCGTAGATGGCGAAGGTGGGGCCGAACGCGGCGCCGACGCTGTAATTTTTTTCATTTTTTTTAGATGAGCGGCGGAACCTGGCGCTGAGGTACGGAACGGAGCTTACAACTCGGCGCTGCTCCGGTGCCACGCGACGGACCCGTCCGGGGAGGGCTGCGCGGTATTTGCGAGAGCGCGGGGCTCGACGAGTTCGACGACGCTGGCTCCGCGCCACGGCTCCGGGCCGTCCTCCGCGTAGGGATCCCGCCGCCAGTCGGTGACGAAAATCGAGCCGCGGCAGTCGGCGACGAGGAACTCCTTGTTCGACGACGGGTGCGCGCTGATGGACGTCAGCGGGTGAGCGAAGTTGATCACGAGCGCGGTGGGCTGTCGGCGCGGGGGCGGCGACCAGCCGTCGTCCTGCGAGCCGCCCGAGGTGGAGCCGATGTCGACGTTCGGGTAGAGGTCCCAGACCATCATCATTCTGTCGTCTGGCGAGGAGGCGTGAGCGGAGGGAGTGATGATCACGACCGGGTCGGAGAACGCACCGGAGACTGTGGCGACGTAGCGCCAGGCGTCCTCGCCTGTGCCACCGCAGAACGCCATGTCCGTAACTTTGCCATGGTGTCCGCTGAGGCCGCCGCCAAAGGGAAAGACGTGTTCGTCGTCTTCAGGAGACTTGGTGAGGAGATGAAGCCCAAAATCGGCGCTTGCTACTGCTATCCTGAAAGTGGCGAGTATCAGCGGATGGTTTCGCGAGTATATCATGATCTGAACGCACTCCAAGAGCCAACGGTCGCTTCTCGAAGGAGATACTGTCCGTGGGGACCATGCTAAAGCGGTTACGCTGGTCCCGATGTGAAACGACGCGATCTGGGTAAAGCCTGTATCGGCCTGCAAGAAAGATCATTGTTGCAGTTGACGTGCAGACGCGACGCGACTCACGACTTGGATGACGTCGACGGAATGCTCGCCGGCAACGGCGACGAGATCGTGTGCGTCGTCGGCGAGGCAAGCGCGGACGCGGTGCACGGTGGTGGGATGCCGGAAGCGGAGGTCCATGGTGGCTGGCAGACGCGACGTGACCGCTCCCCCTTCTGTATGCCACAGCCCAGCAAGGGCCCGAACCCGTTCGTGCTCATCGGCCTCATCGCCGCCAGCGCCGCCTCCTTCTTTGCGCTCGCCAAACATCGCGAACAGACGACGCCCGCGTCCGCGTTACCTAGGCAGGCCGACAACCCGCTCATCCCGCCCCGAAGGAAGGAGGACGCTTGAATACATTCCGACCACATGCCGGCCATCATCGACAAGATCGCGGAGGCACTCCACCTGCGCAAGGAGGAGGGCCAGTCGCCAGCGTCTGAGGGCGCTCCGCCTACCGCGTCTACGAAGCAGACTGTCTTTGACAGCAAGAAGATCACCGTACTGTACGTCCTCGGTGGTCCCGGAGCAGGTGCTTCTCGTGTGTATGCTACACATTTACTCCTAGATGCTGATACGTCTAGTTAGGCAAAGGCACGCAATGCGCCAAACTTGTCGAGGAGTTCCATTTTTGCCATCTTTCTGGTAAATACCCCTCAACTAGCATGTTATGCAATCCTCATGCTTTCACATCATAGCCGGTGACCTCCTCCGCGCCGAACAGAATCGCGAGGGCTCCGAGTACAAGGAACTGATCCAGACGTGCATCAGAGAGGGCAAAGTCGTCCCGATGGAGGTCACCATCAAGCTCCTCGAGAACGCGATGCACGCCGCGCTCCAGGAGAGGACGGACCAGCCTGGCACTGGCGACGCCTGGGTTGACGGGAAGGGCCGGTTCTTGATCGACGGCTTCCCGCGGAAGATGGACCAAGCGCTCGCCTTTGACGAAGACGTGTGCCCCGCGAGCCTGGTCCTGTTCTTCACGACGACGGAGGAGGTGATGTTGAAGCGATTACTGAAGAGAGGGGAGACCAGCGGACGGGAGGATGATAATGAGGAAAGCATCAAGAAGCGTTTCCGTAAGCGCTCGCAATCAAATCTCGCCCCCCAGACTTCGGTGATCATTGCTTACTGGGATCCGCAGAGACGTACAAGAACACGACGATGCCTGTCATCGAACACTACAACAAGCTGGGCATAGTCGCCGAGGTCAGTCTGCGCTCGAGATCTCTATTCCGTTCGCTTACCGTCCCACATCATTTGCAGATCGACAGCTCGCCCTCCGTCGACGAGGTGTACGAGAATGCGCGCGCCGTCGTCCTGAAGCTGCTAGCAGGAGAGGTTTCTAGAAACATGACGCTCTGATGGTCCGATTAACGCCCACGGCCACGAGCTTGCTCTTAGACACCACATGCAATCGGCACAAATAGTGGCTGAATAATGGACAACTTCTTCATGGAAAGCGACCCCTCGCGTACTCCACTGTTTTTCCGATCTAGATGAGATGAGATTTCGCCCAGGTAATCTTGCCCCTGTCGAGAACCACGCGGTTCGAAGGGCCCCGTGTGCACCGAGCACCGTAAGCTTTGTCTCAGTCTCCACGATGGCTAGACGACGGCCTTTGCGCATCGGATCTACTCTTGCTCATTGCTGATCGAAAGTCAATTGAGCAGGTGGACTTCAACTCGGAATGCTGCGCACACGGGGCTATTGTGTCTCATAGCGAAATATGGAAGAGCCGGGTGCATCAGCGACCGCTTAACCTTTGAGCTCCCCATCTGAGACATTACATCGAGGGTTATCGAGGGCTTCGCCGCCGGGAGCGTGCCCCTGTGGTGTTCGTGCCTTGTATCTCCGGCGATCATAAACCTGCATCGTCGGGTTGATTAACTTTCTGACATTGCTGACCCAAGGCAGATAACGTTTCCAGATAACGGCTGTCCGTTACATTGTAGCAGGGACCCGGTACCGGGTAGCGAGATAGCCGAGACACACGGAGTGTTGGCTTGGACGGCGGGAGACCGAACATTTATTTCCATTCTTGACTACAGCGTGACAGAAACAGCGATAACAGATCCGAAGGCCGCACGTTGATGTAAGTATCGGAATCGCCGTCCCGCATGAACCCGGCCCACGCCTGTCTATGCGATGAGGCCGACGAACGGGTTGAAATTGTAGTACTGCAACAATCAATCATGCCAGCGATCAGCGACGGAGCCGAGAGACGTTGGCGCCACAAACAAACGAAACGTCCGATGCCAACTCCCCCAGGTTCGTCGCGTTCCCAGGGAAGAAGGAAATAAATCGAAAGAGGAGACAAAGAAAAAAATACGCACGTTGCAATCCGTCTGCGTGACGTACACGGACCCGTACCCGTCCTTGACCTTGGTCCCGCCCTGGATGATCTGGAAGTACGGGATCTGGGCGTCCTCGGTCGGGAACGGGACGGCGCCCATGCTCGCGCCCGGTTGGGCGTCCCACTGGTAGTGGTTCGAGCCGATGTCGAGCGTGATCGTGGACGGCGTCTTCAGGAGCGCGAGCGCGAAGACGGCGTCGGCGGGGTAGTCGGCGTTGCGCGGGAGGAGGCCCGGGCAGGCGGCGACCTGGAAATCGGCACGTAGGCGTGAGCATGGTTATGTGTTGTCAGGACGGGGGCGGCGTCAGACCTTCGGATGAGCCCTATACCAGAATACTATCTGGTCATCCTGGAAAAAGCAGAGACGGGGTCAGCGATAAGAAAGGCAGAAGACGCAGAGGGAACGCACTGAGACGGCGGGGGCGGAGCCCGTCTTGTACCACGAGATGAAGTACTGCGCGACGTTTCTCCAGGCGGAGTGCGGGAACCCGTCGACGTAGTTGGGTGCGTCGTCGCCGAGATCGACGTTCGGGTTGATCTCACCGATGTAGTCTGACGAAACAGCGAATCAACTCTCCTGGGGTCAACGCGGAGAACGCGGGCGACTACGTGCGTGACTCGGCATAGTCGTTCCAAGTCACTGTCGCAAGCGTTCAGTCAGAAGTGTGTCTATTCGTCAGAAAAGTATGTTTTTACCTATCTCAACGATGTCTGGCTTGAGATCGATAGCTTGCTGCCATCTAGAAGACGGAGTTTAGCACGAGCACCTGAAGACTATGAAGAGGTCGGATCACCTATACAACCAGAGGTAGTCGCTCTGCTCCACCCAGTCCGTATCGCTCGTGCCCAGATTCTTGAATTGCCAAGGCGAAACCGCTGCCCGAACCCTCGTCGGCGAAGTACGAGAACGACGGTACGATGCACACGCTCACACATGATGTACGGCCCGCTGCGCTGCTGGATCGCGGCCTGGTACGCGACATCGGTGGCGGTCGTCAAGTTGTCCGGCACGTCTTGGGGCCAGGACCACCAGTTGAAGAAGCCGTCGATGACCGGGAAGTCGCTCAGGAGCTGGCTCGCGAGGCTCGGATCCCTGTAGCTGGTGAACGCGGGGGCGAACGTGACGGTGATGCCGTCGTCCGCCAAGGTCTGCTTTATCTGCAAATAGCACCATCAGGGAAACCGCGCGTTTCTGCAAGGCGCAATGGGCGAGCTCTCACCCCGGTCCAGAAGTCGTTGCCATATTGCTCGCCGCTATAAGTGGAGACCAGCAGCGCGTCTCCGTACTTGAACGAGCTGGGGCTGCTCGCGTGGTTGGAGATGATGGTGACTATGTCGCTCGCGGACCAGCTGTAACTGGCGTCGAAGGAGTAGAAGAGCTGAAAAGGAGGGTCCATCGCCTCCGCCACCGTGTATGCATCCGCGATCTTCGCGACCTCGTAGTCGTTCTGGGCGATGTTCAGTGCTGGATAAACTGGTCAGTGCTCTGACGCGAGACGGTCAAGGTGGGGCGAGAGTCGTACCGAAGCCGTCGATACCGATCCCCGCGGCGGTAGAAATGTCACTTTGCCAGTCTGACGGAGAATAGGGATACGAGTTTTGCGCCTGGGCATGCAACGGATTTAGTGATCGGGAGGACCATCGTATAGTAGAACGAACGCACCATGAAATGAGCGAAGACATGCTGGGAATGAACACGCTGCGCCGCTAAGCAGAGGATCAAAGCGATGGAGACCGAGAGCTGGTGCATCGTGAGGATATCCCCTGGAGGGGCGAGAGGCTTCAAGGAGGTTGTCCGCTGCTTATATCGACTACCGAAAGCATGGTAGCAGGATCAGAGGGATGACGCTGAGTGTGTGCTCTTGCGGAGCAGCCGACGAGGGAAGACCATTCGGCGCTCAGCGGAATCGGCAAGGCGCATGCTCTAGTGGTTTGCTGCGAACTGGTCAGCGTTCTTTCTGGCGGACACGAAGACCCGGCAGTGACTCTGAATGGGTCACGCGCTGATGGTGTATATCCTCAAGGAGGTGCAGGACAGCCAATGCGATGCAATCATGAGTGAGCTCGGAGTATTCTGGTCTGGGCGGCTGATTTTGAAGCTTCAAGATTCTCCGTTGGGCAGGCGTGGGCCGGTTCGTAAAGGTGCCGTCCCGATTTGTCGTCGACCTATTGAAGCGTTCCGAGTCGAAGAACTGGTGGACAAAGCAAGCCTGCCGTATATTCGACAAACGTTTGGTCATGACATCAAGATGCTCGACCAGCAGGCGTGTGGACGTGCAATGGTGGAGGTGGACGAGGATCCGGCAAGCGCCGGAGAGCCATGACATCAATCCTCAACGAGTGCCCGTCTGACCGCAAACGACGACGACGACGAGTGCGCCCGCCATGGCTCTCGTTGAATACGCAAACACCATCCTCTCCAATGCGTTTAGGATATGCTCCTTTCTTTTTCTTCGAGTGGTCCGTCCCCTCCAGCTCTTTCGCTCACAGTCGGATATTGACGTCCGGAATAGCTCCCCCACCATCTCGGCGAGATAATCCTTCCCGCGCTCTATCTCGGATACCTCGCGACATGGCTGCTGCTGCCGGCCCCGGCCTCGTTTGACGTCGTGGTCGACGAAAAGCCCGTCAAGGCGGAGGAGAAGGCCGAGCCAAATGGCAATGGCGCGGCGGAGCACAAGACGGAGCCTTCTATAACTGCGAGGGTGCGCAGCGTTAATATATGCACTAGCTTTACGGCGAAGCTGACTGCCGTATTTTCAGCCCAAAGAGCCCGACTCCATCCGTAGCATCCTCCTCGGCCTCCCGACCCCCGTCAAGCGCCAACGCCTGCTCAACCTCGCCATCAACACCCTCTTCCTCCTCGCCGCCGTCGACCTCACCTTCGCCCCGTACTTCGACCCCGCCCATGACGTCACCTTTACCCGCGTCGGCGCCGTATACCCCGACGGCGCCAAGATCGTCGTCCGCTACCCGCCGCCCAAAGCACCCAAAGCGTCCCTCCCCGCCGCCGCCGGAAACAACACCGCCTCCGACATCGTCGACGCCGTCGACGAGCGCCTGAACGAGGTCCGCGTGCAATGGCGCCAGGTCCCCACCGCCCTCTCCGCCTCGCCCGACGCCTCCGCGGGCTGGAAAGACGGGCCGATCGTGAGCCTCGCCGCCGAGCACGACTGGGTCGCCACCGCGCGCCTCTCCGGCCTGTACCCGTCCACGATCTACGAGTACCGCCTCGCGCACCTGAACGGCACCGCGCGCGCCTACCCGCCGTTACCCGTCGCGTTCCGCACCTTCCCCGACCCGCGCTACCCCGCCGGCTCGCACTTCCGCTTCGTCGTCTCCTCCTGCGTCAAGCCCAACTTCCCCTACATGCCCTTCCAGGGGCGCACGATCAAGGGTTTCGACCTGCTCGCGGATTATCTGTGGCCGAAGCGACCTGCGACGTCGGCGCCTCCTACCAAGGTGGATGCGGAGGTCGCGGATCCCTTGGAGGAGGCATCGGCCATCGTCGACGAGATGCTGAGCGACCTTAAGACGTCGGCGTCGTCTTTATCGAGCACTGTTGCAACCGAGGCGTCTACAACTCAAGCTTCTACCGTCAGCTCGGAGAAGCCTACTAGCACCGCGGTTGCTCCATCATCGCCGGTTGCAACCCCTCCACCGGCTACAGAGTTTATGCTGTTCCTTGGCGATTTCATCTATGCCGATGGTGGGCAAGATCACCTCAGGATGCGGCCATATGCTGAAAGTCTTGACTTCTAGTACCGCTTTACTTCGGCGATGACAAGGAAGCCTACCGCCGTCTGTACCGGCGCAACTACAACTCGCCTAGCTTCCGCAAGGTCTACGAGCAGCTTCGTGCGTTCTCTCCAGTACCTCTCCAGCCTCAACCCGGCGTTGACGTTCCACTCCAGCCATCTTCCACGTCTACGACGACCACGAGTTCATCAACAATTTCGCGGGCGAGGCCAACTTTTCCGCGCCGCCCTTCCCGAACGCCTCGGACGCGTACGACCTCTACAACCACCAGGCCAACTACGACGCCTCGACCTCGTCCGTCGTGAAAGGGCCCGGCAAGAACTACTACGACTTCCGCTACGCCGACGTCGCGTTCTTCGTCATGGACACGCGCGCGTACCGGACCGACCCGGAGCACAGCGAGCCCGAGGAGCGCACCATGCTCGGCGACGAGCAGCTCACCGCGCTGTACGACTGGCTGGCCAAGGTACGTTCACCCCCCCCCCCATAATCCTTGCCGTCGAAAGACGGCTCACGATACCACTGCGCGCAGGTCAACGGCACGGCGACGTTCAAGTTCATCGTCTCCTCCGTGCCCTTCACCTCCCTGTGGACGTACGAAGCCCAGACCGACTCCTGGGCCGGATTCCCCTCCGAGAAAGCCGCGCTCCTCTCCGTCCTCCACACCGTCCCCAACATCGTCGTCCTCTCCGGCGACCGGCACGAGTTCGGCGCGATCCAGTTCAACCCGGAACACGACGCGCCCGGCCAGCACCCGGTGCTCGAGATCAGCACGAGCCCGCTGAGCATGTTCTACGTCCCGCTCGTGCGCACGCTCAAGCCGCGCAGCGAGGCGACGGTGAAGCGGTTCAGGACGGTGATGAATACGACGGCGGAAGGGGAGGAGGTGGTGCAGACGGTGGAGGAGACCGTGCCGAAGGAGGTGGTGCTAAAGTACATCCCCGTGGGCAACTATAAGTGGTCAGCGACTCCTCTGGCTGGCGTTCCCGTGGATTCACTGCTGACCATGACGAACGGGCTGCAGGTCCGCGATCGAGGTCGACACCAGGGATCTCGACCACCCCGTCGTGAAGCTCGAGATGGTGGCCGACGGCCGACCCGCATACCAGTACGTTCCTGACATGTCCTTCGACTGGTGTCGCTTTACTCAGACGATGCTTTCGCCAGCTTGGAGATCAAGGGAACGCCGGTCAAGCTCGGGTGGTCGACCGCCATCGGCGCGTTCGTGCCCCAGAGCTTCAAGGGCGTGCTAGACAAGATTGGCCTCAAGCCCAGCAAATGGTTCTAGAGGACTGCTCATGAGTGCTCAATAATTTGTTCATTTCGCTGTTGCGAGATACAATGCGCTATACGATCCAATGACCTTGCTACGATTGCACATAAAAATGTAGACACGCGCTGCTGTCACGGATATATACTCTTTTTTTTGTACTTTAATATCGCCCCTGCCGCCTTGAATTAACATCCATGTTTGCTGTTGTTTCATCGCTAACGTCGAGAATGGAGCTTTGATTAGGAAACGCTGCTTCCGTTGTGCTTGTCGTAGTATTTGTGACCGTAGTCGAGTAACCTGTGTGCAATCCAGTTTTCAGATGCGAGATGGCCACATTCAGGCGCGGTTCTGCTCACCAGTCAGGCTCTATCTCGGTCAGGATGCGGATTCTGTTAGGCGCAATCAGCAAATGCGTCATCCCGACCTCTGCGAGCTCTTACTGTGTTTTCTTCGTCTCCTCCATTTCGTGGAATATGACCCACCCCGACCTCGGTTTACGCGTGAACAAGACGGAGTTCGGATGTACATGCAGCACCTGTAGCGCGGGTCGTGAGCAACAGAGGTACGGACATGCGCTGAGCACATACCTGATGGCCGCGAACAGATCGATATGTCCCGTCCGCGACCCACCGCGCGCCGTTCCTCCAGTACCCGCTGACCAAGCATCGCCTGAGTCGCTTTGCGTCGCCCTCGCAGCTCTTGATCGGTAGGTCGAAGCGCTGCATGTACTTCTTGAGCTGCGAGCGGATCGAGACGGCGCGGGACATGGCGCGGAAGGAGAGAGCGTGCGATTTGCACCACGACGAGGCTTTGCCGTATCGGATGAAGGCATTGTAAGCTATATGGCAATTCGTAAGTTGGCGATCGAATCCCACATTCTAATAAGGTGCGTACCGTTCAAAAGGGTGAGGTGATCCTACGCGTAGCTATGAGCACAACATATTCGCTGAGTGGGACAGAACATACGTACCCCCTCTTCTGCCGTGAACTTGCGCCTTTCCAGTTCATCTAGCGCCCCTTGTGCACCGTCTCGGATCACGAACACGTCTTGCACCGCTGTCATGGCTGCGATAGTCAAGATTTCTTCTCCGCACTGGAACTCCTTCGAATTGAAAAGCTGACATAACCGAGATCAGCAAGATGAAAAACGACTGTACTGCAAGCATGCAGACCATTCGCGCGATGCCGACCTCGACCGGGCACTCCGCGACCTTAGCCCCGACCGGCGTCAACCGTCCGTCCTCGCCTATCATCCCACTGTTCACCAGCCCCTCCAGCGCCCGCAGCACGCTCTCACTCGGTGGCGCGGTCACCCATTCGAACTTCATCAAATCGTCGATGCCGAGGCTCTTCAATTGGAGTATCGGTGTCGTCAGATCCGTGCGCGTGATCTCGGGCGGGGTGGTGCGTGGGAGGGCCTCAAAGGCAGATTGGGTGTAGAGGCGGTAGCACACACCCGCGGACGTACGCCCTGCACGACCCGCGCGTTGAGTAGCAGAGGCGACGGATGTCGGGACGGTTGCGAGTGTAGACAGGGAGGTGGTTGGGTTGTAGGTGCGAATCTGGGTTACCGGTCATCATACGTCAATAGGGCTCATGACCTAGTAATAAGGGGCCTTACCTTGACAAAGCCGCTATCAATGACGAACTTGATGCCGTCGATCGTGACACTGGCCTACAGATCCCAGAGAGACATGAGGATAGAAAGACAGGCACAGGAGTAATTACGTTACCTCAGCGATGTTCGTACTAACGATCACTTTTCGTGTTCCTCTCTCCGTCGGTTCGAAGACGCGCAACTGTTCCTCCGTGGTGAGTCCTGCGTGAAGCGCGAGCGGCACTAGCTTCGGGGCATGCCGAGGTAACCTGCTCGTTGATCTCAGCGTACTATTCATGGCACAGTGCAGGAATAACGCACGTCGGCAGCATCTCCGAAAACTCCTCCAAGCATCGTTCGATCTCTTCGCGTCCGGTCAAAAATATGAGGACGTCGCCAGGACTTTGCTGTCAAACCATCAATCAGATAATTGTACATACCGGCAGGTCATAACCACCTACCTGTAAATTGATCTCCCAAGCAACTTCCGCCGCCTTGCGTACATAGTCCGGTGTCGGTTCCTGCAGGTAGGCTACTTCCACGGGGTACATGCGTCCCTCCAATGATATAATGGTTGCTTCCTTGTCTACTACGCGTAAGCACGAGGTGAACATGGTAACGCGATAGAACCCACCTTTGTTGACGGTATTCGCCGTAAAGTAGTCGAGGAATGACGACGCATCGAGAGTCGCGGAAGACACGATCAGACGCAGCCCTGGCCGCTTTCGTCGAATCCTGGAGTTGTTTTTCCATCAACATGAAAACGGCAGGAAAGGGCGAAACGAAAATGAACGCACTTCTTGAGGATCCCCAGTAGCAGATCGGTGTATATGCTTCGTTCGTGCGCTTCGTCGATCTTTAGTCCTTCGCGTCAAGTAAATGTCTGGTATACATCTCATGCATGTCAAAACGCACCATGATCACGCTATACTTGCTCAGAAGTGGGTCTACGAGCGTTTCGCGGAAGAGCATCCCGTCGGTCATGTACTTAATGCGCGTGCGTTCCTTGGACGAGACATCCTCAAACCGAATGGTGTATCCAACCTGGAAAACAGTTGAATGAGTTCTCTTGTATTCGGATTTGCGACGGCAGGAACATACTTCGTCTCCTAACATAGAGCCGACTTCAGACGCAACGCGCGATGCCACCGAGGTTGCCGCGACGCGACGAGGTTGTGTGCAAGCTATGACATTACCATCCGCGGCCCACCCGGCTTCGTATAGGTACTGAGGAAGCTCTAGAGCCGTGTTCAGTGAGGAGTACTATTCCTCCGCGTTTCCATGCTCACGAGTGGTCTTGCCACAACCCGTTTGACCGACAACAATCGTGACGCCAAAGGTCTCTACGCAGTACAGAAGTTTCTCGCCTGCACATGCCACGAGTCTGAATATGAACGACTAGGCACGATGGACGCTGGGACTAACGGTGCTTGAAGATGGGCAACCTCTCCCTCTGAGCCTGGATGGAGTAGGCGCCGGACAAGGGGGCAGACTGGATTACATTCTCTTCCGTTTCCGTCGCCCGGTCGAGCGAGCTGCCGGGCCCGACGGTCCCAGGTTTCCAGAACTGCAAAGACATGGCGTGCAGAGACAAGCGAGCCCGAGCCGCGACTTCGGATTGCCGGAATCGGCACTGTAACCCTAACCCGAGCAAACGGTGGCGCACTTGAGTCGATCGTCGCAGACGGTCACTCAGCCTCCTTCGTTGACCATCCCCATTCCTGACCTCCTCGCCCTCTGACTTCTCTTCCGAATTTTCGTCTTGATCCAACATGGCTGAACGCAAAGTCCTCAACAAATATTTCCCGCCGGACTTCGACCCGTCCCTCATCCCCCGCCGCAAGGGCGTGAAGAACAAGCAGCAGGTCGTTCGTCTCATGGCGCCCTTCTCTATGCGCTGCAACACTTGTGGGGAGTATATTTACAAGGGCAAAAAGTTCAACGCTCGCAAGGAGACGGTCGAGGGTGAGGACTACTATGGCATCAAGATCTTCCGGTTCTACATTAAATGGTGCGTTTCCCCAGAGCCTGACGCTGCGTCGTCCGACTGACCGTCTCACTGCAACCCAGTACATTATGTTCGGCTGAGATCACGTTCAAGACCGATCCGAAGAACACCGACTACGCCGCCGAGCACGGTGCCTCCCGCAACTTCGAGCCGTGGCGAGAGGAGGGCGAGAAGGAGGAGATCGACCGGCTGGCTAAGCTGGAGGAGGAGGAGAACAACCCGATGAAGGCGCTCGAGAACCGGACGGTTGACTCCAAGCGCGAGATGGACATCCTCGATGCTCTGCAGGACATCCGCGCGCGTAACGCCCGGAACGAGCGGCGCGCGAACAAGGATCTCGTCGAGGGTGGCCCGGGGATGGAGGTCGACATGGTGGCGCGGATACGGAAGGGTGAGGTGGAGACGGAGGAGGAGAGGAAACGGAGAGAAGAGGAGGAGGAAGATGAGAAGCTCGTGCGGCAGGTGTTCTCCAAGGTAGCGTTGCCGGGCTCGTCCAGCGCGCCTGTTGCCGGTCCCGGGCCTTCAACTCTGGCTGCGGCAGCTCAGTCATCTTCAAGTCCGGACTCGGAGGCGTCACCGTCCACGACACCGCCCGTCGCTTCCTCGTCCGCTTCGCAGCCTCAAGTACGGCAGCTCACCGTCAAGCGCAAAGCGGACGGTGCCGAACCGGACCTTCACGCTCTTCTTCCCGATTCTGCAAAGGAGCTCATCTCGAGCAAAGTGTCGGAACTGCACGCCGCGAAGAAGAAGAAGATGGACGCGAAGAAATCGCTTGGGATCAAGATTGGGAAGAGCAAGGCGGTCAAGGTCTGATGACTGGCGATTTGTTCTCCCTCGTACTGCAAACATGTGGCATGCGATATATTGAGGATCAAGCGCCTGCGTCCAACAGGGTGGTGTTTCAACCATCGCCGAAGTCCCTGACCGACATGCCCCACTGGGGTCGTTGTATGTATTTCTGTCGATCATCGCATGCAAACATGTATGTAACGCTGCAGTGGATTCCACGAACATAGGATGTATCTCAGCATTCTCCCATGGTTCTGTTTCGCGATTGCCATGCTGCAAATCGGGCATGGAGTTCTTCGTCACTTTGTCGTCTGCTTACCCGTGTCTGCTGACTGATCAAGGAACATTCGGCTCACGATCCATGCCTCCTCAACGCTAGCCAACTTACGGATTCCTAATCAAGCATGTGCGAGCCCATACTATCATCGAGCCAGACTTGGAACTTGCCGTGTCGCGTAGATGAAAGGATGGCCTTGTCGCACTTGCTCGTGCATTCAACAGGTCCGTGTCCTAGCTACTACTGGGGGTCACGTCCTTATACATACCTACAAACTAGTAGCCGTCCCACCGTTGCGCCGCACTTCGGATTCTTATCTGAGTTCAATCACTTGTCGGTAGTCACTCGAACCTGCCTCGACATGCGGCATGGGCGTGGAGTGAAAGAGCTTTCGCATTCTCTTCACGCCCAGGAAGAGCGTTTATCGTGTTTATTGTTCATCATATGCCTCAGAGAAGGCCCGAATGCATGCGTAGACCTGCTTGACATGCCTTCTGGTGAGCCCATGATTACGCCTCTAACCTCATGTCGCGCTTCGAGCACTGCCTAGGTCACGGTATTAAACTATATGAGGCCAAATTTGCCCGTCCATATCGGCGTAGTATACACGCTACCGCCATGAGACGCTATGTCCAATTCAGATAGCTTCAACCGATGCGCACGCCGACCGCCGCCGACCGCCGCGTAAACCCCCAACGACGCCTCGCTGTCTCCTCGTGATGATTCCACTCATATCGACCTACAGATGGCATGAACAGCGCGTGTCGAGAACGCTGTAACAGCGCTCATTATATACCCACCGACGCGAGTGCACTCACGGCTTGCCCCTTCGCCCTCCTCTGTCGTCAACGCCCTCTCGCTGCACAGACTTCGCCTGACCATCATGTCTGATTCCGACCCTGGTCTATCGCAGCCGCTAGGCGCCTATGGACCCCGTACCGCAGATCGCTCACCCGAGATTGAAGTCATTCCAATAGGCGCCGAAGATTTGCCTTCCGCACCTGTCGACAAGACACGTCCAGTTGCGGACGGCCTCCCCTCCGCCAATCAATCCTCGAATCGGCCGTGCCAGTGTTCAACCCCTGCTACCGGGAGAAACCTCGTGGTGTGCATCGATGGCACGGCTAATCAGTTCGGCAAGAAGGTACGGTTGGACACGTTGAACATCGTGGCATTTCTGTCAACCGTGCTGACGCGAACCATAGAACTCTCATGTCGTCGAACTATACAGCCGTCTCATCAAAGACGAGAATCAGCTCACTTACTACAACAGTGGCATAGGCACATACGTGAAGGAGTCGAAGTGGTATCCATCGTATTGGAAGCAGGGCTTCACTAACAAGGTGGATCTGGCGATCGCCTGGTAAGTTATGCATTTGATATCCGTTGTATCTACCCTGTGACGAGACCTTCGGTACTCCAGGAACTTCAAAAAGATTGTTCTGAGCGCGTATCAATGGCTTTCCGAGAACTACAAGCCCGGGGACAAGATCTATCTATTCGGTGAAGCACACAGACTTACGTGACGGCTATACGTTCTGTCCTCATCATTCGTCATAAGGGTTCTCGCGCGGTGCTTATCAGATTCGCGTTATTGCGGGCATGATCATGACGGTAAATATTCATTATGGAGGGACGTTGAAGAGACATAACCTAATATGCTCGTAGGTCGGCCTCCTTCACAAAGGAAACAATGAACAAATAGAATTGTACGTCAAATAACCCACGGCCGGTGCTAGTTTCTTGGCGGGATTCACTTAGATGTTCGTAGCGCATACGAACTTTACATTGCGACTACGGCCGGTCAAGGACGGAAAGTGGACATTGCCAAGCCTGGAGCGAAGAAGGAGGACGAGAACGTCGCGTCGGAGTCCGGTCAACAAGATTCGCCGCAGGTGGCTGACAAGTCGTCACCGCTACCAAAACCTTTCCTGTGGTTCAAACGGAGCCCTAAACACGTCGAGGAGGCCTTGGAGCTCAGCGAACGCTTCAAAAAGGCGCTCTCCCAACGTAACGTCAATGTTCATTTTGTCGGAGCCTGGTGAGCTACATTTTTTCTGCACTTTGCTCAGATGAGTTACTCCATACAGGGACACGGTTTCGTCGATCGGCTTTGCCCGTGGACCCGGTCTTCCAGAGACCACGACCGGCATGACGCACGTGTGCATCTTCCGTCACGCTCTTGCTCTGGACGAGCTCCGGGTAAAATTCTTGCCCGAATATGCCAACGGAGGTCACGGGCCACGCACAGAGCCTGAGTCAAACAGGCAAGATACACCATCTACCAGTGCCGGCCTCGATAGAAGTGCCGAGAAGGGTCGTTCGGATCCGTCCGCTAGGGACAAGCGCCAAGGCGACGTCAAGGAAGTCTGGTTTGCAGGATCTCATTCTGATATGTACGTTTTTCGCAATCCTATGTGGCAGGTTAACAGGCTGAACCCGATGCGAAGCGGTGGAGGTAACGATGAAAACACGAAACTGGACCGCTTTGGGCCTGCTTTGCAATGGATGACCTACGAAGCTCTTCTGTCTGGCGTTCGGATGGAGCCATTCATAGGGAAATGGCAAAATTTCTCTCCTCATCACTCGATGAACTGGTTTTGGAGACTACTCGAAGGCATGCCACTTCGTAGACTTTCGTATGATCCCACCAAGGATAACGAGCACACCCGACGCTGGTAAGTTTACGATATCCCGCAGTATTGAACATTCTTTATCTTGCATCATGTGCTCATTAGGCCTCCTCACCTCTGTGCCGCGCGCCAAGTTATGCACGGCCAGATGATTCACGAATCTGTATTCTCCCAGCTCGATAAATGGACTGACAACAAACCTTACCGCCCCATGGCTATCCTGCCAAAGGGTTGGGAATGGGAACCGTCGTCCCTCAAGAAGAGAAAGCCCAGTGCGCTAGAGAGCGATATATTTCAAAGTGCAGTATCGCTCGTGAACACGCTCAAGATGGGAAACTTGTCTGAAGCACAACGTAATGTTCTTTTCACGCTAGCGTCCTCAGGCGAGTGTCACAAACTGTGAGCCGGGCAAGCGTTGAAACCATCATCTTCATCCATCATAGAAAATGGAAGACAATCGATCATCGATACCCCTAATGCGGCAAGCGACCTATTCGGCGCCTTGAGGACTTCACGGCCCGAGGGCGAGACTTACTTGAAAGAAGAGCGGCAGCGCATCGCGGACGTGATTCTTGCTCTTAGTGCATTCCGCTCTCTTCCTCCAGACGCGACGCAATACACAGCACCTGAGATTTCGCGCCTGCTCGCTGGTGCGGACACAGGAAATCCGCAAATACTCCGCGCGGTGGCCATGATCAACCGTGTATTCTGCAATTGTACGAAATTATGGTTTTCTACGCGTCCGATTGCTGACCCTGCGCGCGAGGAACAGACTTGAGGTTACCGCCGCTCCAAGGCCATGACAGCAGCGTGTCTTCGGTTGCGGTCTCCGCTGATGGTTCGCGGATTGCCTCGGGTTCCTGGGACAAGACGATTCGGATCTGGAATGCAGTTACGGGCGAAGCGATGGTCGGTCCACTCATGGGCCACACGGATGTAGTGTTCTCCGTCGCATTCTCCCCCCACGGAAAACTCCTAGCTTCGGGCTCACGCGACCGTTCCATTCGCCTATGGGACTCTGAGACCGGGCAACAGGAGGGGCAGCCGTTACTCGGCCATTCGGATTCGGTGTGGTCCGTGGCATTCTCCCCCAATGGCGAGCGCATCGTCTCGGGTTGCCAAGACGGCATACTCAAAATCTGGGACATGAACACAAGGCAGTCCATCGGCGAATGCACCGTCGACTCTGGGGTGAACTCCGTCGCCTTCTCACTCGACAGCAAGCACATCGTCTCCGATCGGTAAGGGTCCGCATTTGGGACGCGGAGACGCACAGGACCATCCGAGAGCCGCTGGAAGTTCACGATGGCTCGGTTATGGCAGTTGCATACTCACCCGATGGCAGACGCATCGTCTCGGGTTCATACAACAGTACAATCCGAGTCTGGGACGCGCAGACGGGTGAGACGGTTTTGGGTCCCTTGCGAGGGCACACCGCTCCGGTTACCTCTGTAGCATTCTCGCCGGATGCCACCGGGAGCCGCATCGTCTCTGGCTCGTATGATGGTACGATCCGGATATGGGATGCGCAGACGAGAAGGACTGTGGTGGGGCCGTGGCAGGCGCATGTAGGAGTCCTGTCTGTCGCGTTCATGCCCGATGGCAAACGTGTCGTTTCTGGCGGCGACGACAACCTTGTGAAGGTGTGGGATGTAGAAGCGATGGAGGCTAATGCTTGAGTACGCACCCGCTCTGCTGCATGTGGATGTGGCTGACGTGACGTGGTGTCATAGAGCACGATGATTTTCGTGATATACATGTATCGCGAGCAGTTGTCTACGGTGTTTCCATTGCAGCCGGATGTGGCTTACGAGGCCAATAAGCTGCACGCTTTGGACTGATTGGACGAGAGTGGAGTGAGGCTGGGAGATAGTGGCAGCCTTTGTCGTACCCTGCCAGCGATATGTCAAGAATGCAATATGATGTTCGGACATGTGCGCGGTATTGACGAGTCTTTCATGTACTCGACGTGGGGTGTTGGCATGATCTATCACTCGGAGACGCAGGGCGGGTAATGAAGACGTGTACTCTGAGCAACTCGTAGATGAATGACTATGAACATC
>NW_006767440.1:111074-118065 GCF_000264995.1 Punctularia strigosozonata HHB-11173 SS5 | reverse complement strand
TGGCGGCGACGACAACCTTGTGAAGGTGTGGGATGTAGAAGCGATGGAGGCTAATGCTTGAGTACGCACCCGCTCTGCTGCATGTGGATGTGGCTGACGTGACGTGGTGTCATAGAGCACGATGATTTTCGTGATATACATGTATCGCGAGCAGTTGTCTACGGTGTTTCCATTGCAGCCGGATGTGGCTTACGAGGCCAATAAGCTGCACGCTTTGGACTGATTGGACGAGAGTGGAGTGAGGCTGGGAGATAGTGGCAGCCTTTGTCGTACCCTGCCAGCGATATGTCAAGAATGCAATATGATGTTCGGACATGTGCGCGGTATTGACGAGTCTTTCATGTACTCGACGTGGGGTGTTGGCATGATCTATCACTCGGAGACGCAGGGCGGGTAATGAAGACGTGTACTCTGAGCAACTCGTAGATGAATGACTATGAACATCCTGTATAGCAAATTAACCTGGTCTACCGATATCGTCCGGTGGATGATGCGTACCAATACGAGGACCCGAAAGAGGGTCATGTTCTGCCACATGTATGGTCGTCCAGTGATCAGGTGCACAACGTTGCATCGGTAGGGGCCCGCTTTGACCGAGGTTCCGTTGATTAATTTGCGGATACGTCAGCTTCATCGTTTCCAAAACGAGAGGGCAACACGCGACGGCGACTGGGTGATTGACCTAGGGGCAACAGATGAAGTTGTGAGCGAAATACGTGGGGTGGTCCATCGGCGAAGAAAGCACTTGGTCCACAACGACGGAACGCCTCACGACCGTCGGTTGGATGAGCGATGTTCAGTTAGCGTCGGGAGGTGATCGATGGGCTGTGAACAGGCATCGGCGGAGACGCATGAGCACTAATGAAGTGCACCACATCAAGGAGACGAATGGCAGCGAAAAAGGTATGCTGTATGACTGTTGTCGCAGCGTAGAATGAAGAAGATGTGTGTGCCAGAGGCCGGGACACGGTGGAGGAAGAGGCGAGGGTGGTTCGGCGGTACGAGCCAGTGCGTACTTTTTGGAACGCGAGGTGCCGATGCAGAGTCCGTCGCCTTTCTCCGGCTTTCCAGGTGCTGATCCGGAAGCTTGTAGGGGAACGCGCAAAATGTGCGAACAGCGGAGGTTCGGGATTTCGTAGGTTGACGTGCGCCAGAGCATTGTCGCCGAGGAGTGCCTAAAGCCCACAATGAGCACGCGTACCGGACGTAGAGAGGATTAAACCCGCAGGAACGTGCTTACTTTGGCCCATATGGGGCATGTATGTCACACATCCGTGTTCATAGGACCAACAACAAGGGGACGTATGACGCTCGAGCGTGCAGTCCAGATCGAGTAAAAGGCAGACGCAGTGTCATAACCGACTCCAAGTGTTCCGGTGTTCGCAAGCGGCGGTCGGCTGAGCGTCGTAGCATTGAGGGCGGGAAGACCAGTTGACCGGCGACTCCAGGCAAGTTCGACACCAAGTGTGACGTTCTGCGAAGATATCTTTTGAGAGGGAAACAGCTAATGATGGGAGCACCTAGACTGCACGCCGCGAGCTCGCGCTCAAGGATGGAAACTGGATGCGAGTTACCAGGAGGTCCGAGAGAGCTCGACGAGCGGTCTTTGTTCCCGAGCTCGGCTGCTTGCCGTGACTGTTCACGCAACTCTCGCTCTCGGTCGCTAGATGGCCAAGGATAGATCCTGTTGTCCTCGTCTCGGACTCCCCATCGATGAAGCTCTTAACGTCAACGACAACCGTCTCGATCTGACTTCTCCACCCCATCCATCCGCAGGGCTCCTGGGCCTGCTGGCGATCCTCCTGAAGAATTAAGCTCAGAGATCGTCACAACACCAGATTTTCCTCAAACTCCAAAGGTGCGGATATCAAGGTCGTCCGGTTTCCCCTTTCGCTTATTTGGCCCCTTTCGCAGCTGTAACGAACACGCATATGCAGTGCGCCGATCAAATCGGGCCCTTCCCCGCTTCTCATACACCTCGAAGCGTTGGACACTGTTCAGGCACATATCCCGGGCACGTCGACGCTACCAGGGCAGCTGCTGCAAGTCCAACTCCCGGCACCCGTTCTCCGCCAGCAAGAATCGCCGACAGGATGCGCATTCACACCTCGCGTACTGCGCCGACTCCATCCCGCTCGTACAAGCAGCTGCGCACACACTCCATCCCGACGGGCGCATCAGCAGCAAGTACCGAAAAAGGGGTGGAGAACCGATGTCCACGCCTCGTAGGCTCCGCGTATCCGATGGGCCCACACATCCTTGACGACCGTCGGCGCACTTGGCTTTCGATCCGACCGCGTCCCCTTCAGCACAGCAGGATGCCCACCGCAACGCTCCTTCTCCTCCAGGCATACCTCCTTTGTGCGCGACGGCGACGCCACATCGCAGGTGTTTCTTCAGCCCCGTTTTCGTCCACGTCTGTGCCTCATTCCGCCCGTCAGGCCGGTCTCCAAGCCTCCTCCACATGAAGTCTATCCCGTTCGAGCGTTGGCGCATCCCATGCGATGCGCTGTGCATTACCGGGCGCTGCGCGCCATCACCGGCTACGTACGCAAGGTTCAAAATAAAAGCATTTGCTTCGTCTCCTAGTCGCCCGCACCCTTCGCCTTAACACACGGCTATGACGCGGCGACGTCCGAGGGCGACCCTGCCACCAGCCCAGCGAAGCTCGAGCAGCGCGCACGGCCACATGGGTTGCGCCCCCAAGACGCGGAGCCGGATGGATCGCGGACGTTTCCCGGTGCAAGAGGGGCTACGCTGCCTACGCATGGCGGATGCCGTCGGCCTTGGGGTCTTCGAGGTCGCCATGATCCGCGTGCAGAGGATGGCTTGTCGTCTCGCCTGTGTATGTACCAAGGTTCGTCCTCGTATGCATATCTGCGTCCCGTTCTTTCGATTCGCTGACGAACTGCACACGTTCAGGCCTTGCCGAGCGAAGCGACGTTGTGTCGGGTATGTTGACGCTCACCGCGGTGATGCGCCTCCGAGTCCATCGATTGAATACTGTCCTTGCCGGCCCCGATGCTACGCTCCGTTGCGACTCTCCACTTTTGCAAAATCCCGATAATGCGTCCACGGAGACGTGCAGCAGATCAAACGACTCGTTCTCGAGCATGGCGTCTGCAAGGCTGTTCCGCGACCGGAGGAGAACGAGGAGGGATATTCTACGAAGAACGGCATGGGTCGGGCGCGGCTTTTGCGAATCCGAGCGAGAGATTCGTGTTACCAGGTGGACGTCAAGACGCGTAGGCACCGCTGGCCTTCAGCGCAAAGGACGAATGTGCGGTCATCAAAGACGTGCTCTTGGGACTCGAAGTGCCGTGATCGAGGTGGGGCGTTCAACCGGACGAAGGCCATTCTCCAGGATGACTCCCCTCTACACCCACCTACGACATCGCTCAAACATAAGCGCGGTCCGCGTGCTTCTACAACGTCGAGAAAAAGAAACAAGACCTCCATCCTCGATGAAAACATTCCGCATCAGCTCCCGTATCCGCATCCCTAGTACCTATCCAGGGTGCTGTCGTCAGCGTCATACGATCCGCGGCGTATCAGGCCAGCACTGGCCATCACCACGGCACCCTTTCAAGGCATCGAACTTCACAAAGCTCCCTCTCGGCTTTGAGGTCTGCCGCTGGCGCCTCGCGGTCTGTCGTGTCTGGTACTCCACGGGCTCGTGTCGTGGCAATAGCTGTGCTTTTGTCGAAGTAGCAACCTGTAATGCACCGAACAATCACGTTCACGCGCGTGTTACTCATTTCTCGTCATGCGCCGCTCAACGGCCTCCTCGGATCGCATCGCGTCCAACTATCGCACGGGATCGTATATTTTCTTGGTTGCGCCTTTTCTGCGCGGGCGCTTGTCTTCTTCCACGCCATCGTGCACAGCATGATAGCCGCCGATGCTCTCGCTGAACCGCACCACGACGACCTCCTGAATACCCGGGTTTAAGCTGGAAGGCATGCAACGGACCGTCGAGCAGCGAACCTCGACTATACAGGCTCACGTAGATGCTCTTGACCAAGTGGGTTCTCAGTCGCGCAAGCCCGAACCAGCGGTTTCCTGAAATGTCATGCAGCAACTGGACTCGCTGTCTCGGACGAGTCCAGCCTATCGGAGGACCTTACGCGAGCTCAGATCGGTGTGCGGAAAGAACGGAATGTTGCCAAGATCGTGTTGGCTGTTGGATCCTATCCGATCTACCGATGAAGGCCCTCGCTCGTTCGGAGGCTTTGCGGACGTTTGGCGGGGCACGCATAACGGGGTGACGGTCGCGTTGAAGCTCATGCGACTGAATTACGGTGAACAAGCGGAATTTGGTAAGGTTTGTGATTCCCGTGGGGCCGTCACCTCTGGCTGCATTTACAGAGACACGGGTGAACTAGGTACTCTGCAAAGAAGTCGTCATGTGGCGGAGACTTTCGCATCCAAACATTGTGCCATTTCTGGGCGTAGCCTATTGGCGTCAACGAATATGCATCGTCTCGCAATGGATGGAGCACGAAGACGTGATGTCCTACCTCAAACGTTTCCCGCAGGCAAATAGATTAGCAATGGTCTGCATCAACCTGTCGAGGGCGCTGCTACACAAGCTGAGAAAGTTCTCAGATCACAGACATCGCCCGTGGATTGAAGTACATGCACGAGAGTGGGGTCGTACATGGTGATATGAAGCCTGTGAGTGGATATCACTAAGATGCATCGTGGAAAAATTGACATGTCCCACAGCGCAACGTTCTCATAGACAGTGCCCGTCGCGCACGATTGAGCGACTTTGGTTTAGCCGTAACCGCGTTCGGGACACAGTCGCTTGCCCTAGAATCTGGGACCTCCTCTCATTCGGGTACCGTACGATACATGGCTCCCGAGCTCTCCGACCAAAGGGCAGAGGGCCAGGGGTTAACGAAGGAAGCGGATGTGTATGGATTTGGGATGACCTCATGGGAGGTATGGCATGACTTACGTGGGCGACGTACGCGGAATCGATTTTTTTTTTCAGATATTCGATGGCAGGATCCCCTTCCCTGAGCTACGATCCGACTATGCGGTGCTGATTAAAGTCCAACGAGGTGAACGGCCGTCTCGCCCAGCAGTGGAATTGGTAGACAATGTGTGGGCGTTGATGAAGGCATGCTGGTGTGATGATCCATCAGCGCGACCTTCCTCGACGTACATTCTCACTCAACGTGAGGGCCCGTATGACACTCGATATTGATTCCAGATGTGCTTATCATTATCTCCAGTTTCAAAATACGTGGAACCGCGGTTGACATTACCGGCAGAGTTGCGTGGCCATACTGCATGGGTGCACTCTGTTGCGGTCTCCGCGGATGGCTCACGGATTGCCTCAGGTTCCTGGGACCAGACGATTCGGATCTGGAATGCATATACAGGCGAAGCGATAGTCGAGCCACTCACAGGCCACACGGATGAAGTTCTCTCCGTTGCATTCTCCCCCCACGGAAAACTCCTAGCTTCGGGCTCAGTCGACCATTCCGTTCGCCTATGGGACACCGAGACCGGGCAACAGGTGGGGCAGCCGTTACTCGGCCATTCGGATACGGTGCGGTCCGTGGCATTCTCCCCCAATGGCGAGCGCATCGTCTCGGGCTCCTCCGACGGCACACTCAAAATCTGGGACGTGAACACAAGGCAGTCCATCGGCGAATCCACCGTCGACTCCGAGGTGAACTCTGTCGCCTTCTCACCCGACGGCAAGCACATCGTCTCCGGATCGGATGATGGAAAGGTCCGCATTTGGGACGCGGAGACGCACAGGACGATCCGAGAGCCGCCGGAAGGTCACGGTTACCCGGTTTTGGCAGTGGCATACTCACCCGATGGCAAACGCATCGTCTCGGGTTTGCTCGACGACTCAATCCGAGTCTGGGACGCGCAGACGGGAGAGACGGTTTTGGGTCCCTTGCGAGGGCACACCGATCCGGTTTACTCTGTAGCATTCTCGCCGGATGCCATCGGGAGGCGCATCGTCTCTGGCTCGGATGATGGTACGATCCGGATATGGGATGCGCAGACGAGAAGGACTGTGGTGGGGCCGTGGCAGGCGCATGGAGGATGGTCGGTTGTCCGGTCTGTCGCGTTCATGCCCGATGGCAAATGTGTCGTCTCTGGCGGCGACGACAACCTTGTGAAGGTGTGGGATGTAGAAGCGATGGAGGCTAATGCTTGAGTACGCACCCGCTCTGCTGCATGTGGATGTGGCTGACGTGACGTGGTGTCATAGAGCACGATGATTTTCGTGATATACATGTATCGCGAGCAGTTGTCTACGGTGTTTCCATTGCAGCCGGATGTGGCTTACGAGGCCAATAAGCTGCACGCTTTGGACTGATTGGACGAGAGTGGAGTGAGGCTGGGAGATAGTGGCAGCCTTTGTCGTACCCTGCCAGCGATATGTCAAGAATGCAATATGATGTTCGGACATGTGCGCGGTATTGACGAGTCTTTCATGTACTCGACGTGGGGTGTTGGCATGATCTATCACTCGGAGACGCAGGGCGGGTAATGAAGACGTGTACTCTGAGCAACTCGTAGATGAATGACTATGAACATCCTGTATAGCAAATTAACCTGGTCTACCGATATCGTCCGGTGGATGATGCGTACCAATACGAGGACCCGAAAGAGGGTCATGTTCTGCCACATGTATGGTCGTCCAGTGATCAGGTGCACAACGTTGCATCGGTAGGGGCCCGCTTTGACCGAGGTTCCGTTGATTAATTTGCGGATACGTCAGCTTCATCGTTTCCAAAACGAGAGGGCAACACGCGACGGCGACTGGGTGATTGACCTAGGGGCAACAGATGAAGTTGTGAGCGAAATACGTGGGGTGGTCCATCGGCGAAGAAAGCACTTGGTCCACAACGACGGAACGCCTCACGACCGTCGGTTGGATGAGCGATGTTCAGTTAGCGTCGGGAGGTGATCGATGGGCTGTGAACAGGCATCGGCGGAGACGCATGAGCACTAA
>NW_006767440.1:94012-110936 GCF_000264995.1 Punctularia strigosozonata HHB-11173 SS5 | reverse complement strand
TGGCGAGCGCATCGTCTCGGGCTCCTCCGACGCACACTCAAAATCTGGGACGTGAACACAAGGCAGTCCATCGGCGAATCCACCGTCGACTCCGAGGTGAACTCTGTCGCCTTCTCACCCGACGGCAAGCACATCGTCTCCGGATCGGATGATGGAAAGGTCCGCATTTGGGACGCGGAGACGCACAGGACGATCCGAGAGCCGCCGGAAGGTCACGGTTACCCGGTTTTGGCAGTGGCATACTCACCCGATGGCAAACGCATCGTCTCGGGTTTGCTCGACGACTCAATCCGAGTCTGGGACGCGCAGACGGGAGAGACGGTTTTGGGTCCCTTGCGAGGGCACACCGATCCGGTTTACTCTGTAGCATTCTCGCCGGATGCCATCGGGAGGCGCATCGTCTCTGGCTCGGATGATGGTACGATCCGGATATGGGATGCGCAGACGAGAAGGACTGTGGTGGGGCCGTGGCAGGCGCATGGAGGATGGTCGGTTGTCCGGTCTGTCGCGTTCATGCCCGATGGCAAATGTGTCGTCTCTGGCGGCGACGACAACCTTGTGAAGGTGTGGGATGTAGAAGCGATGGAGGCTAATGCTTGAGTACGCACCCGCTCTGCTGCATGTGGAGGTGGCTGACGTGACGTGGTGTCATAGAGCACAATGATTTTCGTGATATACATGTATCGCGAGCAGTTGTCTACGGTGTTTACATCACAGCTGGATGTGTGGCCTACGATGCCAATAAGCTGCACGCATTGGGCTGATTGAGCGAGGGTGGAGTGGCGATAATGGCAAGCTTTGTCGTACCCTGCCAGCGATATGTGGAGGGTGTTATTCAATGTTCGAACATGTGCCCGGTATTGACGAATCTTTCATGTACTCGACGCAGGGTGTCGTCGTGATCTATCACTCGGAGACGTAGGATGCGTAACAGAGACGTGTACGCCGAGCAACCCGTAGACGAACAACTGAGAACATCCTGCATAGCAGATTAGCCTGGTCTACAGAGATCGTCCGGTGGACGATGCGTACCTATATAAGGACCCGGATCAGGGTTGTTTTCTACCACATGTATGGCCATCCAACGGCCAGTTGCATACCGATGCATCGGTAGAGATTCGCTTTGAACGAGGTTCCGTTGATTACAGCTTAATATTGTCCAGGGCGAGAGGTTAACCCGCGACGGTGACTATGTGATTGAACGAGGGACAACAGAAGTTGTGAGCAAAATACGCAGGGTGGTCCATAGGCGAAGAGAGCACACAGTCCAAACGACGGCACACATCACGACCGTCGATCAGATGAGCGATGTTCATTTAGCGTTGGGAGATAATCGATAGACCGTGAACTTGCATCGGCCGAGGTGCATGACCACTAATCAAGCGCCCTACCTCAAGGAGAACGGATGGCAGCGCAAGGTATGCCCTATGACTGTTGTCGCAGCGTAGAACGAGGAAGATGAGTGTGCCAGATCCCGGGACATAGTGGAGGAAGAGGCGAGGGTAGCGGGAAGGTACGACTCAGTGCGTACTCTGTGGAACGCGAGGTGCTGATGCAGAGTCCGTCGCCTTTCTCCGGCTTTCCTGGCGCTGGGCCTGAAGCTTGTAGGGGAAAACGCAAAATGTGCAAAAAGCGGAGGTTCGGGATTTCGTAGGTTGAAATGCGCCGGAGCATTGTCGCCGAGGAGTGCCTGCAGCCCACGATGAGCAAGCCGACCGGGCGTAGAGAGGATGAAGCCCATAAGGAACGTGCTTACTTTGGTCTATATCGAGCTTGTGTGTCGCACTCCCGTGTTCATAGGACCAACGAGAGCACGTATGACGCTCGAGAGTGAAGTTTAGATCGAGCAAAAGGCAGATGTAGTGTCATAACCAACTCCAAGTGTTCTGGTGTTCGCAAGAGTCGTAGCATTGAGGGCGGGAAGGCCAGTTGACCGGCGACTCCAGGCAAGTTCGACACCAAGTGTGACGTTCTGCGACAGAGCACCCTCTACGTCAAGATATCTTTTGAGAGGGAAACAGCTAACGATGGGAGCACCTAGACTGCTCAAGACGGAAGATGCGAGTTACACCAGCCGGAGGTCCGAGATTGACGTCACCCGCCGCGGCGTCTGGAGAGCTCGACGAGCGGTCTTTGTTCCCGACCTGCCGATGCTTGCCGTGACTGTTCACGCAACTCCCGCTCTCGGTCGCTGGATGGCCATGGATAGATCCTGTTGTCCTCGTCTCGGACTTTCCGTCGATGAACCTCCCTTCCCCTCCCCTTCAAACGCCAGCTCTTAAGTAACGTCAACGCCAACCGTCTCGATCTGACTTCTCCTGCACGGTGTCCCGCGCCCCATTCATCCGCAGGGCTCCTGGGCTTGCTGGCGACCCTCCTGAAGAATAACGCTCAGTGCTTACTACAATACCAGGGATTTCCTCCGATCTCCAAAGGTCGCGGCTTTTGATCTCGTCCGGCTTCCCTCGTCGCTTATTTGGCCCCTTTAGCAGCTGTAACGAACATGCGTATGTAGTATGCACATCAAATCGGGCCTTTCCCCGCTCCAACAAGCCATGGATCCACACAACTCGAAGCGCTGGACATTGTCCAGGCGATTGTCACGCTCGTATTCCGGCAGGTCAACGCTCTCGACGCTGCTAGGGCAGCTGCTGCGGGTCCAACTCCCGGCACCCGTTCTCCGCCAGCAAATGTCGCCATCAGGGTGCGCATTCAAACCTCGTACACTGCGCCGACTCCATCCCGCTCGTGCAAGCGGCTGTGCGCACACACTCCATCACGACGGGCGCGTCAGCAGCAAGCAATGAAAAAAGGGTGGAGACACGATGTTCACGTCTCGTAAGCTCCGCGTATCCGATGGGCACACACATCCTGGACGAACGGTCGGCATACCCAGCTTCCGATCCGACCGCATCCCCTTCAGAGCACATCAGGATGCCAGCAGTTCGCCCCTTCTTCCTCAAGCTGCCTCCTTAGCGTGAGACGGCAACACCATATCGCAGTAATTGCTTCAACTCCATTTCCGTCCACGTCTCTGCTTCATTCAGGGTAGCAGGCGTCCAATCCCTCCACATAAATGCTACCTTGCTCGAGCATTGGACCATCCAATGCGCTCTGCATTACCGGGCACTGCGCGTGTTCACTGGCCGCGTACCCGAGGCCCAAAATTACACTTCATTCGTCTCCCGGTTGGCCGCGCAACACACGGCTTTGACGCGGCCACGTTCGACGGCGGCGAACGGACACAGGGGTTGCGCCCCCGAGACGCAGAGCCGGATAAATCGCAGACGAATCTCGGTGTTAGAAGAGGTTCTACGCTTTGGTGTCTTCGAGGTTTCCACAGTCTGCATGCAGAAGATGGCTGTCGCGTTCGGCATTCTACCCACGTCCGCGTACCAAGGTACGTCCTTGCGTGCATAACTGCGTCTTCTTTCCACTGGCTGACGAGTCACGAATTTCCAGGCCTTGCCGATAGAAGCGACATCGCGCTGGGTCCGTATATGCGCCGAGGTGACCGATTTCAACGATGCTTCTGCCGGCCTCGCCTGCTCTGCTCCGGTGCGCTGAGCATCGCAGCATCGAGAGCGGGAAGGCTAGTTGGTCGATAATTCGAGGCAAGTTCGAGGTCCCAAAGCCTTCATGACTCTAGTGTCGAACGTCTTGTACAGTTTCAGATTCCAATGCATCCCTTGCACGCAAGGCATTCGAAGGCTCTCGGGAAGATGGCTGATCGCTACAAGGTGGAGTGGCCTCGACAGGTGGGGTTTATCCCGGCGTGTTGACCCGTGTCCTTCGTCGCTGAATCTGGTCGTTTTCACAGCTTCAGCGCACGGCTCTACACCATACCTCGCCCTCCGACTTGGTTTCATCGTCAAGCTCCACCTCACGAACGAGCTCGCATAACCGTTGCAACGCCTCCTTCCCTGTCTCCGAATCGCCCGCATTTTTCACCTCAACCCGACTATGGCACGCAGCCACGTTTGGTGACGCCCCAGTACCACCAGTCCGGCCAAAGCTTCGTTTGGGGAAGCGAAGATCGGACACGGATGCCTGGGTTACGTACCGAATGGCGGAAATGAAGGGGTCACTGTGTCCGCTTGAGAGCATATGAGAGGGCTTACGTGCAACGGCGTCGTCTGCCATGGGTGCTTCAATGTTACCACAAGCCTCATGTGCAGGCTTCGATCGTGGTCTATCACCAAAGGCGACAAGTCGGCCGGCGGTAGATGAGAGAGGTCGCGTTCTGCATTGCATCCAGCGAGATCCGCCCTTTCGCGCCTATACGATCCCGTTCTCTTCAAATCACTCAAAAGACGCCGTTTCCAGGCTTCTCGAGAGAGGCAACGTTGTACCGGGTCACCAGCCCGGTGGTGCGGCTCGTGGACCACCGACGGGATACTATCAATGCCAACTACCTCCAGACGCAGCTCCACATCCTCGCCATTCCCCGAGGATGAACCACCAAAGCGATTCAAAAGCACACGCTGGGCGCGATATGTGCCAGCATATACCACATCGTGTCATTTTATGTATCGCCGGTTCATCGACGCAAACTGTCTGGTCCGCTTCAGGCCATACCCATCAAGCCTCTCCAAACCAGCATTCCCACTGTGACCTGCGACATGGCATCGTAACATTCACTCGAGTGCCCTCGCTCCGCAATCATCCCGCGCTCTCGTCATGCGCCTCGCTACCGACCGTCGGCGTCTAGATGACCTTCTCCGCCGCGATCGAGGCGCCATCGACGGAAATGACCACCCTCATCCTGCAAGAGCAGATGGCGAATATCTCAGGCCTATTCTCGCCACCTCAACGAAGTCCCAATACGTACGCCGCCATCCCGCTCCTCCAGAGCGCGACCGAGTTCTCGCGCATGCTGCTACACGGTCGAGGTCGCGAGGGCACGAGGGTTCGGGCACCATAGACTTGGTCCAAATAATCTAAATAAATGATGAAAGCCTGTTCGGTGATCATGCGCGCCATAGTGATGATGCAGCATTGTCATTGAGAGGATGGGATTGCCGTCGGGGCACTCGTGTCATGCAGAAGCGACTCTTACTCGTGGGCTCGTCAAAGTCTCCTCGCAGTTCAATGCAACGCGCGAGCCTGGGAGCGCAACTTGTGCAGCTATCGCACGATCCAAAACCTTCTCTTGTTTGCCTCCGGTTTTGTCCAATCGAGCGTCATCCATACATACGGTTTCACCGGCCACACGTCCCCTCTGCATCGGCTCTCTGTCGATCAGCCCCTGATGGACAACACACAAGATACTCCGGAGCACCTAACCTCAATTCTGCAGAAATGCATAGATGCCCTCGACGAGGTGAGGAGCTACGAGCTGTGTGTCTGCACCCCTGCCCTCCTTATCGTGATACCTGCAGCTGCTTGACTCCGTGCCTCGGACCGATCCAGCCTATCGAAGGGGGTTGCGCGCGCTAACGTCTGTGTGCGGAAAGAGCGGAATCATACCGACATCCTGTTGTTTATCGGATGTTGTCAAACCCGACGATGAATACCCGCATGCGTCCGGTGGCTTCGCAGATGTCTGGCGGGGCACCCATGACGGGGTGCCTGTCGCGCTAAAGTTCATTCGATTGCATACTGGGAACCGCGAAGGATTCCGCAAGGTCCGTACACACCAATCCTCCGCCGAGTAATCGGCGCCTTGACCGACGCGCGACTGTATCAGATGCTCAGTCAGGAAGTCGTCATCTGGAGGCGGCTTTTACATTGCAATATCGTTCCGTTCCTCGGGGTGGTCGATCGGCGTCGACCATGCATCGTCTCGGAATGGATGGAGTACGAAGATGTGATGTCTTACCTCAAACGCTTTCCACAAGCAAATCGGACACAGCTCGTCTGGACCAACCCATCGAGGTGCTGCGACAAAGCTCACGAGTTTTCCTGTAGATCACCGACATTGCCCGCGGGTTGAAGTACATGCATGACAGTGAAGTTGTACACGGTGATATGAAGCCCGTGAGTCGCCTTCGCCAGGATCCGTCTACGCAACGACTGACAAAGTCGCCAGCGCAACGTTCTTGTGGACAGTGCCCATCGCGCACGATTGAGCGATTTCGGTCTAGCCGTGACGGCCTTTGCGACGCAGTCACTCGCCGTATCGTCCAGTGCTTCCTCTAGCGCAGGCACCATGCGGTATCTGGCCCCGGAACTTACAGATGAACGAGGAGAGGGCAAGGGATTGACCAAGGAGGCTGACGTGTATGGGTTTGGGATGACTTCATGGGAGGCATAACTATTCACTTGCGATGAACATGAGACATAGGATTAACACGGCTTGTAGATTTTCGATGGCGGGATTCCCTTCAGCAACATAAGGGTTGACCACGCAGTCTTGCTGAAGGTTCAGCGAGGTGGACGACCATCCCGTCCGGAAATAGGACCAGTGGATTCTGTTTGGGCCTTGATCGAGGCATGTTGGCACGATGATCCCTCAGCACGACCTTCTGCAACTCACATTCTGACGCAACTTGAGGGTCTGTATGATTGATTGCTGACTGTTTCGTTTGTGCTTATCACTACTGTATCTCCAGTCTCAATACGCGTGGAGCCACAGCTGGCATTACCGGCGAAGTTGCATGGCCATACCGGCTCGGTGTACTCTATCGCGGTCTCCGCTGATGGTTCAAGGATTGCCTCAGGTTCCGCGGACCAGACAATACGGATCTGGAGCTCATATACAGGCGAAACCACAGTCGGGCCACTCGTCGGCCACACGGATCAGATAAACTCCATTGCATTCTCCCCCCATGGAAGACTTCTAGCCTCGGGCTCGGACGACCATTCCGTTCGGATATGGGACATGGAGACGGGGCTGCAAGTAGGGCTGCCGTTGCTCGGACACCTGAATTCGGTGCGGTCCGTGGCGTTCTCCCACAACGACGAGCGAATAGTGTCGGGCTCCCTTGACGGCACAGTCAGAGGTTGGAACGTGATTACAGGACAGTCCATCAGCAAATGCTCCATCGGCTGCGGGGTACTCTCCGTCGCGTTCGCCCCCGACGGCAAGTACATCATCTCTGGATCGGGGGATAGGAAGGTCCGCATACTAGACGCGGAGACGCTCGGGATCGTCCGAGAGCCGCTGGAAGGTCACGATAGCTGGGTATGGGCAGTTGCATACTCACCCGATGGCAAACGCATCGTCTCGGGTTCAGGCGACCAAACCATTCGAGTCTGGGACGCGGAGACGGGTGAGACGGTTTTGGGGCCCTTGAGAGGGCACGCCGCTACGGTGTACTCTGTAGCATTCTCGCCGGATGCCACCGGGAGCCGCATCGTCTCTGGCTCGCAGGATGGTACTATCCGGATATGGGATGCGCATACGGGAACGACCGTGGTAGGGCCGTGGAGGACGCATGGAGGACATTGGCGGGTCTGCTCCGTCGCATTCATGCCCGATGGCAAACGTGTAGTCTCAGGAAAGGATGACGAGGTCAAGGTGTGGGATGTAGAGGCAATTAAGGCTGGTATCTGAGTACGCATCGCTCTACTTCATGATGAACGTGGCTGACGTGACTGTGAATCATAGATCAAAATGCTCGTTACATAGGGATATTGCTATTGCCGACTTTCATCTGCGGTCCGGTTCTATAGGGCGAACCGTAGTATATGAGGCCGATGAACTGCGGCATCTTTGAACTGATTCGGTGATGTTGGAGTACTCGGGGCAATGATAGGCGCCGACGCATGACCCATCAGCTTTGTCCAGCCTTTCCAGTTGATCCTGCTGGGACCTCGCAAATGTACAGGCAGGGGGGCTCGGGTGCACCAGAGCACCGTCGATCAGGATTGCGTATAAACCACGTTAAGCACATAAGAACTGGGCTTACCTGGATCTCATAAGTATGAAGCGAGGGCTTTCGTGTGTAGTGGTGGTCGGCCGAGTATATCGTCGCATGCGTTGGCGCACTGAGGAACTCAGTGCCACGTCAACAATTTGTAGGAGCCCTCGGGGTTTGCCCTTGCGTCTACCGGGTCACGGTCAGCCGGTACCCCCACTTCAACTTCAAGAGACCCAGATGGCGCCCAGCGCTCAGCGGATGACATCGATGATGTGCCGCCTTCTCTGGCCCCTGCTCCTGACCTGATTTTGCCTGGGTCACCGCCTCGTCTCTTCGCTCCAGCTCTTGCGTCTTCTCCTTTAGAAGTCCCGAATTATATAGCAGGGGAAGCTGCAGTCTGAGGAACCGTGACGCATTGGCTGTGGGTCTCCGTGGGGGTACCGGTGCGATCATCGTTACTCTCTTGTCGTCTGACCCTCGCATCTGATACCGACTTCCCGGGGGTAGCTCCAGGCGTCCGCCGTTTCCACGCACATCCTAGCGTCATATGGTCGCCAGCGTAAACCATAACATGACAGAAAACGTCAAGATGCTCAGCTCTTCTAGCCGGACTACCTCCTCAGCTGACAAGGGCCGCGCTTCTTCCAGCTCGCACACATAGCCTCTATACCCTTGTTCATACTTCCCTCGGGCTTGTCATGCAGAACAGATGCATGGCTTTGCCGTGTCCCTACTGCTATCGCGTCGTCTCGTGCTCAATCACATGTCGATAACCCATTCCAGTCAATCTCGGTGGCCTCGTACATTTCAAACCGTGGAATACAGCTCGCATATCCCCTTGCTTCGTCCTAGTAGTTCTGTTATGCAGCAGCATAGATTCTCCGCCGGGGACGCGCTAGAGTCTGCACCGATTCCTTTCGTCATCGACCTCAAGCATCGGGAGACGAGCTTGTCCAAAACCTTCGAGCTTCGCCGTATTCCTCCTGTAGCTCAGGCATATCCTTCGCCATGGATCTCGCATCTCCATAAGCTATTTAGCCGACGGCGCCGTGGGTCTCCGGCCATCCCGACTGCGCCTCCCCCCTCCTCCATCTGCAACCGATCATCCATCGCACCTACAAGCAGACGCATTATGCAACCGGTCCTACCCGTTGAGCCCAAGTCTTCATCTCAATCGCTCAATTACCCTTCAGACGCCTCCCCTGCGCACCCCGATCAGTGCTAGGCTCTTCCCGTCTCGTCCGCGCTCTCATATCCTGCCCAGCAAATGGTCACCATGCGCTCTTGCACGTGCTCATTGTACAGACGACCTTTACCCTCCCTGTGTTCCGGTGTTGCTCAGCTCGCGTCTTTAGCACGACATGGCGAAGATAGCGCCGGGGCGGTGCGGAATGCGGAACGAAGATGATGCGGGATCGGAAGGACCTGAGATGTTAGCCCGCTAGTTGAGGGCGCTTGGGATCACGGACCGTCATGTGGCTCGGCATTGGCGGCGCCGTATGCTTGATAGCGGGAGCGTTGAGACGACCCATCTGAATCGGAAGGGAAGACAACTGCGCATTGAGTGGAGGTTAAGAAGCTGTGAACTGAGGTGCTGAGGTAGGTTGACCTCCATCCTCGAAATGTTCCACTACGCATTCTGATGTGAGTTTCGCCATACAAGCGGGGACTGGTGCTGAGCGTGCGGCTATCGTGAACATACAAAGGAGGCGACGTGGATTGGACCAGGGCCTACCGATAAAGGCTCGCAAATGGTTTACGTCGAGAAGCTATCGCGCGCTCTCTACCAGCGAATGTCACACGATTTTAGAGACAATGGTATGTCGCTTGCAATCTAAATCAAGTTATATCTGGCATATCTCAAGACGCACGAAGAACGATAAGGAAATGGCCACAACGTCCTGTCCTTGGGTTTCGCACCATTCGCATGGCAGAGACATCTCGGAATGCTACGCTGGGAATCCTATCAATCGCAAGCAAGGGCAAGAGTTCTTGGGGAAATGCTCGAGGACGAGGGCTAGTGGTTCTGCATTAACGGTGCGTATCCTCAAATACTGCACTCCGTCATCACCAATCGATCAACTCACTGCCATACAGCATTCATGTTCAGCCGTGATCACATTCAAGATCGATCTGACGAGAACATCGGACGCCTTCAAACGTTGCGCCTGGCGCAACTTCGAGCCGCAGTGAGAGGAGGACGAGATGGAAGCGATTTACTGCTTAGCGAAGCTACTGGGGAAGGGGACAATCCGATAAAAACTCGAGATCCCGAAGGTTAAATTCGAAGTGCGAGATGGTTTTCGACACGCTGCAGGGCAGTCGCTCGCGCAGGGCCTGGGACAAGGTTCGCGACCAAGGAGCTTGCCGCAGGCGGCCCGGGATTGGAGGTCGACATAGTAGCCCGGAGATGAAAACGCCAGGTGGGAACGGAGAAGGAGAGGGAATAGAGAGCGGAGGAAGAGAGATGAGGAGTTGGTGCGGCAGGTGTTCTCCGATGTGACCGTTACGGGGTCATTAATTGCGCCTGTTGTCGGCTCTTAGCCCTCAAATCTGGCGATAGCGTCGCTTCCCGCACTGCAGGCGCATGTGTGGTAGCCCACCGCCAAAAGCGAGGCAGACGGTTAGGGACCGGACGTGCACATTCTTACCCCCGTTTCCGCCAACGAGCTCATATCGGGCAAACTGCTGGATCAGCACGCCGCGAAGAACATGCACACGAACAAGTCGCTCTGGATCAAGATCGGGAAGAGCGAGGTGACCAAGGTCCAATGACAAGGCACTACTTCGCTCGTCGTACAACCATACATTTTGTGAAGCACTGCTGCTGCGGGCCCACTTGAATCACTTGGGTCTCTGGTGGTCGCTCGACGTGGGCGACCCTGCAACACGTGTAGTGTTCTGTGCAACCGCAAGGCTCGTACCAAGTGCCCCGTTTTGGTGATCCGATTGCCGCCGGTGAGTCTTGGTGCTTATCAGCCGTAACAAGGTTTAATAGGCTACATCGCATGTCTCCTGTACCTCCACTCTGGAATGTTCTTGGCCGCATTTGACCCGAAACACGGCATGTGCAGCATATGGCCTTTGGAGCTTGCCCGTACTGAATGCATCGAAGTCGTAAGTAGACATGTCCTCTCATCGATATACTTGTATGTATGAACATCCGATAGCGCCCGCCGTTTGATTCTGCCAGGCTTCAAGCACGCAGCAAACTCAACCGTGACTAAATATACGGAATTAAACCAAGACTGAACGAATTGTGCACCCTCCGCATGCCTTTTGGTGTGTTAATTCAGCAAGCACACGAGCTCAACCAGATCGATACTGATTCAACCATGATTCAGGCGCCCAGTTGATGTCTTTCGTGCGAAAGTCACCTTCGTGAGATGTATGGATCCGTTTGCGGCTATGGGTTCTAGGTATCTCTACCATGTTTGTGACACATGCAGCACGACCCAATCTTCTCGCTAGGCCCTGTCAGGGTTTAATTTCCCTTTGACGCCTGGCCGTTACCGTGTGTTATCTCCAGCTACGTATGGACTGTCGAAGTGAATAGTGCGCGGGTGACCGGAGTGATTAGCATCCTACAAATATGGCACGCTAAACCTCGGTTGATACCCACCCCTCACCTCTCACATCGCTCGATCCACTCTCTTCGGTTGAACATGTCCAATTCGTTTCTCGGCGGGCATGAATCAGTCGGAACTCAAGCAGGCGCTTCATGTCTGACATCTCCTACGCTGGAACAGAATACTGTCACATCCGCTGATAGCAAAGATTTGGCCCAGGATATCGAGGATCTACTGCCACCCTTGAGCACATCTCCCACCGGAAATCGGCCATGTCGATGTTCCAGGACGACTACCCCAGCGGGGACTACTCCAGCCGGGACTACTCCAGCCGGTGGACGAAACCTTGTGGTCTGTATTGACGGTACAGCCAATCAGTTCGGTACTATAGTCAGTAAATATCCTCTCTTCGCCGCTTACAACGCACAAACATTGCACAGACCACCAATGTTATCGAACTCTACAGCCGTCTTCATAAGGATGAAGCGCAACTCACCTACTACAACAGTGGGATTGGCACGTACGCCAAGAAAAAAACAAACCCGGTTGGGCGTTGGAAGCAAGCCGTCGGTAGTTTCATGGACATCACAGTTGCTTTGTCCGCTTTCCTCGCCTCGGTTCATTGTTGCTATCATTGATTTTGCAGTGTTGTCACCGCAGGAACTTCAAAAAGATTGTGTTGGGCGCCTACCATGGGCTTTGCGAGAATCACAAGCCGGGTGATCGGATATTTCTGTTCGGTAAGTTATTACGTGACCCAAAATATACCTACCTACCTACCTACCAAGAGAACTCGGCTTCTGACAAGCAATACTGTTTTTAACAGGTTTCTCACGGGGTGCGTACCAGGTTCGTGTGATTGCAGCGATGATCAGGCTGGTAGGTTGCTCTCATATTGATTCAGAGCTCTGATAATTCAATTCCGTGTGTTGATCAAGGTTGGCCTCCTCCACAAGGGCAATATTGAGCAGATAGCGTTGTGAGTGAATGCCATTCCACGATCATCACCGCCAAGTAACTCACTAAGAGGACATCAGCGCATATCGACTTTACACTGAAGCCACTGTCACGATCAGGCGAGATGAAACAGATGGAAAGGATAATGATGCACAGGGACCGAAGCACTCCGACGGAGAAGTCAAAACAAGTTTGCCAACGACCACGAAGCATGCGGATAATCCAGGAGATGATGACCAGGAGGACGATTACCCAGGCTCATGCGCGCGTTTTAAGAAGATCTTCTCCAAGCATAATGTCCAGGTTCACTTCGTAGGAGCCTGGTCGGTCTATGTTCACTCAAATCGTGCCGGTACACTCTGACGAGCATATGGTCACGCAGGGATACAGTATCTTCAGTCGGCTTTGTTCGAAAAAGGGCCCTTCCCAATACTACAACAGGCATGCAGCATGTTTGTGTGTTCCGTCAAGCTCTCGCGCTGGACGAACTTCGGGTCAAGTACCTTCCAGAGTATGCGAACGGTGGAGCAGGACCACTGGGCGCCGGAAAAAGCGAAGGTGATGTGAAAGAAGTCTGGTTTCCAGGCTGGCATTCCGACATGTATGTTGGCAGAAAAATCATGATCCCGTATCTTGTACTGATAATTGATTGGAAATAATTGTAGTGGGGGGCTTCACAAGGACACCAATAAACACGATTACTTTGGGCCGGCCCTGCGTTGGATGATGTACGAAGCTACGGCTGCCGGTCTTCGAATGGACGCCTTCAAAGGCACGTGGGACAAGGACACGGTGACACCATCGATGACTTGGTTCTGGCGCATAGTTGAATACTTGCCAATCACGCGTCTCTCATATATCAATCGAGAGAGCACACAATTCTGGTGAGCGCCTTCCGATAGATCACGATTGATATCCATTCAATGACCCGTTAAATATGCGTTCCCAGGACTCCCCATCGGTCAGCCCCTCGTGAGGTGCAAAAGGGGCAGAAGCTTCATGCATCAGTGTACAATAACAAGGAATACACCTCAAATGCGCTGCCTGACAACTTTCGGGAGGCCGAAGAGTATGAAATGGAGATGGATCCGTACGAAGATATCAAGCCAATGATCGAGAAATTCAAGACAAGCGAAGTCGCACCATCTCCCGAAGAGTACGATGTCCTCGTGACTAAGGGATCTACCGGTAAGCCGTATTTCATCTCAAATTTCAAGTGCTAACTATTAGCAGATGTGGGCGTCAGGGCGATGATGGACGTATCTGGGGCAGCGCAAGCTATGTTCAGAGTCCTCGAATTCATTAAGAAGACACCGGACGAGCAACGCGTTGATCGAGTCACTGCCTGTGTTATGGTACTCGGTGGATTTAGCTCGCCCCCTTCAAACGATTTGACATATTCAAGAGCTAAGCTGGAAGCTCTTTTGCCCGAAGGTTACTTCCCCAAATTTAAGACGCATCCAGAAATTGGGCCAGCCCTGAACCAGTACCTGCACGTGTTCTGCAATGGTGAGCGAAACCACGAGCCCCGAATGCAGCCACCAACATTGACGTACAAATGTATAGGATTGGTGCTAGAACCTCTTGCGGGTCATCACGACGACGTTCTTTGTGTTGCCTCCTCCTTGGACGGTTCGAGGGTCGCATCAGGTTCCCGAGACAAGACTATACAGATTTGGAACGCGAAAACAGGAGAGAAGGTTCTCAATCACGCTCTCGACGGCCATAAGAAATCGATCACAGGGATCGCATTTTCCCGTGATGGAGCGCAGTTGGCGTCATGCTCGATGGACGGCACCGTTCGGCTGTGGGATGTGAAGACCGGTCAACAGATCGCGGATCCCATGTCAGCAGGAGAATCCTACGTTTGGTGTGTGACCTTCTCGCCGGATGGACACTACGTCGCCTCAGGATCGGAGGACGGGACCGTGCGTCTTTGGGACGTATCTTCCAGAAAGGCAGTGCAGGTCGGTGTTCCCCTCGACGACCCCAAACCAGCTTACTCCGTCGCATTCTCACCTGATGGAGAGCGGATCGTGACCGGATATTTTGGCGGTGAGATCCGCATATCGCGAAAAGTACAGACAGAATGGTCGGCCACTGGGGTCGTACTGGGCGCCCACGATTTCTCCGTGTTTGCGGTTGCATGGTCGGCCGACGGCAAACATATCGTTTCAGGTTCGGCGGACAGCACGATTCGGATTTGGGATGCAGGGAAGAGCTGCGCGCTATTGGGCCCCATGCGGGGGCACACAGATAGGATTCAATCCGTGGCATTCTCGCCAAACGGAAGGCACATCGTGTCTGGCTCAGAAGATGGCACGATTCGTGTATGGGACGTTCACACTGGACGGACGGTGTTAGGGCCATTGACAGAACACAAGGGCGACGTCAACTGTGTCGCGTTTCTGAACGACAGCCTCGTCGTCTCCGGTGGGGATAGTCGGGTGATGATATGGGATGCGGAAGTGGGTCAAGTCGCTGTGCCGCACGCTTGAAGGGTGTCCCCGTGGTAAGTCATAACCATACTGCCCACATTCTAATCAATGATGTAAGGATCAACACAGTTATTTCCCTCCAACAAGACTCCGAGTCATTGCATGCTCGTCATGTCTCAGTCGACGCCCAAGTGTTCGAAGATGTGGGAACCATACTGCAACTCGGTATGGGTCGCTGTTACTGTTTTTTTAGTACAGGTTGCTACTTGATGTATCGTCTACACACAACGCAGTCAGAAAGGTGTTTCGATGGGAGAGGTCAATGAACACCAATCACGTCGACGATGTCGAGAACGGCATCAGTTATACGCATCACGACTATCCAGGTTATGCGACTCTAGCACCCCCGACCCATTTCCCTACACAACTGAGCGTATCGCTCAGATGCCTATGCGGCAGCAGAGAGGTGAACCAGCAGTCGCGTCGAGTGCCTGAGCTCGTGAAGGCTGACGATTAATGGCCGTCCTCTTCCCAGGGGAGACTCTGACGTCTGGCGGTGACGAAGAACGGCCTGACTTGCCTGATGTGCCGAAGGCGATACGAGTGGATACTTACTATCGCGCCGTATACCGGCGAATCCGTCGATTTCGGCCCGTCCTTCCGTCGCTTGCGTTGAGACGATATGGGTGGGCATTAGATGCGGTGTGTCTCTTGGTGGCAAACATGCATGCGTTGCAGTGATAAACGTCTATCGTATTTCCGTAAGAAGGTCGGGCGACGAGTAAGAGATGTATGCTGCACCTCATGGGCCGGCACTTCCCTCACGCTTGCCAATCCACGGCGAAAAAACTGTAACATGGTTCGTCCGTGCAACACTGTCTCCACACCTATGGCACGTTGCTGGAGCAAGCTAGCAGTGAGATTAATCATGGCACGAGTCCAGAGATCGGTGATTGAAACGCGCCTTGAGATCGCAGGGATGTGCCCAGCGCAGCAGACGCCGGCTTGCTCAACTTAAGGGAGACAGAACAGCAAGCAGTGTACGCAAGAGTCGTCGATCGTGTAAGAGATTCGGTTCACGGTGCCGGCCTCTGAGGTGGATGACGAACGCCTTGCGGCAAACCGCTGACAAAGATCCATCGCTACCGCGTCCGAGAGAAATCGACGGGAGATCGCGAGGTTTCCCGCTCTGAGGTCCCTATGCTCCCTCATACTCTTCAACCTTGCGAAAAACGTAGGCAGTGGCAAGCGGATCGAGCGAGTTCCCCGCGGCTGGGTAACAACGGGACAGTACAGCACGCGCGACAATATGGAGCATGGCGAAGACGCAACATCCCGAGAACGTTAGCACGGGTCAGTACGTTTGCAAATTGAACGATACTCTGACGAGACCGTGGCCAGCTGATCTCCGCGTTGCAGGAGGACCCCCGTTAATACAGTTAAAGGTTGGAATATTCGCTGACCAAAATGAGTCGTATTGTCGGCAATTTTCTGCTTCCATCGGCACGTTTTTGTCGGCAAATATTCCGACACCGGGCCTGCGGCGCCCATTTCGTCCGCCCTCTATTCCGGCATCGTGGGAATTAATGGCTATATCTGGGCTGTTCCTCTCCGGGCCCTCGATGGTTCGATCCTTTTGTCGACAAATATTCCGACCTTGGTTTGTCGCTCCGAACGGATGTCGCCAAAATTATTCCGGCCTGAGGCGCCCTCAGACCAGGCTCCTAAACCACCCGCACGTATCGTGTTCATCTCCAGCAATCCCAGAGCGCCGGGCAAGGCTGGATCATAGATGGGAAGATATTACCATAATTGTGATAGTATTATGTAAGAGTCCAAAAGCGTTAAGCGACATACCCTATTTGGAAACGTAAGGGCTGGATTGAACACGATACGGCGGCTGGCACAACTGGCAATTTCAAATTGCCTCGCCGGTCGGCACACCTCCGTAAGAATGATCCTAGGGCTCGCTTAGCAGTATCGCAAAGCTGTCCCAGGCAGCTGAATAAACCATCAGCTTCCTCCGGATCAGGCAACGAAACTCGGGCATTCCCGACACTCTCTGCAGGCTGCTGGTCCTCGGCCGAAGTCAGCACAATGCGGAACGAAGGATTGCGGTGCGTTGACGAATTGTTGATGTTGACGCTGTAACGGG
>NW_006767440.1:93238-93992 GCF_000264995.1 Punctularia strigosozonata HHB-11173 SS5 | reverse complement strand
GGCTCCTAAACCACCCGCACGTATCGTGTTCATCTCCAGCAATCCCAGAGCGCCGGGCAAGGCTGGATCATAGATGGGAAGATATTACCATAATTGTGATAGTATTATGTAAGAGTCCAAAAGCGTTAAGCGACATACCCTATTTGGAAACGTAAGGGCTGGATTGAACACGATACGGCGGCTGGCACAACTGGCAATTTCAAATTGCCTCGCCGGTCGGCACACCTCCGTAAGAATGATCCTAGGGCTCGCTTAGCAGTATCGCAAAGCTGTCCCAGGCAGCTGAATAAACCATCAGCTTCCTCCGGATCAGGCAACGAAACTCGGGCATTCCCGACACTCTCTGCAGGCTGCTGGTCCTCGGCCGAAGTCAGCACAATGCGGAACGAAGGATTGCGGTGCGTTGACGAATTGTTGATGTTGACGCTGTAACGGGTACATATATGAGCAGGCAAGGAGAGTAATTGAACCACCGTGACTGAGTGGTAACACGTTAGCGGATCACCTGTGTTTTTGCTCGTCAGTACGTCACACGTTCGAGCCCTCGCAAGTGCACTTTCTTTACTATTTGTTTTCTCATGCTGTTGCAGTCATGTATACACAATGTTTGCTGATGAGTGTAATACAAGTTTGATCTTAGTTGACAGGAGCGACAGTCCGGGTTTCAAGGTAAAAAAAATGACTTCATGGAGGATTGAACCTGCGACCCAAGGATGAGGCAAAACAGACGGAAACACGATTCATTACCACTGAG
>NW_006767440.1:81720-93218 GCF_000264995.1 Punctularia strigosozonata HHB-11173 SS5 | reverse complement strand
CTCATATATGTACCCGTTACAGCGTCAACATCAACAATTCGTCAACGCACCGCAATCCTTCGTTCCGCATTGTGCTGACTTCGGCCGAGGACCAGCAGCCTGCAGAGAGTGTCGGGAATGCCCGAGTTTCGTTGCCTGATCCGGAGGAAGCTGATGGTTTATTCAGCTGCCTGGGACAGCTTTGCGATACTGCTAAGCGAGCCCTAGGATCATTCTTACGGAGGTGTGCCGACCGGCGAGGCAATTTGAAATTGCCAGTTGTGCCAGCCGCCGTATCGTGTTCAATCCAGCCCTTACGTTTCCAAATAGGGTATGTCGCTTAACGCTTTTGGACTCTTACATAATACTATCACAATTATGGTAATATCTTCCCATCTATGATCCAGCCTTGCCCGGCGCTCTGGGATTGCTGGAGATGAACACGATACGTGCGGGTGGTTTAGGAGCCTGCCCTCAGACGTGCTTTTGTCGGCAATTATTCCGACGTACGGCCCTTTTCAGGGCCGAAAATGTCGTCGGAATATTCTAACATTAAACCGTATTAACGGGGGTCCTGTTGCAGGCCGCGCCCCAGGTCGAGGACGACTAATGTACGGTGACGCACGTCATGGCGCAAAGACCTCAGCCAAGTTGTTGCGACGGTGGCACCACTTGTTTCTATCGAATGCTGCGCCGAGCACGCCAGCTTCCCAGCGAAAAGCGCCCATGACAAAATCGGATGCGAAAAAAACCGAACGCGTCATCCTGTGGCGAGATGAGGAAACAGCTGCTTTGGAGGAGGAAAGGCTACGGTGCGTGCGCATCTCGCACGGTCTGCTCCCAGGAAGACCGACGTATCGTGCTGAAGATCGTCCAGTTTGCTGAATTTACCGGAGGAGTTCCAAATCCAAAGAAATCGCCAGATTGGCTTTGCCGTGGTTGCGCACACGAAGGGGGTGGACGCCGGCCATCGCCGGGAGAAAGGGGGTGGCGCGGTACAGGCGCTTCGGGACTTGCCGCGAGCGCCTGGTTATTGCGTGATGTCGCGACAGTGCGGCGCAAGCTTTCGCCTCTCGAGCAGCGCTTCGGTCCCAGCTTTATAACCTGCCCTCGCCCCCCGTCCAGAACGGGCTCATGGCATCCTCGTCTTACGTCTGCGATACGCTGCCGCCGCCCAAGCTCGCCTCCGCCAGCGATGTCGACCAGACCCAGTCGCCGCGCGGAGACAGTCCGCCCGTGACCACCTTTGATCTGCCCAGCATCGACGCCCCGGATCACACGGATGAAGCACACGCGCACGAGCAGCAGGGGGGCGAAGGGAAGGGGAAGCAGGGGAAGCAGGCGGAGGTCGTTTCCGAGCAACCGCCTCCGCGCAAGCTATGCGTTCGACACCAGCGGATGGCGCACGAAGGCACGAACCTAAAGCTCCAGCAGGTATGTCGTCCGGCATTCTCGTTCACGTTGCGATCTAACATACATTAGGCGCTCGATAAACTACCGCTCGAAGATCGTGAGGCGATCAACGGCGTCTGGGCCTCCTTCTCCGCTTCGCCGCATCCTCGTCGTGCACTCATACTCCAAGGACTGCTCACCATGTGCTGCTTCTCGCAGCTTTCCCTCCTCACCGAGCAGCTCCAGGACCTGATCCGGCTCGACCCCTTCCGCGTGTTCCCCCGCGAGGTCTCCCTCCAGGTGCTCTCTTACCTCGATGCCTACTCGCTGTGTCGGGCGGCGCAGGTCACGCGCCTATGGAAGTCGCTCGCCGACGACGATGCGCTCTGGCGCGGCATCTGCGAACAGCACATCGGCCAGAAGTGTCACAAGTGCGGCTGGGGACTACCCATCCTCGAACGACGGCGACACCTAACGGCACCTGCTTCACCATCGCCGTCTCCCGGGTTGTTACCCGCGCCTTCAACGGCATCGACCTCTTCTCAGAAGCGAAAACGAGACGAACTCGCCCCCGTCCCGCCATCTTTGAAGCGCCAGCGTTCCGAGACACCCGCCGGTACCGGCCCCTCTACCCCCGCGCCCATGGACACCGACCGCTCTTCCTCCTCCGGCCCCTCCTCCCGCCGCTCCGCCTCCCCCACCCCGAACCCCCTCCTCTCCTCATCCTCCTCCTCATCCCAACAACACCCCTCCATCCAGCGCTCGCTCACCCGCCCCTGGAAAGACGTCTACTGCGAGCGCCTGCGGATCGAGCGCAACTGGCGTCGCGGGCGCTGCACCATCCGCACCCTCACCGGCCACACCGACGGCGTCATGTGCCTCCAATTCTCCGAGACCCTCCCGCACCCGGCCTTCCCGATCCTCATCACCGGCTCGTACGACCGCACCGCCCGCGTCTGGAACCTCGAGACCGGCGCCGAGATCCGCTGCCTGCGCGGGCACACCCGCGCCGTCCGCGCGCTGCAGTTCGACGAGGCCAAGCTCGTGACGGGCAGCATGGACCGGACGCTCAAAGTCTGGGACTGGCGCACGGGCCGCTGTCTGAAGACGCTCGAGGGGCACACGGAGGGCGTGGTGTGCCTCAACTTTGACCGCGAGCTGCTCGCGAGCGGCGGCGTGGACGCGACGGTCAAGGTGTGGAACTTCCGGTCGGGGGAGTGCTTCACGCTGCGCGGGCACAAGGACTGGGTGAACGCCGTGCAGCTGTGGGATACGAGGCCGTCGTCGTCGTCGTCGGCGGCGGCGGGGTCGAGCGGGCTCGAGGTGTTCGGGAACGGCGCGGGCGGAGCGAGGGCGCAGTCGCCTAACATCGATCCGGGGAAGATGCTGTTCTCGGCGTCGGACGATGGGTCGATCCGGCTGTGGGATCTGACGAAGAGGGCGTGCGTGCGGCAGTTCATGGGGCACGTCGGGCAGGTGCAGTCGATGCGGCTCCTGCTCGGATGCCAGCCCGACCCCGCTGCCAACCCCAACGGCCCTTCCGACGCATCATCCTCATCCACATCCTCATCTTCCTCAACGCCGAACGCTCAAGACGACGGCGAGACCAAGCCACCGCCACCGCCGCCGTCGTCGTCGTCGGGCTCCAAGCCGGTGCTGATCTCGGGCAGCCTCGACAACACGATCAAGCTCTGGGACATCGAGTCCGGCAAGGCGCTCAACACCCTCTTCGGGCACATCGAGGGCGTCTGGGCCGTCGCCGCGGACCCGATGCGGCTCGTGTCCGGAAGCCACGACCGGACGATCAAGGTCTGGGAACGCGAGTCGGGCAGGTGCACGGCGACGCTCATCGGCCACGCCGGCGCGGTGACGTGCCTCGCCGTCGGCGAGGACAAGATCGTGTCCGGCAGCGACGACGGGGACGTGCGCATATGGAGCTTTGCTAATTGAGAAAGGGGTCCCCGGTCAGGGCGCGCGCGTGAACGACGGTTTTTATGTCGAACGGCCTATGGTCCTTGGGCGACGGGCGCGCGCATATATGCACGCCTCGCGCTGGGCTTTTCAATTTCACCTCACTTATTGTCCTGTTCTATAGGGATTATTGCGACACGCCTTTGCACTGTCTGCTTGCTTTTTTGCTCTCCTCGTTGTTTCACTCGATTTTATACATCCGTTTCACCATCTTCACCCTGATATGGGGGAATATATGTTCTGTATAATAGACAGGATGGAAACCACCGATATATTGAGCGAATTAGAGTTCTCATCCCGGCACTTGCCAGTCCCTGACCTCTCTTGACCTTGTACACCGCTCCTATCATCGTGTCATACACACTCATTTACTCTACGCTCTTTTCATACCGCATGGGCTGGTGATAATCATGTCCATCTCCGGTCGCGACCCCGTACTCGCGTGTCTCAGCGCACTCCGGTCGTCTCACCTCAGCCTCGGCCTCAGAGCCTCCTGCAGCACCTACGACGCTGTCGAGGACCACGACGACATAGAATGGGCATCTCACGAAAACCTCGACGTTACCCAATCCACCGCCCCCTCTTCCTCTTCCTCTTCCTCTTCCTCGGACTCGCTCATCAGTCTAGAGGGTGAATCGACTGTAGACGGCGAGGCATCGGACGATCCCCACTTCACCCTCATCCACCAACTCGAATCCGTCGTCTCCCAGCTCGCGGCGACTAACAGTGCCCTACGACGCGAACTGCAAGCCGCCCGCCACGAAGTAGCTCAACAGGGTGCCGAACTCGATGTCTATCGCCAACGACAGCGGCTCTACGAGCGGCACATCTCGGAACTGAAGCTCCGTGGAGTGAGGACAGCCTCTACTAGCGGGGAGAACCAACCCAAAGTCCAGGATAAGCTCGGTGAACCCACCCCCACCGAGACGACCGTCAGAATGTCTAAGGGTTCCGAGCTCAAGATCCTCTTCACGCTCGGCAGCGGCCCGACTGCAGGTCCCTCCTCTTCCTCCAAGTCGTCCCCGGGGCAACGAGCCTCCGTCGTCCTCAGCGCAGACATCTCCGCCTTCGCCGAAGACGCCTCCCGGTCCCCCAGCCGGTCGAGCAAGCGCACCTCGAAGCGCTTCAGCCGGACCGCCGCGGCCGCGCGCAAGTACGCTATCTCCCCGTTCGCCAAGACACCCGCCATCCCGGACAACTGGGCCCAGGGGCCTCCGGCGCCCTCCCCGGTTAGCTCCCGTCTCCAGGACAAGCAGCTCGCAGTGCCCGGCAAACCGAAGATGGTGAGACTTCTTCCCTAGTTTCAGAAGGGTCTTGGTCTAACTCCTGTCCTTTGCAGTCGCAGATTCACAATTCCTCCTCCGGTCGTCAGTCGTCGAAGTCCCGCGCGGTGTTGAAAAAGACGACCCGACGAGGGAGCGAGGCACCCCCGCCCTACTCCCCAAGCAGCTCCAAGCCACCCTCTCCCACCAGCAAGTTCGCGTTCCCGTCCTCCGACCCCTTCTCCGCCTCGGGCGACTCCGTCATCGACCTCCCCCTCTCGCCCACGTCCGCGCTCTCATCCTCCTCCTATTCTGCGGATGCGCGCCCGTCGCCCTCGCTCTCTTCCGCATCCCGTCTGCCGAAGCTCGCCCCGTCCCCGCTGGGGCTTCACTCACCAGCCATCTACCACGGCCACCTCCTCCCGCCAAAGCCGCCCGCCTCGACCGTGCTCTCTACCACCATCTCCGCTACGGCCAAGGCCGCCGCAGAAGCCGCCGCTCCGACGACCCTCTTCGGCCGCATGCGCAAGTTTTCCACCAGCAAACGACGTTCCTAGGTGGATAGATACCCACACACCGGTCGGACAGACGACATACTTATATATATGTATACATATACCCCCAGCGCGGCTGTTGAGCATCCGACGCAATGTGATGATATTATTCGTCACGCAGATCGAGAGGGAGAAAGAGGCTTCCAATACATTCCGGTAAATGTGGCATGGTATCTATACGATGAGGGGATAAGTTATGCAGTGGTATCATCTAGAAGGAACATTAGAGTATCCAAGATGAGCGATAGTCCCAGAATCAGACCCGAAAACCGGCCGCGGCCAGCTCGAAGTGCCTCGATTTGAATAGTTTATCTTCCTTTTCCGTCAGCATCCGGCTCCTTTCTTCAAGATCCCGCACTGATTTGGGGTCGTCGCGCACGCCCCGGAGGGCGCTCTCGAGGTACGCGAGCCAGCCCTTGTCGCGATAAGCCTCCAGATCGGGAGGTTTGTACTTGAGCGCCTCTTCCACCTGGTCCGCAAGCTCATAACAGCGCGCGAAGTTGATCAGCTGTCGTCCTTCCCACTCCTTGGTCGGTTTCTGCTGAAAAGCCTTACAGGCCTTCAAGTGGACATCTGATGGGGTATCGCACTCAGTGCATAAACACGGGGCGCAGACGGTTGACGGCACCTAAACATGGCACGCATCTTCCCCGCGCCGAATTTATCGCAGCGTAGTAAGCCCCATGACCGTTCGCCTCGTTGAGCAGCTTTACCATCTCTTGCAAATTCGCGCTGTCACGCTTGTGCAGCTCTCGCCATGTCACTTTGAGGCCCTTCAACTGCGACGACTGGAGAGCGTTGACGATTGCCGACATGGACGAGTAGTTGTGCAGTTTTCTGCACTCCTGCCGCGAACAGGCGGTGAGTTAAGCATAAGGGGCATAAATTACGAGTGTAACTCACAAGCGCTGTGTTGATGAAGTACTTGAGCGACAGCGAACGCCGATCGGGCTCATCACGGTGAAGAACGGAACGTTTGACCCAGTAAGCAATCTTCTTGCAGGTTCGTCGATGCTCGTCGACGTTGTTCTGCGTTGTCCGTCAGCACTGGTCTCTTCGTGCCAATCGAAATCGTACCCAGTTCTTATCTCGGTGGTCTAGCTCAAGCTGATCGCGGTCGTAACGTCGTTGCAAATATGCTACGCATTCACCTGGGAGGATGCGAGCATACAGAGCGCCTTCCAATATCGTCAAAGCAATGGCTAGATCTCTGGGTTCTTCTGCTACGACCTTCTTGGAGCCTTTCGGTGTTAATGAGTTGGGTCTTTCCAAGAGCATCAGCTGAAACGGCATTTAGCGCAATGGGAAGGTGGAAGATTATTTCGACTGACCCTGCGATCGACCACTGCCGTGAGCTGGGATTTCAGATCGTCCAAGACCCGGTTACCCTGGCCGCGCACATTTGCTGCGAAATCCTTGACCCGATTCAAGAAGTCGGAATTCCTCTCGATGTAGCACTGATCCAGCCATTCCCCCATCATTTTGAGTACTCTGATCGTTTCATCAGAAGACAGGAAGGCAGAATATATCACCACTGGACGTACGCGATTTGACGGTCAACCGGATATCGCGATTGAGATGAAGTACCACCCTCGTCGGCAAGGTTGTATTCTTTGAGCAAGTATCCCAGCATGTCATCGGCGGTGATGAATGCCCGATAACTGATCACGAACACTCGCTTGAACCTCTTGTAACGCCCATCTGTGGCTTGGTCAAGATCGTAATTCATCTGAGAGGAACTGCAACACGCACCAGAGTAATCTGTCAGGAGCATCCCTATCAGGCCGCGAAGCGTCCCTGCATCGACGTCTCCATTTAGCGCGAAGCGCGTGCGAGACTCAGGGTCCGTGATCGCAGATTCGAGATTTGCAGAGTAGGACGAGTCACTGGAGTCGACGGTGAACGTCGAACGCGAAGAATCCGCTGGGACGGGAGACATGTAGGCGGAGCCCGGCGAGGTGGACAGCCCTCCAGAAGACAGAGAAGTCGAGATTAAGCCGGCGTGGATAGAGGCCATATCGAAGGAGGACCTTGTGCGCGACTTGTTTGGGATCGGTATCGGAGACGAGGCTGCTGCTGCTTGGGGTGTCAGAGACAGCGCTCTAAACGCCGAGGGGCTGAGGGGAGGGCGGTGGTCGACACTTTCAGAAGTTGAAGGCCTGGAGCGAGCGGGGTATTGTCCCTTGATCCATGCGGCATTTCCATCAGTCGACGTGGATGCTAAAGATGTATCGGTGGGTGAACGCCGCCTGTGTCGTTGATTTCCGAGGCCTGCTACGGGTACGGGTGCCACTTGCGATGGCCGGCCGGACGATGAAGTTGTAAGAGGGGGCGCAGTGAGCGACGTGCCAGGATGATGAGCTATGCCAGGTTCGGAGGAACGGCGTAAGGTGTACATTGCCGGTACGCGCTGGGGGAAGTCAACTGCACCCGCGCTTGTGGGTAGCGGCGGGAGAGGTCGCCCTATCCGGCTCTCAAGACTGGGACGCGACGTTGACGTGGAAGGAGCAGAGCCAATGGATAGCGAGGCGATCGGTCCTAAAGAAGACTTGATTCAATCCTGGACCGGTGACGGAGAGTCCATCAACACGCACCTTCTTGCAGTTCGCGTAACGCATTCCGAACTTGGGACATCATCGGTCGCTCCGCAGGAACCATATTCCAGCAAGCAGTCATGATCCGCCACATGTTGTCGTTCAATCCACGTGAGACAGCCGGTTCGCCAGGACGAGCGGGTAAGATGCCCTTGATAATATCCAACGCGACGTGGACATCCGCCTTCCTGTTTGGGTACGGCACATTGTCGGTCAAGAGCTCCAAGCATAGCATAGCATAACTCCAAACCTATAGGACGACTTGATGAGTGATGTTCGCTACGGTAAACTCGACGTAACACTCACGTCGGACGCGCATGAACTTAGGTGCTGCCCGCTCTCGGGGTCCAGTCTTTCGGGGGCGGACCATCGCGTGCTGCTCATGCTGGTAGAACTAGACGTCGCATTCCGCGCTGCCTCCTGCATTTTAGGTGTCAGCAATCGGATCGAAATGAGATGAAACAGTTCACCAACATCATCGAGTACCTATATATGGCTCATGATGAATTCCCATCGCCAATGATATGAAGTATCCTCACCTTCGACAAACCGAAGTCAGATATTCGAGCTCTGCCCGAGGCTGATATCAGGACATTAACCTGATGACGCATAGTCAGTTTCAGAAGCGCTTCATCGGTACGAGAACTAACACCCCGCAGGTCACCATGGATAACATTCGAACTGTACGTATGCAAATAATCCACTCCAGATGCGACTTCACGAAGTATTCGCATGCGGTCCGCGTCCGGGTTTCGCTTGAGGTACTCGATAGAGTTGCCGTTTTCCATCCATGGGCTAACCTACGGCGATATCAACGATCGTCCCCTCCATTCGTGATGCGTATAGCGAACCGTGTAGAGCTTTCCACTGAGTTCAACGATCCCGTACAAGCGGACGATGTTCGGGTGGTTCAGAGAGCGCCAAATGTCTACTTCCCGTCTAAATTTCTTGCACTCGCATATGAGGAAGGCGATATCAGGCCGGAAAACGTGTGCTTACTCGTTGAGCGTTCTCGGAGTTGTTGATGGCTCTCGAAACCTTCAGGGCCACTTTCTCCTCGCCTAGCCACGTTCCTACGAAGATACGAGTCGGCATTAGCCATCATCTGGGCACGAGACCGGAATAGGTACTTGCCAGTATAGACATCGTTGAACCCTCCTTGGGCAACCGGCTGTTCGCTAGTCCTTTCGATCTGGCCGGTCACTACAAAACCTGTTCAGCCGAACTTCGCGCGTCGACGGGAGAAGGCGCACGTTCGGTCATAGGAGGTAGAAGAGACGTCGCCTTGTGAAGCGCATACAACCCTCTTTGGAGGTGCGTGTCGTCTAGTTGGCGCGCTCGTGTGTGTTGTAGTGCCTGAAGCCTCGTCAGCACGTTCCCGGGTGGATAGTGAAACGCACGAACCTCCTGCATGCTTTGCATCAAAGGTCTAGCTTCCGCAGCCGGTAGCTGCCTGCCCTCCGTGAGTTGTTCTTCCAGTCTATCCAGTTGTGTCCGCAGCTGATCCTGGTACACATCCTGGTATTGTCTTAGGTTCTGCTGCGCATTGCTGAGGTGGACATTCATTCGGAACTGCTGGGGGGTTGAGCGTGACACTAACAAACGGAGACGCGTTTGACGCACATTGAATACCCTGATGGTACTGTCGATCTCCTGGTAGCTACTCTCTATGCCGCTTTTGATGTCGCCCTGTTTGATCAGGCACTGGAAATGGCTCAAGCTTGCCCATCCGCAGACTTTCCGATGCACTTTCTCGATGACCCTGCACTGGAAATGAGCATTGGAAATGCATCGGAAGAAGCGAGGCCACGTACGCTTCTACCTCGTCTATCGCCGCCTGCGCCTCCGCACCCCCCATGCCCTGCAAATCTCGGGCGGCTAACAGCAAATGAGCGCATTTATCCGACACGTCGTAGCATTGGTCCTAGCAGGTTGTCAATTGTGTGCGCATACGCAATCCGGGGTGATGCTGACTCTATACACGGAGATGTTCTTTATCGACTCATAGGTTTTGCCAACTACAGACGCCCGCGTCGTTTCTTCAGCTTATGGAAAGAACCAGCATGCGGTCCACCTACGCAGGTCCACTCCGGTCTCGAGGCCGGGAACTCCGCTAAGCTGTATGAGCGTTTGCATCAAGCTCATGGAGGACGTGGAAGAGGTGCATGGATAGCCAAGCTCTGACGCCCGGTGCGAGACCTGCGAGCACACATGCTCGACAGCTCGGATCTGGCGCCTCCTGCGATCACTGGATGGGAATAAGCCGTGCGAAACTTGATAACGCCGATGCCGAACGTGCCTCCGCACACAGACGCCCAGGATGCGGAGTTGATACTCCTTGCAGCTGCCTTAACTTCTCACCGTCATTCGAATTTGACTATAGGGAATCGCTCGGATGAGTTAGTTCGCATGCAAGCTGATACACTATGGAAAGGCGGGTACGCGAGCACGCGGCGCAGGTTCGTCCTGGAGGCCCTGAGTTTAGCGAACCCCAATAGTCCGTATGACTACTCGCGCAAGAGTTCAGGAAGCTGAATGACCCCGTCCGGGAAAGCATTGATACGAAGATGACACCGATTTTGAACGCGTATGTGTGTCATGCAATTTCTTGTGATCATACTATACTTGTCACTATGTACGTGGCGTTGGATCTATTGTTGCGTACCGCGGCTTGGGGGGATGCAGACTCCATACTTCGTGACTGTATAAGTACTTGATTGTTCGTAGTTTTCGCCAAATAGACGTGGCTTACAAGTTGGAGCTGAGATCTGGGAAGCTTGATGCACCGTACACCCGCGCAACCCCGTGCCAATAATCAGCGGAGTTGTACGTTTACAGGATCAAGCGAGCACCGAGCGAAGCTCGGTGCGCCGTCTTGGAGAGAGGGAGCACCTTATCGTAGCGCAGCACCTATGTATCTTTTCCCACGCCTTCTCCTCCCGGAGCCTCACCGCGAGAGCGGTAGGCATAGCTGCGTCAAGACCCACCCTCCCCAGTCCCTGGTCTTTTGTGAGTTCTTTCCGAGCAAACTGCAGGCGAGCCTCTGGGCCCGCCTTCGGTTTGCGCCCAGAGGGGGCAGCCTGTGACGAGCGACGTGCAGGGGAACGCCCGTTGGGGTTACCAACTACTCAGACAGCCGAAATGTCCAAGTAATCGGGTAGAGTCGGATGGAAGAGCAACATTGTCAGCACTTACTTTAGGCAAGAGTACATGCAGAAAAGGAGGAGCTGAGCTCGACTCAAGGTCACTGGACACGAGGTCGACAGCGATGCACTAGGCACCTAATGGACTCAAGATCACACACTAAGTCCCCAAGACACAAGTTAGCATAGTATCTAGTACAGAGACGGTTACTCACCTAAGTCCCCAAGACACAATAGGTCGAGATGGGGACTTAGGGCGAGCTACAGGGGTCTTATATACACAAGTCCATGGTCCAAGAATAGTACAAGAGAATCACATGCAGGGCACAAGGATGAGTAAGACCGACCCACTTAGGTGGGTCAGGATTATGAATCAAGGAGTTAGAAGGAATAACGAGTCATTGTTCATGAGTAAGCGGAATAAAACTCCGGTGGCTGTGCAGGGCTGTGCAAGGCAGTGCAGGGCAGTGCAGGGCAGTGTCAATGATGCTGTACTGCTGCCACTGAAGGTCACGTGACTTTGGAAAAGGAAAGGTGAGAAAGGAAAATGATAAGTCCATATTTAGAAATGAAAAATGCGAAAATAAATTGTCCTTCTCTTCT
>NW_006767440.1:64401-81447 GCF_000264995.1 Punctularia strigosozonata HHB-11173 SS5 | reverse complement strand
CTAAGTCCCCAAGACACAATAGGTCGAGATGGGGACTTAGGGCGAGNTACAGGGGTCTTATATACACAAGTCCATGGTCCAAGAATAGTACAAGAGAATCACATGCAGGGCACAAGGATGAGTAAGACCGACCCACTTAGGTGGGTCAGGATTATGAATCAAGGAGTTAGAAGGAATAACGAGTCATTGTTCATGAGTAAGCGGAATAAAACTCCGGTGGCTGTGCAGGGCTGTGCAAGGCAGTGCAGGGCAGTGCAGGGCAGTGTCAATGATGCTGTACTGCTGCCACTGAAGGTCACGTGACTTTGGAAAAGGAAAGGTGAGAAAGGAAAATGATAAGTCCATATTTAGAAATGAAAAATGCGAAAATAAATTGTCCTTCTCTTCTCATCACACGGCCCTTGGGGGGCCGCTTCCCTTTCACCTGAAACGAGAGGAAAGGACTGACCGTAAGACAGCACCTGCTCACACCTTTGTACCGTACGAACGACAAGATGTACTGTACGGCTAATAGCGTCCGCTGCGAGACACCGAGGATTAATGCTCCAGCTTCTGCGATGACTACATACCAACCGGTCAGCACGATTGTGCATTACACCAGTATTTGCTTTGTCGAGCAACCTGGTCATTGGGAAAGCCTCAGGCAGAGGGCAAATATATCCGCTAGTGTCACGCCAGTGCTTCGTATCGTTGCGCCAGCCATTCACGCAACGTATCCTTCATCCACCCACCGACATCCGCTCCCGCCCCATGTCCCACTCGCCGCCGTCCTCATCCATATCATCAGCCGTTTCATCCTCAAAATCGTATAAAATGAGGCGAGTTTCGCGGTCTACCTCCAGAGCAACTTGGTTCTAACCCTCACGCAGAGCATCCTATCGCCCCCTATCCTCGCTTGCTCCTTGCACCACTTGCGACAACACCTATCGCAATGCCTTCCACCATCTTCAAACCTGTTACCGCCTTGGGCCGCCGCGTGCGCACCCTCTGTGCGAAGATCACCCGTAAAACCCTCCGCAAGGCCACCATCGCTTCCGACGAGTCGTTCTGCTTCATGACAACCCCTGAGGACGATGACGAGGTATTTGCTTCAGATCATCTGGACGTGTTCCGTCGCTCACTTGTGTTTGCAGTCTGCGGTCGTCAACAAAGATACGGAGGAGCTCAAGGAAGAAACCGTCGCCGTCGAAGTCACCGCGCTGAACGACGACGGCGCCGTCGGCACTTCGACTGTCACTCGTGAGTACCGCGGACCATCCATCGATCCACAACACGTGTTGACTTTCCCCTGCAGCCGTCGACAAGTTCACGCCGGAAGACGTCAGGCGGATCATCCGCATGCATGGCGTAGGCACGATGACAATGTCCAAATGCGTGAGATGGGAGATGTGCTACGGCCCGTTCCGGCTCCACCACTTGCAGCCCGACCGCGAACAGTGGGCGACGCTGACCGTGGAGGAGCGCATTGTCAAGATCGGATACAGACAAGGGGTAACGGGGTCAGAGGACCGAAGTCCGAAACGTATATACGTAGAATAGAATGAAATAGAAGGGAGGAACTCAATAGTGAAGTCGGAGCGGAGTCGGAGACGCGTCGGAGACGCGTCGGCGTGAAGTCGATAAATCGGAAGCATTGGTGGAGTCGAGATCGGATGCGGACCAAGCCTAAGCTCGTGCGCTAGGCTGCTACGCGCTCTGAGTCCGCAGGAGGAAGAGAGTGAAGCTTAGTCGATATTTGAACTGACTATCTACGGTACAGTTCGACGGTTTATATGTACAAAAGAGAACAATGGCAAAGTCGGAGAGTCGGAGATCGGAGGCGCCGTTCGGCGCACAAAGGGAACATACGGAGACGAGAGATATCGCATGGAACACAAAGGGAACATATCTACGGAAGAGGAGGAAAGATCGGACCGAAAGATCCGTCGCAAGCGACGGGAAACTAAAGCCTACAAAGGGAAGCTATGATGTCAGACAAAGGGAACAGGAAACAGGAAAATCGGAGTTGAATCCGTTCAAGATCTGGAACCACCGGGGCGTTGAGCCGCCGGTGGCCCGGTGCATGTGATAGGCGTATCCCGCCCTCGACCGAAACGGGAAAGTCGGGATCGGCGTCGGTGAAGGAATCGGTGAAGGGTCGGAGATCGGATCGGAGAAGATCGGCGTAGATCGGTGACGATTGGCGGAGCGGATCGGCGTAGGTCGGTCTGGATCGACACGTGACACGCATCCAACGCAGTGAGTATTCCATCTCGAGCGCGCTCATCGAGCTCGTCGCTGACGATACAAATTTCAGGCCTCGCCTTCGTCAAGGGGCACCCGCTAGCATACGACTTGGTGTTCTCGGTGTTGAATCTGCCGCATCCGGACGACATATACCGGCAATGCATTTGGGCCGTGTTCAAGGCAGGCCGGGCTTACATCTGGGAGGAAGAAGACCGAGAGGAGGAGGAGGCGCGAACGAAGGCGGAAGAAGCGACCGTTCCACGAGGCGACGGCTCGGTGCAGGCGGCAGGCGGCGATGCAGAAGAAGCGACCACCCGGTTCCTACGTGTGCAGGCGCACTCCGGTCTTGAACCCACCCACCCGACTCCGTTCGCCGTGACAGAGACCCACGACCACAGCAGCACGCTATCCGCGTGCGAATCCTTCTTCGAGATCGACAGAGCGCAGCTGCGCTCCAAAAACCTGGCCCCGAAACCCATCATGGGGACCATCGACGGTGTGCTCCTCTCCCGGAGCACGCATACTATTGCGCCTAGACGTTCAGGGAAACCGACCGCCACTCGCCGGCACGTCAGGAAGGAGAACCGGACGCGACCGACCTGCCAGCCTTGCCTGGTTAGACCCGCTGGAGGACGCGGAGGATATGGACGAGGAGGACGTGAACGAGGCGGGCGATGACGAGGAAGAGGACAAGGCGGGACTCAACGGATGCTCCTAAAGACGGCAAGCAAGACCACTCGGCGACGGCAGCAGCAAGCGCTGGTCCAGAAATGACCCTCAAGAATTTCGGCGTACCCCTGGCTATCCCATCCCCGTATCCGCACGCACATCACAACCTTGCCCCCCCCCACCCGACTCTGCTTTGCCATGGCGGAGACCCCCCACATGGCGGCACGCTCCGAGCGTGCCAACCCTTTTTCGAGATCGTTGTGGCATAACCAGCCACTAAAACTAGAATCTGATCGCTATCACAGATACCCATGATGGCGCGCTCCTGACCTGGAGCGCAAACTATGTGCCTCTGCATGCGCGGAACGGGATAGCCACCAGACTACACGCCGGAAGGGAAGATAGGACCTAAAATCGCGCTGCACCTACGCCAAAGATTTACTTGTTCGGAGCCGCCGGAGGACGCCGAAGGGGATCGAGAGGAGATATTAGAGCCGCGCTGCCTTGGAACTCAATTATTCGTCTGCTTCTGTGACCGGTATCTTGTAGTGTCCTGGTAATTATAACGCATTCACATATCATCACGAGGAACCTGAGTTGAAGACTGCGCTTCGTCAAGCATTTTTTGCCATCGCTTTCGTTCAAGATACTTACCTCATGAAGCTCATGCGCAAGTCGCTTGTCTCCATGACCCCGACTGGAATACCACTGGATTCGCTTTGGCGGGCTCACGCTCAGCTTTACTCTACAGACAGCCTATTAGATGCGTGGTTGGATGTCAATCCTGATGCATTATTGACCCCATGTCTGATGTGTGGTGCGATGGCCGAGCGGTCTAAGGCGTTGGATTTAAGTATTTCTTGAATCCCAATGGGGGTAACCCCGCGCGAGTTCGAACCTCGCTCGCACCATTTGGCGGGTTTTCCTCTTTGCTGGCGGGTTTTAGCTACCCTGTCCGTTGTCTGGCGCTAAAGTGCATATCTTATTTTACGGTCCCGAATTACTCAGGCACGGGTAGTTTTGTAGCACATGACCTCGCGCTGAAGGCAAGCCTCAGGACACAGGGGGTCGCACGCTGGGCAGTCCGGTCCTTGCTCGTTACAGGTATTGGTCTGCGACCGCAATGTTACGAACTCGAAGTCGACCTTCCTCGATCGTGCGCGCAATGCGCACGTTCTCGACGTCTCATCCAGCATCGCTCGCAAGTGCGGCGTACACAGATGGAGCCAGATCCCATGAAGCTGCCGTAACGACTTCTCCAGAAGGCCTTTCGTCTAGTCAGAGGGAAACCTTGAACAGCGCACTGCGAGTCGACCAAGCTGGAGAGCTTGCAGCTGATTGGATATACCGCGGGCAGCTTGCGGTGCTGCGGCGGGATCCTTCGGCTGGCCCTGTCATTCAGGTGCGTATAACAACTAACTTTTATATCAACATCCCCAAACGTACTGCGTATGTATTTAGGAAATGTGGGACCAAGAGAAGAAACACCTATACGTTATGAATAAACTGCAGACCCAACATCGAGTCCGCCCGACAGTCTTATGGGAAGTAGCAAAGGTAGCAGGGTTTGGACTTGGAGCCGTGACAGCACTTCTGGGCAGGGAGGCCGCCATGGCGTGCACGGAGGCGGTAGAGACGGTTATCGGAGAGCATTACGACGAGTGAGTCACTTATCACATTCTACACCTTCGAAGATGGTTAACACCAGGACCTCGCAGCCAACTCAAGGAGTTCGAGTCCTTGCCCTCATCGCATCCGAGCGTTCCACTGCTCAAAGACGTCGTGCGTGAATTTCGGGATGACGAGTTGGAACATCTTGACACCGCCGTCGAACATCACTCTCAGCGTGCTCCGGCGCATGCGCTTCTTAGTACTGTAGTGGGTGCAGGCTGCAAGATCGCCATTGAATTGGGCAAGCGTATCTAGGTTGCGAATTATATGAGAGTGGGTCCGTCCGGTTTATTCCGCCTCTGGCGTGGAGACGCGCGCGAGCGACTCGCCCTTGCGCTTCGCCGTCCATTGCCACTTTGTCTGTAGCATCATATTTGCTCGTTTAATACAATGCATGATGATCAGGAGCAGTGGTGTGTGTGCACGTACGTCTTGGTTAGAGAGGGTGTAGTAGAGCAAGGTAGGGATGACAACTGCGCCTATGAGCACGGTCCGCGTTGCACGAGGCGTCCACTTGTAGTGCAGGTATACATTCTCTCTCTGGAAGACACGTTAGTGAGACATCTCGCGCCGTAGCACAAACATGGAAAGTTGGACGTACCATGGAGTTCCACCGGTCGATGGCGGGGTCATGCCTGAGCGTCTGCAAAGTTTGCTTCAAGGTCACAAACGGCCATGCAGGTTGTTAGTAGATATCATACTCACGGGGGGTCCTGTTCAGCATGTTAGTGTCCGCCGGTCATGCACTGAACCTATGCTCACCATGTCCGGCCATGATGAAAGCGTCTTGGGAGAAGGAAAGCGGTGCTGACTGTCCGGTTGTTCCCAGCCGTGACTTGCCTCCGAACCATCATCGCGTTACCTGAGGCTTCGATAACCCGAGTTTACAAGGCCCAGACTCGTCTGGAGAAATAGATATGGCGTACAACAGGGAATGGGATAGGGGAAAGGATAACTGGAATGACGAAAGCTGGAATGGCGGTCCCAGTCATGCCAGACAACGAGAGGATGAATACTACGGGGACGGAAAGCGCCGTAAATTCAACAACGGGGTGAGTGTCAATGGTACATGACGAGTCGGATCCTTGAGCAGCTACTCCAGGGATATGATGCTCAGTCCCATGAGGGTGAAGGCAACTACGGAACGGGACACGACTACCATGACTACTCCGACCGCGCGTACCGTGGTGGCGGGCAAGGCAAGAAGCGTATGGCGGCGAGTGAACCAAGCCCGCACGTCATATTCCTTGGACTGGACCCAGACTTTACCGAGGCGGATGTCTGTCGACTCTATCCCTTCTTCTTCTCGTTGGACCGCCCGTAGCTGAAGCGCACTTCGCTCCGCAGTTCCAAGCCTTCATGACCGAGCAAGGCTGTACAATCGAAACCGTGACCATCATCCGAGACAGATCAACAGGCACTTGCCCCTTCGTATATCTCTGACGTGCACGCCGTTGATTGACGTTTCCCCTGGCTGCTGCAAGGTGCTTCCAAGGGCTTCGGGTTTGCCCAGTTCCCGACGACGGAGCATGCTCGCGCCTTTGTGGACCCCCAGTTTCCCTTCATTCAGCTGCCGCCGCCGGCTTCGCATGGTGCTTCCGCGAAGGCGGCGTACAAGAGCGCGCTGGATGCAGGGATGATCCCCAGCAACGGTCGACGAGTCAAGATCGACTACTCGCAGAGCGTCAATCCCTCGGATCGTCCGCGAAGGCCTCAAAATTCGAACGACGGAACAAGGGATATCGGAAACACCCAGTCTCCCCTCTTGTTGTTTAGGGGCCTTGACCCACTGTCGGGCCCTCAAGCGATCGCGCAAGCCATGAAGTATTCGTCTGGACCTGGGAAGGAGGGCGCAAAGGGAATGCGTAGGATCATACTTATCAAGGATAAAAATACTCTCGCGAGCTGGGGCTTTGCTTTCGTCGAGTTCGTTGACGTTGAGGTAAATGGTCCGCTTGCGTTCCGAGATCGCGGGCTTACAGTCATTACTCTAGTCGTCGTCCGCGGTACTCGCTGCGACGATGAATCCTCAAGTTCATCCGACCGGTTTCCGAATATCCGATCGCCCCGTTGCAGCCTCGTTCGCGCAGATTTATTCATTTCAGCTGGTCGATGCCATGCATCGTGATGAAGCGTGCATTGCGTCCACCTCGGTTCTAGGTGGTATCGAGGGAGGCTGGGTGCGATATTGGGATGAACACTCGACCATTGCCGTTCTGGAGTTCGAAGTAAAGGAGTCCGCGAAGGCTACGACCAATGCTCCCGCTAAGGAGAAAAAGAAGAAGACGAAAAGTGCGTACCTGGAGCTGGTACCTCCGATTAATACTGACTATTTCCGCATTCAGAGGAGGATGATCTGATACCTCTGGTACCTGAGGCATCCGCGCTGCCCGTGTCCGATAAGCCCGTTACTCTCAGCTTCGGCAAAGCCGGTGGAACGACCACGAAGCTCAGCTTGGCGACGAACAAGAAGCAATCTGCGGTGTCTCCGGCGGTCAATCTAGCTGAGGATGCAGGCGCCGAAGATGGGGACGAAGAGGAGCAAATAATCGATCCTTCAGCTGCCAAAGGTTTGTTTCCGCCGAAATCTTGCAGCTGCCAGCTCACTCCCCCTCTACTGTAGTCATCGCCGCACGGAAGGTTGCGCCCATGATAGCGAGCAAAAAGGTTGGCGCGTGCACCTATGTAATATCGAAAACGTTGATTGATCTAAACATTGAAGGTGGTGAACAATATCAACAAATGGAATCAGGTACAGGAAACTCTCAGCCAGCCTGGCACGTCGAGTATCAACATGGTCCAGGTATGTTTGTCCATTTTCACACGCCGTTCAGTATTCACTAATGAACGCCTTCCGTAGCCGATGGTCTCAACGGCAGATACTGCTACACCCGCTCCTACTGTGCAACCCGCCGTCAAAGCAATAACCACTGCAGATGCTTCCACGAATGAACTTGAATATGCGGATCCAACCGCGCGTATCTGTTTGCTATGCGCCCGACAATTCAAGACGACGGATCTGCTGAAACGCCATAGTAAAGAGTCAGAATTGCACAAGGTCAGCACATAATACTCATAAAGCGCGCAGATGCTCACAACGGGTCAGAAAAATCTACAAGATCCGAACCTGTGCGAGGTTGCGCGAGGTAAAGCACGGAATGCTCGCAAGTCCACGACGCCAGACGGTTCTCCGGGTCCGCAAGAGCAACCCAAATATCGCGATCGGGCCCTTGAACGAAGGATCATGCACAATCAGCCGGACGTTCCTCTTCCCGATGCTCCCCAACCCGCCAAGAAACGTTCGGCTGAGGGACCGCCTCCGCCTCCGTCCCCGCCCCCGCCACCGAAGAATCCTGGGGAGGACGCCAATAACGTCGGGAACAAACTGCTGAAGATGATGGGCTGGAAAGAGGGCACAGGACTTGGAACCAGTGGTGAGGGCCGCGTGGACCCCATGTACGTTGTTCTTGCATGTCCGTCGCCCTTCGTCTCATTCACTCGCCCAGTCAAACTGCCATCTATGCTCAGGGCGTAGGCCTTGGCGCCAGCAAGGGCCAGGAAGTGGGTAAATATGAACCTGGATACACTGGTTATCTTCACAAGGCACAAGACGCAGTGAGTTGTCATTGAACACTACAGCCGTTCTGAACTCATGGATTATAGGCCCGGGAACGGTACAATAACCAGTGACTCTAATCGACTGCCACGGCCGGTTTTGATCTCTGATTCGAGAGTCAATCATCGTCACTATCTGTACCATACGTAATTTTCCAGAAAGCTCTAGGAAATGTCTGCAACACGCCTATATACAGTCGGCCCTATGCTCGGAAATCCCATACAAACGTTGCTCCAGTGATGCACAAAGCATAAATTATTGCCAAAAATACATATGCATGTCCACGGAAAGAAGACGGAATGAAAGTGCGAAATGAGCCATACATGAGCGCCTAAATGAAAAAAGAAAGCAGGTCATGGGCATATCACCGTTCTATGACAATCGTGGAGTCAGAGGCATCTGCCATCAGATTCTCCGCCTCTTCAGGGCGTGGTTCAGGGTCACCTTCGGGCATTGGTTCATGCTCAGAGTCACCCAGAGTATCGCTCGCTGGGGCAGAAGCGGCGCTGCTCTTGCGCCTGCGCCTGGACCGTCGTAATGGATTAGGAGTTGCAGAAGTTGGTGATTTGGGTTGGAAGGTATCGAGACCGTCGGACTTGAGCATTGCCAACATATCTCGTGCTCTGTCAGCAGCATCTTCTCCAGACGAGCCACCTTGAATGTCCAGAGACAATGGAGAAGGAGCTGGGTTGCGGTCGCGAGGCCGTGTGCGGCGGGCACTTCGCGGGAGTTCTCCCTTGCGTAGCGCGTCGAGTAAAGCGTCGTATCCGGTGGACTCCTCGTCTTCGTTCGCCTTGGCTTCCTCCTGCCTCTTCTTTCGCTCGAGCTCTGCTTGCTCTGCAGCTTGTTTCCGCTTTTCCAGTCTGGTCCGTTCCTCTGCAATTGTTTGGTTTTCTCCTCTGCATTTCTATCCGCAGAACATTAGAAAGGCTTTGAGTATCTACGAGTGAAGCCTGCGTACCTTGTAGGAGGTTACAAACGTCTTGAAGATTCCGTAGAACTCTGACGAGTTCATATTCTTCTCGTCTTCACCGTAAAAGCGAACAACTTCGGTGAACCGCGTGTCCGCCGCGTTAACATCGTCCGTGAGGTCAGCAATCTGCGCTCCAGCTCGTCCGACGAATGTCCACATTTGTTTCGCGTATCTGTCAAGGGGATCGATATCTGCAAAATGCTCCTCGAGTTCGGTCTTAATACGCTTATGGCCTTCTCGAAGCTCTGTAAGGCCTCGGCGCACATCCTGCAAGTTGACTATGGCGACAACATCAGAACGCAGTCAAGCGGGGTCTGGCTCAAGCTCACCTCTGTATGCCTCGGCAGGCTTGGCGAGCTCTTCCAAGAATTCTTCCATTTCGGGAAAATGCTTGGCGACTGTCCTTTCGAGGAAGTGAAGCAGCGTTGTATTATGTACTGATTTCGTGTCAACAAGCTGGCAGGCAACGTGAGCAACGCGAGGAGATCGCGAACAACGAATGCGAACCTTATTGATACTGCTAACTCGGAAACCGAATGCGCCGCCTTTGATACCAGTACCATTCATATAGTTTCCGATTAGTAGGATCAACTAGAGATGGGATGTCAGAGGAAGAAGCTGAATTCACAGTTCAGAGGCATACACTGAGCAGTTCCTTGAAGTGGGAAGCATGAAGCAATGCGTCACATGCCTCTGATAGCTTGCGCGTGCCCTAGTCCTTGGTGAGCGAAGCTCTCCAGGTAAGCGAGAAGGTGAGCACACCTCGTCCAATAGTGTCCATGCTTCGTTGAATTTGACTTTGTACAGCATGCCCTCCACTCGGGGGCCGAGACGTTCGATCTGTATAAGCTTGACCATAAGACGATCTGAGATGTGAAGACCGGCCAGTTCCTCCGGATCGGCGTTTCGATACACGTTCAGCTTGCCGGTCTGCAGGGCATATATCACATCATTAAGTACACGTGCCCGGATACAGAAGGACATACCTGTTCGGGGGTGGGGAGTACCGTCTTCAGCTCCGCGAGGAACGTCTCAGTGCAGAGCTCCGGATCGAAGAATTGGATTTTGCGCGCAATCTCCTCCGGCTCCAATTTCTTGACTCTTTGGATGAGGATTTCTTTGCGCATAATGAGCGCACGTCGCGGCATGTCAGGTGGTCTAACACATACCAACGTGTTTCTTTGTGGTTGGATCCAATACACTACGGAGTTCCGCCTTCTTCTGGCGCGCTGCAAAATCGATGTTAGGTCCAAGAAAGCTCGTGTACTATGATCAACACGTACCCATCAAGTTTATAACCAACTGCTTCGCCTTGAAGTCCTCCTCCATCTCCATCCAGACGCCATCAGATTGGAGCTTCTTAACCCACTCTTGCTCCTTTACCGGTAGGTCTTCGCTGAACACAGTCTTGCCGACAACCTGTTGCGGTAGTTTGTCCCACTGAAGTTGCTTCATCTTCTGGCTAGGCGTGATGAGCATGTCCTTTCGTGCCGCGAGCAGCGCGGACAAGTTGTTCCCCAGATGCATAGATGTACGAGTAGAAGCTGGCGCAGAACCGGGAGGGGAAGTGGGGGTGGCAAATCCACTCTTCGGAGGAGGTGGTGGCGGCGGCGGCGGCGGACCAGCGGCTAGGGAGGCGATCGGCGCTTTAAAGCCAAGAGGAGGAGGGGGCGGCGGAGGGGGCGGCGGCGGCGGCGGGCCTTTGAGACCAGGACCCGGGGGAGGCGGTGGCGGTGGTGGTGGAGGCGGTGGCGGAGGGGGAGGGGGAGGAGGCGCAGCACCGGACGCGTCGGTTGCAGCTGGCTCCTCCGGCAAGGGAGGCAGAGGAGGTGACGGCGCAGTACTCGTGTCCGACGGCGGCCTGCCGCGCAAAGACAATTGCTTCCTGAGCTGCTCCGCTAACGAACCGGCCGCTGACGCGCGCGAGCCTTCGGTGACCGTCGTCGCCTGCGTGTCCTCGGTGAGAGCAGACGACACGCTTCTGGTTGACCTCCCATACTCGCTCTCCGCATCCTGATCATCGGGCCCATATGACGAGCCATCACTGTATTCACCGTCCTCGTTTGTCGGCGGCGAAAGCATGCCATTAGCACCCAGTATCGCGCCTTGTTGAACCTTCTTCCTAGTGCGCTTGCCTCGCAAGCTTGAAATGGCTCCTTCGCGAGGCGGGTATACGCTGACGCCAGCCGCCAGCTGCTGCTGTATCTGCTCCTGAACCTGCTCCTCATCTGCATCCATGAACTGGCTGACGCGTCCACCGGGTGCCTCTGAAAATCTCGCCTTGGGGGTGGTCGTGCTTCTCTTAGTCGAATGCGGCCTCCTCTTCAGGCCACCTGCGCCAGCGGCATCCGACCGAGCCTCCTTCGCTGCATCCCCTTCCTCGTCGCTGTCATCCCAGCCTTGTTCGCCATCACCCACTTGACCCTTCTTGCCCTTCTTCCTCCGCCGCTTACCACCCTCCAGCGCGTCGATGGTCTGAACTCTGTGCAGATGCTTACTGAGCTCTTCCACCAGAGTCCTCCGGTCCATCGCGCCCTCTCCTCCCGCATTCTCGATCACTTCATCGATGCCCTTTAGACCCTCCGTGCCCATCTCCCGGAGCATCTTGAACAGCTCCATGATCTGCGCCTGGAGTTGCGTGATCTGCTCCTCGTACCCCGCCTTCTGCTCCTCAAGCTGTCCCTGAAGGCGCTCCGTCGTCTGCCTGCTCACTAGTAGCTTCTCTTCCAGGTGCTTCATCTGCACCTTGAGCTGCCCCACCATCCCCTCGCCGCCCTGGGCAACTTCATCTTCTAACGCCTCCCTCCTCAAAGTCTGCTCTGCAGCCTGAGCGCGGAGCATCATTACCTCCTGCTCCAGCGCCGCTACCTCGTCCGCATTGTTCATACTTGCCACCAACTTCGACACGCTCACCCCAAACCGCTGTTCACCTGTGCCCATCCTCTTGTCAAGCACCACATCCGTCACCAGCCCGTCGATCAACTGGAAGTAATGCACGAGCGGCGGGCCGTCTTCCCGAATGAGGAGGAGCCGCTGCATCATGCTGAGGAAGTAATCTTTGGCCTTCGAGTCCTCTGTCTTGGCGTAGAGAGCCTTGTAGACGTCCTCCGGGTTGGAGAAGTCCTGGAGCATGCGGAGGTTGTCTTGCTCCTTCAACTGTCGTTCGTCCTCGTCAAGAATGTCTTGCAGCTTCTGGAGACCCTTGTTGATCTCGTCCGTGTTGAACTGCCGAAGCAGCTCCATGATGCGCGGCAAGCCCGCAAATTGCAGCATGGCGCGATGGTTGAGGCGCGAGTCGAGATCCGGGAGGTTCTCCAGAACGCCGACCAGGAGGAGGAGGTTGTAGGTCTGTCGTGATCATGCTCCAATCAGCACACGAAGGCGCGAACCCTCAAAGACGTTGAATGACGCACCGCATACTCGTTCAAAGAACTATCTAATCCTGCTCTCTTCACGTCCTCACTCGCGCCGACCAGACTTCCTAATTTGCCCCTCCCGGCCAAACTGGCCTCCAAGCTCCTAAACCAATAATCATACGGACCTCCCCCGCCACCTCCCTGCGCGATGGCCTCCGCGTTAGGATTCGCCATACTGAGCGCCTCCAGCGCCTGGAGAACAAGCTCCGCAGCGTGCAATTCGTATCCCCCTTCCCAATTCATCACGAAAACCATCCACTCGCATATCAATTTCCGACTCGGGATGTGCGGCGTGTTCATGGAGCTCACGATGAGCGTGACGATCTGTGGTTGAGCAAGCGCTTCGCGCGCAGCCCACGTCTTGTTAAAGATAGTTTTCACGCATTTGAGGAGTTCGTATTCGACGTCGATGTCCTGCTGCCTGCGTGTCGAGTTCTTTCGGGCGATTCTGTTCAGATGCTGGGCCAGGGCAATGGTACCCTTGTTGCTGACGAATTTGTTGAACCAACTGTATCAAGCTCATGAGTGTGTGTCAGGGTGGATAATAATGTATGCGACGTGCCCAATTTCATTGCTTCTCAAGCTAACGCTCAAGCTCTGCGCCTGCTTGTGCGTGATCGTGCCTTCTATGACGCGATGTAAGAACCACTCCGGGGATCCCTCTACGTGCATCGCGGTGACACTGTCGCCTGCACCACTGTCCCCGCGGTAAAGCTGCGCGGCCTTCTCTCGGGTCCGTTCCTCCTTCGAGCGCGAGTGCAGGTGGCTCCACACCATGTGCCACTTCTTCTCGACCGGTATATCGAGCCCCTCCACGTCGCGGTCTTTCATGATCTGCTGGAAGAGCCGTTCGACCTCCTTGTCATCGGGGCGCTCGAGGTTGTAATCGTCGCCGTCGCGCCCGCGTTGGAAGGCGTGAGAAATGCCGTGAATGCCTGACATGTGCGATCCGGAGGAAAACATAGACGGTGCGTAGCGTGAGCTAGTGGACGCGCGAATACCGGGAGAGGAGACTTCGCGCGCGGTTGTGCCAGGGCGAAGGGTGGCAGAGGAGGGAGGGGAGGGTATCAGGCCGAAGTCTTGCGTGCTTGACTTGCGACCGTGCCCTTGAGAATGAGACGTGCTGGTGGATGCCGTGCTCTGTCGAGCGCGGCGGGAAGTCGGCGTATAGGTGTATCCGCTGCTCGGCTTTGAACTTGAGGCTCCCGAAACGGTGGTCGGCGCCGAGTCGCTGTAGAACATCGATCCGTCCGTATTGCTTGTCGCCGTTGAAGGGCTGGGTGAACTGGAGCGTCCGAGCGATGAAGTTGATGTAGCCGACGCCTCCCTGCTGATGGCGTACATCCTCTCTCTGTCCTCCCGCCTCTTGTTCATCTGAAATATGTTGAGCTCCGTCCCATTATTAGTCAACGTCGGGTTGGTGATCGGCGCGCTAATCTGAACGGTCCCTCGGTTCAATTGCGAAACGGTGCCAACTGGTATAGGAGACCGGTTAGAGGGTGGTACAGCGTCGTAAGGCACAGAGTTCTGATTGAGGTCGGAGGAGACGGATATCTGGCGTGGACGATTGATGGTCTTGTCGCGTTTCCGACCGAACAAACTGTCCATGGTATGTGTCTGAGGGCCGTCTGGCCAGCCAGAGTGAGCCAAGCAATGCCAAAGTCAGGTTGGTCGTTGTCGGGAAACGCAGAAGCGCGTGAGTAGATACGCGAGCGGCGACACGCGCGTGAGCTTCATCCAACAATTCTTTGGCTCCACCTACTCTCGCCATTCAAACGATCTACAGTCAAACCAACTTGAACATATCAAGCCGCTTCAGATAGTCCACGGAAGAAGAACAGTTGCTGCAGCCGGCATGTATCATAAATCGAAGGAATGGCGCCGCATCATCCCTATGCAAAGCCCGAACTGCACTGCAGCCTTGTCGCGTCCAATGTTGTTTCTCTACGTCGATGGCTCCCCAAACAAAAACGGTGTATTTCTATCAACGACGGCGCCGGCGGAGCACATTCAGTGTCATGGATCGGTTGAAAAATGAGTTGCGGGGCCAACATTTATCATACACTGAGCAGATCAAAGACGAACTAGCCCCGTACACTTGATAGACCACGCTGAGGCAGCCTTTGGACTTTGAGTCGTCCGTCTCGGTGGAGAGAGCCGGGTTCACGTCCTCTGAGTTCGAGTTCTGGAGCATGCGAGGATCATCATGTTCATTTACTAAGCTGCCGGAAGTCCTCGTCAAGAATGCTCTGCAGCATCTTCAGCTTGTCGTTAACCCTGTCTATGTCAAGCTCTCGAAGGAGCTTCGTGATGCGTGGCAAGCCCGCGAGCTGGAGCATGGCACGATGATTGAGGCGCGCATCAAGGTCCTGAAGGCTCCCCAGAATGGCAATGAGCATTGTGACGTTGCAGAACTGTCAGACGCCTTTTGTTTAGTAAGGCATGTACAGGCCTCTGGACCATCAGACGACGCACCGCGTATTCGTCCAACGAACTATCCTGACCTGCCATCCTCACATCCTTACTCGCGCCGACTAAACTTCCAAACTTCCCTCTGCCAGCTAAGGTCACCTCGAAGCTCCGAAACCAGTAGTCGTACGGGTTGTCGCCACCACTTCCTTGAGTAGTCGCCTCGGGATTCGGATTATCGACGCTAAGCTTCTCCAGCGCTTCCATGACCATGGCCGGCGTGCCGAGTGCCTTGCCCTCCGGCCAGGCAATCAAGAACATAATCCATTTGCATAGCAATGTGCGAGTAGGAACGTGTGGCGTATTCATCGCGCTGATGATAAACCAGACTAGGCGCCTCTGTCTGAGCGCATCCCGGATTGCGTCATCATCCTCGAAGATAGCAAGGACGCATTGAACGATTTCCTGTTCCATTGCGATATCTTGAGGCCGTCGAGAAACACCTTTTCTGGGCTATACCATACAGGAAACGAGAGATCATGTATACGCCGCCCCTCTGGGTAAAGAGGGTGAACCACCTAGTTTCACGGCACGTGCGAGTGTTGCCATGGATATAGGTAATACGGGAGCGTACGGCCACTCCCTGCGGTTCAACTGGATACGCAGGCTTTGCGCTTGCTCGAACGTCAAAGTCTTCCGCATTATGTGTTCCCTATAGAAAACGGGTGTTCCGTCTTCCCACTCGCTGCCAAATCTGCGTCGAACGCCGTCGACCTTTGGGCGAACGGCCGAGTTGGGGGGAAAGATGGCAAGCGTATGTGGTGAGGATATCTGACCGAATTCAGCCAAGCCTGATCCGTGGTTGGTGCTACGTGAGTGCGGCGGGATTGTAGACGCCGGGCTTTGCCGCGCTGGGGAGGATGTTGAAATAAGAGCGCATCCGCCGTCGGATCGACGACCAGAAGCCTCCACAATGGTGAATGGCGCCGAGTCGCTGCATGACGCCAGCCGGTGGGTGTCGCCGGTGATCGTCGACGGGTTCGGTGAGCCAAATATCCGCAGAGCAGACAGCACCGTCCTGCTTAGCCTGTACATTCTTTTCGATTGTTTTGGCCCCTTGGTCATCTGGGGGATATTAAGCTCCATATCGTTGCTCGTGAGCGCCGAAGCCATGAACAGCAGGCTTACCTTTGTTCTGCTGCCTCTGGTGAGCCGCGCCAACTGTTGGTATAGGAGGGTAGACGATTGGTAGGCTGTGTAGAGTACAGAGTGTTGAGGTCGGAGACGCTAACGTTGAGGTTGACGTCCTTGACACATTTGTGACAGTTGACGGTATTGTCCATCCGCGGCAGTTCGTAGTGGTGAGTGGAAGTCAAAGCGAGCTAAAAGGGGAGGGGGGGGGCCGGTGTACCATGGCTATCTAAAATGTCTCGGCCAGAAAATCATAGAGGGTGCGAAAGTGAAAGCCCTTGGCGGGGAGGAGCAGTGTCCGTTGAAGATGGGGGAAAGGAATCTAATGTAGGCGACTGCCCGACTCGAAGCGTTCAGCTGTCCATTGTTTCGACTCTTCGATTCTCCGGCCAGCAGGCGAGAGCCAGCTTGCAGCCAGGGTACTTGAGTGGGATCGTTGTTGAGTACAGAGAAGCCGAGGAAATGCATGCTTGTTTCCAGGTAGGTAGTCACTGATGAACTTCTGGATCTGAAGGCAAGAGCGATAATTCCCTAATATATGATCCTCAGTCAAAGTATAAGGGAAAAGACTGAGTTACGCATGTAGTACCTAATATATGACTACAGAGGCATCATAAGTACGTTAGGACATAAGGGACATGAAGGGACATGACAGACTCACTCCTCAGTCAAAGTATAAGGGAAAAGACTGAGGAGATGCGAAGGGAGAGCTCCTGGTATATGTGAGGGAGCTTGAGGGAAGCATTTCCATAAAGGGAACAAAAGAATGTGCCTAAAGCGGTAATATCAATCAGGAAAGATAGAAGATCGCAAGGAAGAACACAAGAATAGAACACGTGAGAGAATCTATACATAATAGGTAACGAGCGTGTGAT
>NW_006767440.1:61195-63328 GCF_000264995.1 Punctularia strigosozonata HHB-11173 SS5 | reverse complement strand
GAAAGTGACTGTATCCCCCTCATGTCGACGATATACGTATACACCGGCATCCGAATAAGTCCGTATAAAGTCCAGGCCTAGCAGGGATTTATGGATTTTGAGGTTCCACTGTCTCGACGCTTGCTTCAGACCATAGATAGCCTTTTTGAGCAAACAGACATGGTCCTCCTTGCCTTTGACAATCCAACCTTCAGGCTGTTCCATATAGATCTCCTCGTCTAAGTCGCCATTAAGGAATGCAGTTTTTACGTCCATGGACTCAATCTCCCAGTCCTCAAGTGCAGCATGAGCCATCAAATAGCGAATTGACTCAAAACGCGCAACAGGGGAGAAAGTTTCATGGTAGTCTTCACCCCAGATCTGAGTGAAGCCCTTGGCGACAAGCCGTGCCTTGTAACGATCATCATGTTTGATGTCGTATACCCACCGGTTAGAGACGACTTTGCGATCCTTGGGACGAGGAACTAGTACCCAAGTCTGATTCTCTATTAGAGAGTCGTACTCTGATTTCTCCGCCATATGCCATTTCTCCGCTTCAGCTGAGTGCATCGCTTCCCAATGACTTTTAGGAATTGATGCTTTGTATTGCGACACAGCAAGAAAAGCTAGCAGAGTTTCTGCCTCCCGCTCAACTACATCCCCCTCTGAATCTATACGCGCATCGGTTCGTGCAGGAGGTTCATCTCCATAAGTATTTCCTTGTTGCCGATGTGGGTTCTGACCAGCACGCTCTCGACGTGGTCTATCTCGAGCAATACTTGAACCAGGATCAGCAGGAACATCACGACGAGTACGGTGACGCGGTTGTGGAGGAGGGACTGGAGGTTGTTCAATGGGAGCAGGATCGGGTTGTGGCGGCGGTTCATTTGGTGGAGCAAAGACAGGTGGATTAGGCAGATCAGGGAGAGGAGCCGGGTCACCAGGAAAAACATCTGGTTCACCAGGAACATCGGGTTCGGCATCCGATGGATCGAGGCCAGGAAACGGATGATCGTGTGGGGTAACACGACTTCGGCCGGTCAAGTCCTTACGTGCAGGGAAGACAGACTCATCGAAGGTCGCATCGCGAGACACAACGAGTGAGCGGGTGGCTGGATTCCAGAATTTAAACCCCTTGGTTCCAGATTCATACCCTACGAAGATCATCTCGACAGCCCTCTTGTCGAGTTTACCCTCGCGCTGATCTTTTTGCACGTGGACATAGGCTTTGCAACCAAACACCCTAAAGTACGAGACATCAGGGACAGTGCCATTCCAGGCAGTGATTGGGCATCGCCATTTGAGTCTGCGCTTAGGCAAGCGGTTGTATATATGGACGGCAGCTTCGAGCGCAAGCTTCCAGAAGCCATGGCTAAGTCCAGCAAAGTGAAGCATAGACAAAGCTTTCTCCATAATCGTACGGTTAAAACGTTCAGCACGTCCATTTTGCTGAGGTGAATCGGCAGAGGTAAGTTCATGCTCGATGCCATGCTGACGCAAAAAATCGGTAAAGGCGGCAGACGTATACTCTCCTCCTCGATCAGAACGGAGTCGCTTCACAGTCTTCTGAGTCTGATTCTCAGCCCACGCCTTGAACATCTTAAACGCATCAAGCGCAGAAGATTTGTTCTTGAGATAGGCGACGAAGGCAAAGTCAGAGTAGTCATCCAGAAAACCACAGAAGTAAGAGTATCCGTCGATAGACTGAGTGCGCATAGGACCATCCAAGTCAGAGTGGATAAGTTGACAAGGTTCAGTCGCGCGTGATGAGGAGCGAGGAAATGAGTGACGATGGGATTTGCCCCAGGCACAACCTTCACAGGCTGGATGCCCTTGAGGACGTGGGTCAATATTATCAACTCCCTTGGTGTTAGGAGGAATTTTGCCCAAGACGTTGTCACCCGGGTGTGCAAAACGCCGATGCCAGATATCATAGTTTGAAACCGTAGATTGAAGCGATGGAGGGCCATCCATAACCAGGTTAAAGTAGTAGACGTTCTGTAAGAACTGATAGTACGCCTCTAAAACTTTGTCCCCAGTAACCATATAGCCATTTTGCGTGTCTGATGAAAACATCAGAGATGATGAGGATTTGAAGATCGACATTCGCCATCCTCCCTGAAGAAGTATATAACCGTTCTTTTCAATGGTCCC
>NW_006767440.1:48801-56414 GCF_000264995.1 Punctularia strigosozonata HHB-11173 SS5 | reverse complement strand
CACCGAACGCCGAGCCGCCAACGCGGTCACGCTCGGCGTCGCCTCCTCCATCGCGCCCTCTTTCGCCCGATGCCGTGTGCAAGCTGCCAACGCGGCCTTGCTCGGCGCAGCTTCCCCCCACCCCTGTCGCCTGCTCAGCCCCGAGCGCAAGCCGCCAATGCGGTCGCGCTCGGCGCAGCTTCCTCCCCCCGCGCTCACCTGTCGCCCAGTCCCGATCGCGAGCCGCCAACGCGGTCGCGCTCGGCGCAGCTTCCTTCGCCTCCTGTTCGCCCAGCCCGGAGCGCGGCCTCCGTGGTTTCGCTCAGCGGATCCGCTGTGCCAAAGCGCCCACCTCCAGGGTGCCAATGCGTTTGACATCTGCTGCGCCAACGCGCTCGCTTCTGCCCGAGCCCGCGTGTTTGTCCCGGAGTGCGCCAATGCGCTCGCGCCTCCCTGCGCCTGCTCGCCTGCCCCTGGATTTGCCATCGCGCCCCCCTTGGATCCGCAGCACTCGATGACCAACACATCCGCCTTCAACTGCGTCAACGCAGCCAGCTCCGCTGCGCCAATGCGCCCGATGTTCGCTGCGCCAACGTGCTTGCTCCGGACTGCGCCAATGCGCCTGCCACCAGCTTACCAGGGCTACCATTTCTGGCTGCGTCAACACACCGCACTCGATGGCCAGTGCAACTTCGGTACTGGCGCGTACACTCGAAGATCCTTGCGCAAGCTTGCACGTTTCATGATCCAGGCACGGTGCATTCGCCATCTCCCACCCGGCGCACCCGTGCTTACCACCTTGCCTTATGTGCTGGATTCTGGGGCGCCGCCGTGCTCCTTCCTGCCTCGCCGGCGCCGCCATGCTTGATCTACCCAGCTGCCTATGCTCGAACTTGCCTCGCCTCCGCACATGTCCCATGGTCGAAGGCACGTGTTTCCCGTGCCGAAGCTCCTGGCGATGGGTGACGCTCGGTCTCTCTCCCGTTGCTCCTGAGCTGCTTTACTTGTGCCCCACTCGATGCCGGCACCCTACGCTCGATGGGTGTGCCGCAGTTGACTCGATATGCTCATCGCAGCAGACTCGACATATACACCACGGCCGATTGAATGTAACCATAGAGCTTGTTGTAATGTAATACATCAATGCCATCCATTCTGGCTCCCCATGAGATATGATACAATAAGAAGAAGATTGAATCATACACATATATATAGATATACCTGATGAATGGATGGTACACATGACCAAATTCTAAAGACATCTAACAAGATGTGACATAAAGTCTGGAGGTTTCTGGTGTTATCTGAACCAAAATATATCATATTGAAGAGATGATTGATGTTACAAATCACCAAAATATGCCCAAAAAGTTCATAAAATTCCACATATTTGTGAACATTTTGTGACAAATGCTCAGGGGGACCTTCCAGATATCCTCATTTTTGTACTTATGTGCTCCTATTAGCTCCTATATGTTCCTATATACTGTAAAAGGCCCAAAAATGGCTTTATCTGCATGGATAGTCCAGTAATTACTTGACATCCCCCCCCTTTATGATACTAATTCCCAGAGGGTGTGTTTCCTGATGTCGTTCTCACCTCCAAACCGACCGGAATCTGAAGCGACACATTTACGACGAAAGGCGGATTTTCCCAAGAAATTGCGCACGAGGTCATTGCAAGGCTGCAGTGCGCACTCTCCCTCGTACAATTGACATCACCGGAAGTACGCTAGCTAACCCGCCCGAACCTTGATAGTAGCCGCCATGAGGGCCACCCCTACGATGGCAGAGCCCAACGAGACCGGTCGAGGGGCCACCCCCAAGGCTGCGGTGGATTGGATCATCGCGCAAAAGCCGAACCTTCGACAATCTATGGATCCAGTACAGTGCTCTGATAAGCCGCAGCCCATGAAGCTGTTCGTCCGGAACATACAAGTGAGCGTCAGGGTCAATAGGGAACCGCATTGCGAGCCTTGCATGATGAAAACGCACCTGCAACGACACCCTCGACTAACCCGACGCTCGACTGATTGGCCAGCGTTGATGATTGTGCCACCACGTTTATTGACTTCTGATGCCTTTCGAGCCTCTCGCCAAAACCACAGAGGAAACATGTTCCACTGGACATCAGATCTGCAGGTGGGTCAAAGTGCTACGGACAAGTATTATTACCCCAAAGCGAGTCCATCAGGAGTATTGTTCAAAAGCACGATGCCACCAATCACGACGCCACCGACGAGAACCGCGCGATCCACCGATCTGGGTTGCTCCATGACATCTCTCAGTATGTGGCATAAGTAATGGCCAAAACATCCAGATAGCCAGTGGCTGCAAATATTCGATGCGTGGCCTTACCTCCGTACGATTCAGGCCACAGCTGTTCGGGGGTATATAGTCGGCGGTCTGCCAGAGACCGTTTCTCTCGCTCCTGCGCTGGACCGCAACACAGTCTTTCCTCTTCAAATCCCATCGGTGCTACCAATCATGGCCAGTGGTTGTTGGAGATGGACATTCAGACTATACCTTTTAGCGGTGTGGGGTATGTGGGCCTATCGCTCGAGCGGTTGACGGCTAAAGTAGTGTATGACAGTCTCTGCGGTCGGCATGTTCGGTGTGCAAGCATGGTGGCTGGTCAGATTGGTTTTAGATGCTGATGAAAGCCCTATGGGGCAGTACCGTGAGCCACAGATAATCTCACTACAATTCCTTGGCGGAGTGCTAACCGTCAATTGTGGTTTTCTCGTAGCTTTCGAATGTTTGGCTCTGATTGTGATATGCATCCCTCTTCTCCCCATGGGTTTCGCTATAATTATGTTGTGAGTGACTTGTTGTAAACGTTGTACTTCAAAATACTGAAAGCTTCCGAAATATCTAGCTACGTGGTGCTCCGTGAGGGCGCCATAACTGGCGAGGTAATATCAGACTCCGAGCTTTGTGCCGAAATGGGATATCTTTTCTACGGCTGGTATTTCGGATTTGATGCGATCTGCAACTTCGGTACGGCTGTTCTACACCCCTTCCCCCGCCGAGTGGGACTAAGCACGCGGGATCGGAATAGTGGCTTTCATCGTCCTGGGGATACGCTTACACTTCAAGTTACGCAGCGCCGATATCGACAGCCCGCTTTGTCAAGATTACATCGATATCGATCCAACATGCGCTACTACGCGCAGAGTCGTGCAATCGACCATGGGCGTATTTGTTGTCGGTGTGTGGCCAGCTCGCATTTGATCCCCGATTTACGCTGACCTCTCGGGTTGAAGTCGGTGTCGCATTCCTCGCCTACTACATACGGAATCAAGTGCGCGACGAGCGCGAATACCGCAGAAAGGAGGCGGCGAAACGCGATGCAGAGCACGGTCTGTTGCCTGAGATCGAGGATGGGACGCGCCCTCGTCGACAAGCTCAGGAGACCGGGCAGCTCGATGCCTGGGTGGAGGACGACTTACCGACGTACACACAGGCGCGGACCACTCATCAGCCTAAGCCGGAGGCTATCCAAAGTATGGGGATCTCGCTCGCGCATAACTCGGAGGTGTCGCATGGATCTGCCTCGCGCCATGTCGGCAACAATACGAAGAGCCCGAAGGCTTCGATGAAGGGAGCCATCGCACAAGGCAGTGCAGGAAGACCGACTGGGGCCGTTGTGCATCGTGGTTCCGAGGACAGTGATAGGCGCAACGCCAAGCGTCAAGGAGCGACTATGGCAATCCGACCTTCCGCTTATAGACAGGACACCGCGTCTGCGGAATCTGCACTGATTGATGCACCATCTCGCTTGGCCCGGGACACAGCAGCGAGGACCGCGTATCGAGAGCAGGGTAGCCAGTTACGGTATCCGCCCAGCGCGCATGCCACATCGAGGAAACATGATGCGTTTCGCACTAATCAAAGGTTTTGAAAGTGATGCACATCCGCCGTATTTCTAGAGCAACGTTGCGGGCCAATGTTATTGTAGCAGTCTAATCATCGTCACTCATTCAACTCTGGTGATTATCCATTGCGAAGCAGCCTACGTCATCTGCACATGTATAGCGGAACAACTTCATCGAGTACTACAGCCTGTCTGTCGCGCATATGTCGATAGCCACTTCCGGCGGGAAGTTGCCTGAGGTCGGCCGTCCCGGTGGACTGCGCAAAGAAGAGGCGGACCGGGACAAGGTGAAGTGGGGTCCGATCGAGTCGTGGCTTGTCGCGGTCGCGTCGTGCTCTCGTGCGCGCTCGCCGCTCAGTCTTGTCTTGACTCTTCCGCGTTCAATCGTCGCGGACATGCTATTTCTAGTCGAATTTTGGAATAAGTAAGCTGAAGCAACGAGGAATGCGTTCAGAAACATGACGCCAAAGCTCCAACGCCCGCACCGTTGACATACCTTGAACGTGGCGTATCTGTCAGATAGCTATCTCAGTCCATGCGACGCTCTACAAGGACGTTGACCGGAACTATCTAACGTTCCGTTTGCACCAGATACACATGGATCCGACGTTCAAACCTCATTACGGGGCGTACGTAGAAACCGGTGCGCCTTCGATGCCCTCGCATGATCGCTAGCAGCTCTACGCTCTGACGATACTCAACTTGAAGCTACGCATTCTATACCTCACCCTTATCCTTGCTTCTGTTGAAAGCATATTCGCGGTCTGCCATGGTGCGGACGAAGATCGGTGCGGCTCTTCTAACCTGTCTTTTATGGCGGCCTCCATGCGATCGCATTGTCTTCGTGCCACGTCGATTTAGCACCCTGTCTTTCATTGACAAACTCTCGGGAGTGGCCCTTTGAGTTTTCGCTGGCCAGCGGCTCAGAGGCCACAGATGCATAAAGACGCAGTATATAATCTCCTCTGCCTCGGTTGGCATTTGCCCCCTCACCCGTCGTCCGCGGCAACCACAGTCCTTCCTCCCAGTCCTTCCTCTCAGCGACATGGCTGGTACCAAGTCGAGACAGGCTTTCAAGGCCATCCTGATAGGCTCATATTGTACGTTCGACGCCTCTGACCCTAAACCAGCACTAATCCGTAGTATCCCAGTCTGTACGACGATTCTCGCCTTGTTCCAAGCGGGATTCTTGGGCGTGTTGGTCTTCGGTCACACCATCCAACACAGTGCAGGCGAAGTCGGTGAGTCAACCACCCTCTAAGGCCTCGCGCAAGTCAAGCAGCGCTGACTGTCAGCGACAAACGTGTAGTGCCTGAGATTGCCGTCATCGTATTTGCGACTATCTCAGGCCTGCCTGGGATCATTTTCTTGCTCATGATCTTCGCCGCGTGAGACCTTCATTCTCTGCCCCTTTTCGTGTACCGGCTCACGAGAGTGCCTGCCCAGGGCTATGGATCTCGTTGATGGCGGCTCCGGCGGTGGGTTCGGTGGCCTCGGTTCGCTAAATCCGTGGCGCAAAGACCAGGACCGCGCCGCGAAGTGGAACTACGGCGTGCTCGCATACGTCGCCTTTTCCGGTTTCTGTACGTCGTCATCGGCCGTTCGATGTCCCACCCGTGTAGCGTGAAGCTGACGTGCTGGTTGTTGCGCATCGTGACAGTCTCCCTCCTCGTTCTGACGATCCGCCTCAAGTTCAGCCTCAAAGCTCCTGAGATATACGAGAGTCCGCTGTGCCAAGCCTACGCGCAAGTGGACCTGCACAAGGCTTGCGCTGTAACGCCTTTCGCCATGATGGCCGGGCTGCTGATATTCATCTGCGGTCCGTCTTTTCTCCCTCGACATTTCCCCCATCGCGCGTCGGTTGTCTTACCTGTGGACGCGTTCTTTCTCCGCAGCTGTGATCTCCCTCCTCGTGGTACGCAGGAGCCGCAACCCGAAGGCTCCCAAGGATGCGGGCACTAGCTGGTACTCCAAGGCGAAAGATCACGAGGCAAAGGGCAGCGACAAGGCATTGGGAACAAGCTGGTACACGACCGCGAAGGACCGCAAAGCTCCAAAGCAGCAACAGCGCGGCGACCCCGAGAAGACGCCGATGCGCACAACTTGGGACGAGCCTCTCCCCCAAGTCCATATGGCCCAGATCCCCGCGCCAGAACGGCGACCCGGAGGACCGCCGCCGCAACCGCCGAACGTGCGGTCCGCAGCTGGCGCTCCTCGCGCTCCGTTCGCCGCGCTCGACTGGCGCAACTCGGAGAACTCGACGTTCAGGGAGCTCGAGAAGTGGGACGGGTTCAACGAGGCGAACCGCGCCGGCTCCGGTCCCGTCTCGCGCGACGCGGCGCAGTCCTGGGGTCGAGCCGGATACGGGCGTGACCAAGCCGCGTATCGTCAGGGCGAGAGCGCGGTTCGGCAGGGAGCGCGCGGGGTCGACGCGGTGCGGGTGGAGGACCGTGCCCGAGCCAAGAGGGAGAAGAAAGAAGCCAGCGGGGCGGCGGGGCCGCAGGCGCGGCTTCTGACCCCGGCGACGATGAACGATGCGCCGTCTCGTCCCGAGCCCGTTTCCGTGCGGTCTGGTCGCCGCGCTCAGGGCGCGCACGGCGCGGTGGGTGCATGGCGTGGCGGAGGCGACGACTTGCGCTACCCGCCTATTGCTCATTCTGTGGGGCGCGCGTACTAAGGCCCGTCAAGATTCGCATGTCTGCTTGGCCGGCCGAAGAAGAAAAAAAGTCCAGATGATGGGCGAAGGTGCCATTGCCATGAGGTTGCAGGACAATCGCAAGGTATGGCGGTCCAAGCCATGTAGTAATGTAAACTCGAAAAATCGGTGTCGATGCTATTCTTTCTTGTTGTATCAGGTAGGGCAACTCATGTAAAAGTATAACCACACGGCCGTTCATGCGTTTCGCTGGCGCCAAAACGTTGCCCTCTGATTGCTGCGCAGCTGTTCCGAACGTTCATGGCTCTCGATGGCGCAAGCGCCGGAGGGGTCAGGTCAAGGCAGTTCCGTGACTGTTCCATGGCAAAGGTGGGTTTCTGATCTCCGACTGATGTCGTCCGCCATCCCTGAGCGCTGGGCGCTCATGTGCGCTGAGCGGTCGGTCGGTCATCTACTTAAGCAGGGATCGCGCGAATACGCTGCCATCTCGGGAGAACGACCGATATTACGAGCAACGAACATAACGTATGTATACCATAATAACGTATCCACCCCCCCCCCTTACATATGAGGATTTCCGTTCCGATCGTCCCGCCGGCCTAATATGTAAGTAGTATTCACAAGCCATTCGCGTGGCAGATGGAGAAAAAAGAAGAATGGATTTCCAATCGTTTTGGAGACATTCTCGGTACCGCATCTGGGCGTTACGTACATGCCTTTTTTTTTGAACGTATGATGGGAAGAAGGGGTAAAAGACGGACGCGCGGCCTTGGGAACGAGCGGGCGTGCAAGAGGAACGAAGAAAGGCGGGAAAGGCGGGTTGTATGATAAGTACTTATGTATTGCATGGGAGAAGTAGTGTTTCGGGTGTCGCGGGCAGCGCAGCGCGTTCGTGATGAAGGCTTGCGCAGTCGTCGTCACAGCGAGAGAGAGAGAAAAAGAACACGCAACGTAAGCGCGAATCCTTTATAGCGTCCAACGTTCGAAACGGCGAGCGAAGCGGGATCGGCGTCCTCGAGGACTCGAGCAGTCGTTGTATACGTCGATGGAACGCTCTTGAAACCTGCGAGAGAGAGCGTTTCAGCGCCCCCGCCCCCCCCC
>NW_006767440.1:13957-48427 GCF_000264995.1 Punctularia strigosozonata HHB-11173 SS5 | reverse complement strand
CCCCCCCGGGTTCCCGGCGTCCTAACTTTAGCCGGGATATGCAGTCAGTCGGGTTAGGGTCAGTCCCGGGGTGATACGTAATTGGCGCTTGGCGGAAGCGACCGCAGTTAGACGGCCTTGCGGGCCACTTTTTGCGTCATCGAGGCTCCCGATCGCGTCGGTGTTTTCTTTTTTCTTTTTTCTTTTTTTCGCTAAGGAGATCGTTGTGGAGCTTTGTAGAGGGACGGAGGAGGAGGAAGGATGAAAACGCAGTTCAGGACCGTAACGAAAGCGGCCCTGGGAGCGGGCCCACGCGTATGCGGTTATATACTTAGGTGTCACTGGGGCGGGAACTGCGGGTGCAAATATGGGCACCGCAGCAGCAAGGTTTGGTGGGCTCTCTCCTTGGTTCGGATTCGGAAAGGCGGGCTGCGCGCGGTCGCAGCGCTTCTTTCCCTTGCGTGAAAAACTTCCCGCGCAGTCGGATGTATGGTATGTACTGCATGGGCGTTGGCACGAGAGGGGTTCGGTTTCGATATCGAAACGTCGGCGATAGGCTGCGGCACTGCCGTTGATGCCATAAGAAGATCGGACCGTTGGGCGTTTCCTCGGACCGGGACACAGGGGGGGGGGAGGACGGAGCGGAAACCGTACCTGTGCAGCGCAGGGCGCGTCAAACATGAAGGTGGTGGTGGTATCCGCTCTGACACCCGGGGGGCGCTTCGATATCAGGTGTCTGGGAGGATACCGCAGTTTCAGGGATCCTCCCCGACGCCACTAGTACTTACTGCGCCGTCCGGGCCGCCTGCCATGCGCGATCGGTCTCAATATCCACAGAGCCGCTCTGCGGTCGTGAAAGCTCTTATGGATGGATGGCTGTCGTGCTGATGCTGAAGCAGGGAATATGGCACTCGGAGACCGGGACGGACGCTGCGAGCGGGGCGCAGCAGTTTTTAGCGCGCCCTTTGCTGCGCCAGAAACTGAGCGCACGTGATGCGATGGCAGCCAGGCTCATCTCGATTGGGCACTGGCAGGCGCACGCAAGGGGAGGGATCTTTGCGCAGCAGGTCCTGAACGCGCACGGGCTCTGCCCGCAGTCGCTCTCTCCGCTGCAACCCTTGCTCCCCCTCCGTCCCTCTTCTCTCGCAACTCATCCCAAGAGCGCACCGAGAACCCCACCCGTTCCTCTCCCGATGGCCGACCCGCTGTCGCCAGCGCTATCACCTCTACCACCACCACCACCACCACCACCGCGGCCCTCGCGCAAGGGCAAGGAGCGCGAGACCGACTCCGCACCCGCACCCACCGACCTCGCCGCCAGGATGATCGCCTTCCAGAGACGCAACGCTACGTGAGTCGTCTCGCCCTCCATGCGGAGCGCATGTGTGCGATCGCAGACCGCTGACCGGGTGTGTCGGGCGATGAACCCACAGTGCAACGAAGCCGCGGGACAGGTCCGAGCGGCCCGCCCCGCCCCCGAAGGACGTCCCCGAGCGCGCCCAAGCGCCGCCCCCGCAGACGAGCACGATCGGCGCCCGATCGCCCGTGCTCTCCGTCCAGCAGCAGCCGCAGCCGCGCCGCCACCCGTCCAGCCCGCACCTCGCCGCGCTCTCCTCCTCCGACGCCGACGACTTCTCGAGGCGGCTCAAGATCGGCGCCACCTCCGCCGCCGCCGTCGACCCGTACGCGCTCTCCTCGCGCAAGCACCCCCACCCCGACTCGGCGCGCAAGCTCTACAACCCGCACGCGGACCCGCCGATCCCGACGCGGCACACCGCCGAGCCCGAGGCCATCTCGGACGGCACCTCGAGCTCGTACGCCCCGCGCCACCCCCCGCACCCGCAACACCCGCGCTCGCCCAAACAGCCGGACCTCGGGCGCCCCAGCGCGCCCCGCCCGCTCTTCGACCCGCGCAAGGACGACCCCGTCCGGTTCGCCGTGCTCGCGCGCCCGGGCGGCAAGCCACCCGCCCCGACGCCCAAATCGTCCGGCGACTGGCTCTCCGCCTCCTCCACCTCGTCCTACACGCCCTCCCTCGCCTCCTCCTCCTTCACCCTCTCCTCCGGCACCACCGCCTCCTCCTCCGCCAACTCGGCCCTCTTCGACTCGTCCGCGGGAGGAGGTGGAGGAGGTGGGGGAGGGTCCCGCCCGCCGCGCACGGACGAGAGCGGCGGGAGCAGCACGACGAACGCGTTCTCGGCGCAGCTGAAGCGGCTGTATAGGGAGATCACCGCGCTCGAGGCGCAGGTCAGGGCCGACGACGCGGCGGAGGTGGACGTGGCGCGCGTGATCGTGAAGAAGGACCCCCAGGCCGAGGCCGAAAAGTGGAAGAAGGCGTCCGCCGCCCACAAGCGGTAAGCGATCCCTTCACCCCCCTTCTTCTTCGTCGTTTTTTTTATATTTCGCGATTTCCCACGCGCTTGCGTTTTGTGGGCACGCGATGGGCCTGTTCCCGGACAGAGCACGAACGATACTGATCACCTTTTTTTTCTTCTCCCCCTTTCTCGGAATAGGCTTGCGGACATGATGCACAATCTGCTCGAAGTGTCGCTCGACCCGAGCGTGCCCGCCTCGCTCCGCAATATACCCGTCAAATACAACATCATCAACCGGCTGTGGTCGATCGCCTTCCACAAGCACCTCGAGAACCTCCGCCGGGCCGCGTTCACGCAGCCGACGGACCCGGTCGCGTTCGAGCTCCTGCAAGAGTTCATCTACTACGCGTACACGTTCTACACCTACCTCGTCGAGGAGCGCACGCTCGAAACGTTCAAGTCCAACTGGCTCGAGTGCCTCGGCGACCTCGCGCGGTACCGGATGGCGGTCGCCGCGATGGCGGGCGCCGTCGCGCTCCCGACGGGCGGCGGCGCGACGCTCGCGGCGATACACCGCGCCGCGGCCGATCTGGCGTCGCCCGCGCCGTCGACGATCAAGTCGCCGATCCCGAGCGTGTCGCAGCAGAAGGAGGTCGGGCGCAGCGCGGCGGCGGCGGCGGAGAAGGAGGAGGGAAGCCTGCGGTCGGCCCAGCCGGCGGCGCGGATCGACGACAGCCCGGTGCCGAGCATCGGGCTCGCGGCGGCTCGGGCGATGGAGCTCGAGCCGGAGAAGGAGCGGTGGAGGACGATCGCGAGGGAGTGGTTTAGCAAGGGCGTGGCGGCCACGCCTGGGGCGGGCAAGCTGCACCATCATCTGGGACTCTTGAGCAGGGACACGGAGGGCGAGGAGCTGAGGGCCGTTTATCACTTCGTCAAGAGGTTCGCCGTCGTCTTTTCTTCGTCTTCTGTTCGTGATCGGTCGCTGATGGTATCCTTTTTTTTTCCTTTTAACCTAACAGCATGATCGCTTTGCACCCATTCCCGACCTCGCGCGAGTCGGTGCTGCCCGTGTGGAGCGTGGCGAACCAGACGCGGCGACAGGCGCCGGACGCGCGCGTGCCGGAGCTGTTCGTGCTCCTGCACGGGATGCTGTTCACGAACGTGCAGCTGGACGACTTTGGGCCGACGCTCGCGCGGTTCATGGAGCGGCTCGAGGTCGACGGCGCGGAGGAGCGGGAGTGGATCATGATGGCGGTCGTGAACGTCGGCGCGGTGCTCGAGTACGGCAAGCCGCAGGGCCTGGTCCGGCGCGCGGTCGCGAACGCGAGCGGCAGCGCGGGCACGGTCGTGCTCGGCGGCGGCGGCGTGAACGGGCTCGCGCCGAGCGTGGCCAGGATGCGGATCGCGCCGAGGAAGGAGGACGAGATGGACGTGGACGGCGAGGCGGCGCCGGTGCGGGTGCAGTCGAGCCCGACGATGGAGGAGGCGGCGGCGGACGAGGAGGAGCGGGAGGAGCTCCCGCTCGCGTTGAGGCTCGCGCTCCAGCTCACGTTCGGCATGTTCGCGTACGTGCTCGGGCGGCCGACGCGGAAGCCGTCGCCGTACGCGCGGAGCACGCTGAACCCGTACCTGACGGTGCTGCTCACGTTCCTCGCGACGGTCGCGCGCGACGCGGCGGCGCTGGCGATCTTCGAGCGGGGCGTGCCGTGGGAGGCGCTCGCGGCGTTCTTGGGCACGGCCCCCCGCGGCGTCTTCGCGGACGGCAAGGTCGAGGGCGCGGCGATGCTGAGCAGCGGGGCGAGCCCGCTCGACGAAGATTGGAGCCTGCGCGGGATGGAGTGGGTCGGCCGGCGGCTGTACGAGCGCGGGTTTTGGAAGGGAGGGGAGGAGCGGCATATGGAGCTCGAGGTGCTGGAGAAGAGCGAGGCGGGCGTCGAGGCCGTTACGGACGGGATCATCGAGGACGACGAGGAGGGCGAGGGCGGCGCGAGGGAGAGAGGCGCGAGCGCTGGGCGGTGGGTTCGTGTGGCCAGGGCCGGCGCGGCGCTGAGCAAAGTCGTGGACGGGTTCGTGTGGGCGCCGGGAACGAGGGAGTGGCGGGTGGAGACGCCGTTGACGGAGAAGATTGGAAGGTGGAAGGAAGAGGAGAGGAGAGAGAGAGAGGAGGAGGAGAGGAGGAGGCGCGGGACGCGCTGGGGCGACGATTCGATGGAAGTGGACGAGGATGGGCAGGTGGACGATGACGAGGACGAGGAGGATGAGAACGACAGCGACGAGGTGAAGGCGCTCAAGGTATGCTTTTCTGTGGTTGATGTTGTGGAAAGCATGGCGCTGACGACGTTTTATCTGTAGGCTCGTCGACGATACCTGCAGAGTTTATTGCAGGAGGGCCGACGGGAGCCGACAATGTCGCGGTCGTCGACGCGGAGCAGCCTCAAAAACGCTACCGCCACCGGGCCATCGCTCAAGATCGTTGCCGGGTATACTGCGCTCGTCATCGACACCAACATCCTATTGTCCTCGTTATCGATGTTCGCATCGCTCGTCGAGAGCCTCATGTGGACGGTCGTGGTGCCGCTCCCGGTCGTCATGGAGCTGGAGGGTCTTTCGTCGAATCAGTCCAAGCTCGGCGAAGCCGCATCCGCCGCGATGGCATACATCACTTCGCACATACGCACGCACGCCCTCTCGCTCAAGATCCAGACGTCGAAGGGCAATTATCTCCCGAATATCAACGTACGGACAGAGGAGGTCGACTTCACTGACGAGGCGTCATGGGAGCGCAGCATGGATGATCTCATCCTCCGCGCCGCGGTGTGGCAGGACGAGCACTGGGTGGACCGCTCCGACCTGCTCAAGGTCCACGGGACGCCGGACAAAACGGGCGCCGCAAAGGTCGTACTGCTGAGCTTCGACCGAAATTGTGAGTTGTCCATCGTCCCCTGTCGCGTTCGTAACGGGCCCTCGCTGATCGAGCTATATGTCTTACAGTGCGTTTGAAGGCTCGATCGCGCCAGCTGGCCGCAGCGAACGAAAGGGACCTCGCGGCCGTGCTCGCGTCCGCGACGTAATGCGGCACCGACGCGGCTTACATGCGCATATCTCTCCTCGTTTCGTTCATTCTTGGACTCTACATGGTTGATGCTCTGTCGTGCTCGACGCCGACCTCTCCGTTCCTTGTTCCTGCGCTTCTCGTCTCTGCTAGACCCATCACATTCTGCACCCTCGTTACACCTCTTAACTACCAGGAATAGCATCGAATCTTGTTGCGTGGTCAAGTGTATCTGTATTTGTTGACATAAATATTATGTATTTATTGGATGACATCTCAAGGTATTCCAGAGTCTGAATTCCGGCCTGGGATACGCTGAATGCGACCTATGATTCATCTACAATGCGAACTTCTCGGTCCGGCGCCTAGTGGAAGTAAGGCGCAGCAACCGCCTTCACCGTTCCCCAGGCTTCGTCCAGCGCCTTGACGACGTCTTCAGCTATTGGGAAACAAGTTAGCACCACACCAATATATACCGGCTTTGCAGCAAACACTCACGAAGCGGGCCCTTCTCCAGATCGACTAGGTTCTGACCACACGCCAATAATGTTAGTCAGCAAGGCATGGAGGCTCAAGCAGGATACGCACCTGCTCGATGTATTTGAGGCTGGACGCGCCAATGATGACGGAGTCGCCGTACTCGCGCTTCAAGACACTGTGGTGGGATATCCATCTGAGCGCTGGAAGTGCCGCACATCAACAGGTCGTTGCATCCATCGCCGCCGAGTAGCGCGTGGACTCACCGACTTCGGCCATGGTGAGTCCGTGCTTATCCGAGGCCTCCTTGATGATGCCGACCGCCTTGAAGTACGAGTCCTTCCAGTACCGCATGCGGTACATCTGGGTGGGGGAAATTGTTTCAGTATAACCGCAAGAGGGTCAGCGTCAAGGCGCTGACCTTTCCTTGCATCTTCTCATCATCGAACCGGGAGCCAGGATCGACCTTGTCTTCCGGGCTGAGGTACCGTCCGGTGAAGAAGCCGCCGCCGACTGGGTTTCAGCAACGGATGTCAACGATCTGGATAAAGAACGCTCTGGGGTTGCAAGCAACTAACGGGCGTTAAAAGCGTAGAAACTGATGCCGTATTTGCGTAAACAGGGGATGAGTTCTGGCTCGATGTTCCTGATTTGGGTGTCTGATTCATTGACCTCTTCGATCTGGGCAAGAATGTCGCTTACCGTTGAACGGCGTTATAGATACCCTGGTAGACAGTCGGCAGGACATAACCATTCGCCTTGCAAATCTCGCACATCTGCGCGACCTCCCAGCTGTGCGACGTATAAATCTATTAGAAGCGGTCCGAGAAAAGAATGGTGTCGACTGGACGTACGACATGTAATTGCTGATACCGAAGCGCTTGAACTTGCCCTCCTTGTAGAGGTCGTTGACGGCCTTCAGCGTGTCCTCGTAAGGAGTGCTACGATCGGGGCCGTGCAGATACCACATCTCCAAGCAGCTATTTGGCGTTCGCGAGTTGAAGTTAGCGCACAGTCGGTAGGAACGGATGTTGATAACGTACTCGGTGCCAACCTCCTTCAGCGATTGGTCCAAGTATTTGCGCAGATCTTCCGGACGATGGGTGATTACCAAGTCGCCGAACACTGCAAACGATCAGATTAAATTTGGACTAAAGGGATAAGAGGCAATGAGGGATAATCTCACTCTCAGTCCTGACCGCCTCCGGCAGGCCTGCGTTGGGGTAGAGCTTCGTCTCAACCTTGAGTCCCTTCTTCGCAAGATCAATCTTCGCGACGTGCCCTTCGGACGTTCCTTCGGCATATACACGGGCGTTGTCAAGCTGCACGAGTGAGGTTCGGTCATGGCTTGCTGAGAGGAAACGCGTCGAGACACACCTCGGTGTGTCCATGAGCGGCGAACACATCCAAGATCGCCTCGATATCTGGTAATGGTGATGTGCATTCGTCAGACACGTATGTTCTGGATGCCTCCCAAGATGACATGCCATCAGCGACTCACCCTGTAGGTCTGAGACTCGAACTCCCCCCTTGCCCTCCTCGCCGAACGTCATACACCCCTATATCGCAACGCCCCCTCAGACGGCGTTTACGCGACGGCACAAGCATCCACACTCACCATCACTATGTTGAGAGCGCTTTTCTGCGTGCTTGTGGAGGCCATAGTTGCAATATCGTCTTCAGTCCCTTCTGTTGTTCCGGCGCATGCACTTCGGGGTATATATGCCCTTTACCATCAAAGTGGGTCGTAGCCCATGTCTGAATAATGCAGCCCTGCGAACAGTCCACTCGATCCACTTCGAAGCGACGACCACGGTCCTTATCGACGACTGTTCACTGCTTGCCGCAGCGTGCGCGGCATCATGGCAAACGCTGGCCCGCACGAACATTACGACACAGTTCGGGCAAATGATCGCGAGGTAGTCGTTGTGCATTCGTGCACCTCATGACGAGTAGAATGTTATTTGCCGAACCAGAGCGTAGTTGTGTGAGATATTACTGCTGGATATGCCCGGAAAACGTCTCCCGTGTTTGCTTGCGCTTGGTCGCCGCATGGACGACGGAGAAGAGATGTGAATCGAAGTCGCACCTCCCCAGTTCTCTGCGAACAGACTTATGCAGATGCTATTTGTCCTTCATCGCTGCCAGGCTCAATTCCGATTGATCATCGACTGATCGTGCATCATGGATGGGAACCTAACAAGACCACTTCGCTCTGTCTGCTTGTGATAGATATCCCTCCAGCAAGTTGGGGTCGTCAGCTACGTCAGGGCTTGACAAACGCAACAAATCAAACTTCATCAGGCTTTCACAACTATGCAAGGAGGTTTCGAGTCCTCGGCGAATCTGCAAACGCGCATAGACGGGCTCGATGAGGTGAGCACGCATGCGACAAGCTACGCGTATCACGACCTCCTTGTTTACTCGACATCCTTCAGAAACTCGACATGCTGTCTCGGACTGATCGAGTATGTCAGGCCACCTTGCGCGAGCTGAACCGCTTGTGCGGCGAAACTGGGCTCCTGCCTACATCATACCGGCTATCGGGCTTGGTGAAGTCAGCCGACGAAGAATCTGACTCCTCCGGAGGCTTCTCGGACGTCTGGAGAGGAGCGCACAATGGATCGCTCGTCGCTCTGAAGGTCATCGGGCTTGCATGCCGGCGATCGCAATTACAAACAGGTTTGTCCTTGACCGTTCGTCCGACGCGTCATGCTGCCTTGCAATGAGAACTGACTCGGAGTTCTGTTTTTTTTTTTGCAAGGAAGCCGTGATCTGGAAACGACTTCTGCATCAGAACATTGTCCCTTTCCTCGGCGTGTCCAGGTCTTCGACGACAGGATGCCATTCTACGAGATACGAGTCGATTACACTGTGGTGTTGAAGGTTGGGCGCGCGTCCTTCCCGTCCACTGCACGCTGTTGGGCTAGGATTGAGTGACTCCATCTGGGCCCTTATCGAGGACTGCTGGGACCTCGAACCATTCGTGCTACCGCCGGCAACAGAGATTCTTGAACGACTCGCAGCTCCAAAACTCGGGGGGCTTATACTGCCCGTGTTATCAACAGGTTCGTCGTGGCTGTGTTCGTCCAACCATCTACTATGTAGTACTCATTGAGATGCCTATAGATGTAGATGAAGAGGACCTGGGTCATACCGATCAAGCCGAACAACTGGCGGCGTTGACCGGTGCGTGATGACGACATTTGTTAATCTATCTCTTGTGTACTCAAGACAATACCCAAGCGAAGAGTCGGGTCCAACCGGTGGACCCTCGCACTTGGACGCGATGGTGTATGACAGCATAGCTCTCAACACCAACTTCAGAAGAACCTCCCACAAACCTCAAGCGGTAGGCGAAGCTGGATATACCGCGAAGAAGACCTAGTGGCCGAAGCAGACCTCTGATTACTCGCGAAATCCTGCCATGATTTCCTATCCTACTATCCGATCGCGTGTGTAGCGAATGGGAAGCGCATGGACATAGTCTTCCTCTTCGCAACCTGCTTGTTCTCCTTCGTGGTCTCGCGATTTCACCCTTGCCGGCTCGGCGTCAGTGCGCAGACAATACTCCATCACTTGAGTCAGGGTTGCGCATACTTAGGTCTGAATTTGCGCCGACGGCTCTGGATAGGGGCTCGGCCACGTGATTTTGCTGTGCCACTGCCCAATGCCGAGCCCGGCCGCCTCTTTTTGGACGCTCCACGCGCGGGACCGTCTGTCACTTGCGAACTGCATGCACTGCAGCACAGACATGCACATATATCTACACATTTGACCCCGATGCGAAGCTCACACTCCCTTCTCTCTGCTGCGCTGTCCGATTGATGCGGCCCACCGGTGCGCTCCTCAAAATATCGACACTTCCTCGGGTCGACCGCCCGCTGTCAAACGTGTGCGTTTGATTGTGTTCGTGGTTTGGCTGTGTTGCCTCCCAGGTGTTGTCAAGACATCCCTCCGGCACTAAGGTCTCTGGACGGCTCAGGTTTGTCGCCCGAGGCACTCTTTACTGCTTGTCAAGTTCGGCGCATCATCTATGACGAACACATCTCACAGGCTTAGATGCACGTTTCGATGCGACGACGGGCTCATCCTTGTTCCCCTCGAATGTTCTTCGTGCCATATAGCCACAAGAGAATGACGCAGGCACTCCTCGATGCCTGTCTCTGCTTCACATGGAAGGGTGGCTTCCGAGAGTTGCATGTCGTTCTGGTCTACAAACGGATCATATTAAGGGACCAAAAGCGCTCGCAATGGCAGAAAAAGACTTGTTAGCGCAAATTTGGTACTTCACGGACTACCTGCGACACTTGGTCCTGTCCGGTAAGGCCGTGCGGAATGATCTGTCAACAGAAGTATCCGCTCGGGAATGATACAATACCGATGACGCATCTTGGGATTCTTGCCGCAAGCGTGTTGGTAGGCTACATTCTGGCAACTGCATCGCAAGAATAGTCCCTATAGCACTCGCGCTCTTCGCCACCTTCAATCATTGTCACATGGATCCGAGCTGAAACACAAATGTGGGAGCCTGACTCGTTTCGACTCGTTTCGCATCGCTTTGAATCTACGGCTCTCAATATAAAAAGGTCAGTGAGTACGGCGCAACCCCCCAGGTCTGCGACCTTTCCAACTCCTATCTCAACTTCTATCTCCCAACTTTACGTCCTTTGTTCGCTCAACCATATTCATCTCGTCATGAAGTCTTTCGTCGTTCTCGCTGCCCTTCTTTCGCTTGTGACTGCTGCTCCGGCCGGCAAGCGAGCTCAAGTTTGCAACCTTTCGGGTGAGTCGTACGCGACTATGCCGTAAATGTATTTTCATCCGATTTGTAGCCATCTCGGATTTGTCGATCGTGACTGCATCGGATCCTTCTGGTAAGGATGCAATGCTAACATCCGGTCAACGCTCATACAAACGAGCATATCAGGCACGATCCGTTGGGACCTCTTCGACGCTGATGGATTCGGAATCCAGTCTGGACAGCTGGCATGGGTCAGTTAATTTGTTCCTCCCTTTGATATCGAATGGAACTGTTGTAAACTGGGATTGGAATCAGTTTCAGGAAAGCCAGCCGGACGGTCCCGCCAAGTTCAGGGCGGTCGGTTCGACCAACGGTCCTACGATCTTCACCTTCCAGCGCAGTACCGATTCTGCGGAGGTTGCCCAATCCGGATCCGGGTTCGCTTCTGGAAGTGGCACCGAGGTGAGATCATTGCGAATTCCACGAGTACGTTAGGGCTGATCCATTGTATCATTAGTTCATCGTATCTTGCCCCGCAACCTGCAACCTTGGTGCTGGCTCTGGAGAGCTCGTAGCAGATCAGTGCACGATGGAGGTCAGCGACGGCAGCGGCGCCGGGACCGGTCAATGTGTCTCGTTTAATGGCGGTGCTCAGACGCCAGTAGCGATTGGCACCTGCGACGGATCGACCGCTCAGGTGAGACAGGTGCATGTAGTATGCTCCCGCTCTTACTGATGATCATAATGCAGCAAGTCCTATTTTTCAACAACTCCCCCGAGGTCTCCGACGAGTAGGGAATTAGAGGAGCAAATGATCATATACTAATTACTGTACATTGCTGTACATTAGTATTTTTTGGGAAGAACAACCGCTGGTCGATTGAGAAAGAAGCCGAGCTGGTGCTAGCGCGAAATGCATTCGCGACAAGTTTAGTCGACATCCCTGGTGTACTACTTGCATGCGATGGCCAACTGCTCATCTTCAGATTTACAGTGATCCACCGTTCCTCTGGACAGCACCACTCCCTTGGACACGGGCTAATTTCTCCACATCGCCTGACTCTTTCCTCTTGATTATTTATATATATATACATCCAATGGATCCTCACCATCTCTTGTAGCCCGATGAACAATATGTAGTGTTTTACTCGAATGAAAAATCGGAAACACCATGGTGGCTGTGCTCTTAATCTTTATGTGGGCTTTGAGGTGTTTGTGAGCTACTGTACCACAAATCAGTGTACATATTCAGACTCTACAGTGCTGAAAGCACTATCTGCAACTGAGCTCATGAGGGTACATGTACTAATGGGCCCAATATCGCTCCAGGTTTCTGCATGCTTCGGCGGAGCAGCAGCTAAGGCAGCCATGTGACTGTCGGTTAACCTCCGAAAGGTTTCCCGCGCTCACAGCGGCAATACGGCAAAGTCACAAACGGCGTGGGAAAACCGCTGTCCAGAGGAACGGTAAAGTGGCTGTGAGGGGGTCACCCGTATTATGGCTCTCAGAATTGTTTTAGGATACCTACTACTCCAAAAATATTTGGGTAAATGGGCAGGATGTACAGCTAACTAATGATGCTAATTTAAAGAAGAACGAGAGCCCATGGGAGGAGCAATGCGCAGTACAATTTTTCCTGTCCAAGGGAACGGTGGATCACTGTATATTGCCACGAGTGGCGGTGCGGAAATCGTTCTTTAAAACGCGCCACGACTAGCCGCGGGTTTCACGGTCATCGCTCCGACTGGCCATCGGTGTTGAGTGCATCAGGGGTGCATAGTTGTTGACGCAAGTACAGCCAAAAGTAGAAGCTCTGATCAACCACGGATCATCGCTGTCACGGAACTGGTGCCCATGTTCGGCCGCGCATCCATCGCCCGATGCTGGGGGGCCCAGGCCCTAGAGCCTCTTCAACGATTCAAAGTCCCGTTCACGTCGCTAACTGCTTGAGTGCTCACTCGTTGCAACGACGGGGTGGACGCTCCAGCTGATGTGATCGCCAGTGTATATCTGATGCGCCACGACCTTCCGTTTCTCCTCTCCCAGTCGTTCAGTGCAGTATCAACGCCAAGTCAATGGACATGGATCGGAATGGGTTCCGCCTATCCGTCGAAGGAATTATCGATGCATATGATATTCACCAATACTGCAAAGCAGTATATCCCTGGGCGGAGTCTCCCTCAGTTGACCACCGGAGGTACTAACTTGCAGCAGCCTTCGTGTATAGGGAATAGTATAGGGAATATAATGTTGTGCCGGCCCTTGCTGCGTGTTTGGTGGTACTATGACTTGCTGGTGAGAATAATTGGCATTGCGTTGCTTGAATACCTGAAACCTACACTATAGTGCATCGTTAGTCGCATGTGGCGCCAATTTCCGTATCGTACGTACTTCAAGTATACTACATTTCAATGAGGTTTGACAAAGTTCCCGAAGGGCTGTACATTTAGTTACATGCACACGCACGTCTGGGTCACCATGCATTTACCATGTATCCGCCGTGCGCGTGTCTACTCAAGGCCTCGGTCTGACGCAGAAGCAGCACGAAACGTGGGCGGCTTCCTCGGTATGTTGCCAAGCACACCACGGGCAGAGGTAGCTTCTATCCGTCTACGAACGCAAAGCAGTTTACATGGTTTGGTATATAAGGACTTGTTGGTTGACGGTGTAGCCCCAGGTCTGCGACCCATTGCGCTTTCTTCTCTATCGCCTTCAACAGTACACTCCAATTTCGCTCTAGTGCCCTTTGCTTCCACCTGAACTTTACCTCTCACCACACGTCCAACCACCAACATCATAATGAAGTCCTTCGCTGCTCTCTCTCTCCTTGCCGTTGCCGTCTCTGCCGCACCTACGCAGAAGCGTGCCCAAGTTTGCAACATCTCCTGTGAGTATATCAACTCGCGGAAACTCAACTTGCATGTCACTGAACATTTGGCCCACGTATAGTGGTACCGAGCGTATCGATCACCACCGAGTCTAACGGGAAAATCCGCTGGGATCTCTTCCAGAACTCCGGATTCGGCCTCGACGCCGGCACTCTCGCCTGGGTGAGCAGCGGGACCAAGCTTTCTGATTGTGCACCTCGGAGGCTGATTGTGATATATGAATCGGACAGTTCGAGGAGAATCAGCCCGACGCCCCAGCTTTATTCCGCGCGATCCCGTCCACCAATGGCGCCAACATCTTCAGCTTCCAGCGTTCGACCGATAGCCAGGCCGTTCTGCTGCAGGACAACGGCTTCGTCGCCACCCCAAGCGGTGGAACCGAGGTACGCCGCTATGCTCATACACATCAGATTCGCGACGCAACGACTTACGCTGCGGTGATCCAGTTCATCGTCAACTGCCCGGCGGACTGCAACGTTGACGCCGAGGAGGGCACGGGCATCGCCGGCCAGTGCACGCTCGAGGTCACGGACGGCCAAGGCAACGGCACGAATCAGTGCGTCGCTTTCCTCGGAGGATCGGCCACGCCCGTCGCGGTCGCCACCTGCGATAATTCCGAGGCGCAGCAAGTGTCCTTCTTCAACAATTTCTGATTGGATTGGTTTGTGATGAATGATTCGTGGATGTTTTTTCATTGGGGCGACTTTAACGTACTTTGGCATGTATGGCTGCGTATCATCAGCTATGCGTGCGCTCTTAATTTGATTGTCTTGACGACGAACTGGATGTTGATCACTTAAGAGAGATATTGGGGCTTCGGTAACACCAACACTTCAGGTGATCAGTGCGAGTACAATCCGCGTGGCGGGAACATACGGCGCAACCTCTGCTTAGTCCGAGTTGTCGGGATCAACGCCGTTTACAAGAACATCTGATTTACAACGACGCTGATCATAGTACACTAGTTCTGGTCAGAGATGACGGGTGAATGTGTGCCAGGCTTGGAAGCATTGAGAGCACGCACCAACATTGCGGTTTCATGCTGTCGAAGGCTATGTCGCGTCGTCTCTGGAGTTTTTGGCACAGACATCGGCCATACTGATGTTACAATAGATGAGATTAGAGCTCGAATGCGATAAGTACCTCGACCCTGCGTAGAGGTCGGCCATAAGCATGTGGCACGAATTCGGGCAATTTTCTTGAGCCTGGTAAGTGATGCGAGACAGAATCACGAGCGAGAGGTATTGTGGAGCATTCGAAAGGGGATATCAGCCGTAGACCGACAGAGTATGAACACTGTTATTCCATGTTTTCGAAGTCGACGTTGGCAGTTCCGTCGTGGTTGAAGCTGATAGTGGAGACAGTAGCCGTAGTGCCACTACGGCTACTATATCATCAGCAGTGAGTCATTACTGATGATATAGCGAACGAGGCAAGGACTCGCAGCGAAGGCGGTAGCCTCAACGCGGCGTAGAGGTCGGCCATGAGGGTATTGTCTCTGAGCTTGGTAAGTGACGCGAGATAGACGCGATATATAGATGTCAAGGTGCAGTGATCGGCGGTAAACCCGGTCTTCCCGTGAGTGCCGACGACCAATCCGTCCTGCTCTCGGGCAACGAATTCGTCGCCACGGTCGGCGGTGGAACCGAGGTACGCCGTTATGACCATGCACGACCAGAAATAGGAACGCGACGACTGCCGCTCTGATAATCCAGTTCATCGTCAACTGCCCGGCGGACTGCAAAATCAACGCCGAGGAAGGCCAGGCTGTCGCCAGCCAGTGCACGCGGTTCAGGTCACGGACGGTCAGGGCAACGGCACGAACCAGTGCGTCGCTTTCTTCGGGGGCTCGGTCACGCCCGTCGCGGTCGCCATCTGTGACGGTTCCGTGGCGCAGCAGGTGTCGATCTTCCACAACTGAACGGATCGGTTTGTGATGCGTCAATCAGGGGTACTTTTCGTCGCGGTTACTGTAACGTACTTTGGAGACGTGTGGCTACGCGTCATGGACTCTACGCGCGTGCTTTGAATCTGATTATCTTGACGATGAACTGGAGGTGACGAGCGATGGTGCAACTTCCGTGACGCAAGAACCGCGTTTGTACGCAGATGCATATCGGTTGGGGACCAGCGTATGGAACATGGAACATGGAAACATTACTTTCACCGAATCGGAATTGTAGTTGTTATATGCAGTGCTAATTTCAAGAGCATCTGGAGCGAGACGTGGTGCTGGTCAGGGATTAATCGATAACAAGGGGACGCACGTTAAAGTCGAGCCGTTGAGGGCATGCTGCGCCAGGATTTCAGCGACACGCTGTTCGATGAACGACCGCGGGGGTAAGCGAAAGGCGCCGTACTCTGGAGGATTCGACTGCACGTAACACTCGCGCATGGCAGTTCGGCTTCCCTCGCTCGGCAACCGGCGGAGTGCCGAATATGAACACGGGAATACCTTTTATGGCCTATGGACCAGAGCTGGTGTACTATAAGCTTCGACTGCCATTGACTCGTCAAATGACGGTAGGTTTCTATCATCTCCGGCATGCCAGTCTACCGGGATATGGGCGGCGGCATTCGAATCCCTGATGCTATCCTTGGGTACGTGAGGGAGCGATAAACCCGACTTCGTCGTTTATAGCGCGCTCGCAATCCCTCTCACCGCGCACCCGAGCGGACATGTACAGACGCGAGCATCCGCAGAGACACAAGGATATGTCGTTGATCGTTGTGGTGGCGACCAATATTGAAATCAACAATCGCACCGTGCCGGCAGGTTTTGCATGTGATCTTGCGAACGCGATCTTGCGAAACGGCGAGATGGTTGATAACGTTCTCGCGAGCTAGTCCATTTCGAGAGCAAAAGACACGGTGGTCTTGCAGGAGCGCTTCCGCGAGAGGAAACTGCGCCGTCATCGAATTTCATACGAACCTCCCGTCTTCGTCCTCCGTACTCACGGTGGTCCGAGAGATCGTGTGATCCGCGAGGATCTGTCACTTGGTCTGGAGAAATATGGAGACTTGACCGAGAGGGTAAGAAGATGGTTTCGGCAGCTTGATTGGCTATTCGGAGTCAAGTGGGAACTGCAATAGTCACGTAATAGGGGCCTTTGTTCCAGAAAGACAGGACGAAGAGCAGAACGTCCTTGACCTTGTCCAGCGAGTGTTTTGCATGCAACAGTCCGGCGACGTGAGCGGAGGAGGGGCTATACCGTTAAATGCCGACAATGTCCTGACCGGACAGAAGCATAAGCCGGAGTATACCGCCATAGTCACCACGCTCAAAAGAGGGCAAGTGCGGAGATTTGTCAGGTTTGCACAGCGTGTGCCGCGCTCGGTCGTCTGCGTAACCTGTGAAGGATATGGCGATGCCAAGTTGGGTCTCCTCTTCCAAAGCTTGTTCGAAATCTGCCCAGTCGCACAAAACATGAACTTCGGCGGGTCTGCCTCTGACGTAGCGGGGTGTGTGGGGATGTCTGGCCAAGGCTTTCTAATGATCGATGAAGTGGCGTCAGCAATATAGACTTGTGCAGGGAGCGGCGGGAAGGAGTTGCAGACCGTGTTCCCGAGATAAGAGGAGAAGCGCCGAGAGGCGTCGTATAAGGCCATTGTTTGGCCATTTGTTTGTACCCCGCCCCCACGCTCGTGACCCTCCGAAGCGCCAACGCCCTCGTCTTGCTCCTCCACCCATCCCGCCCTCCCCATCCCCGACCCGAGCTCCAAACCACTCCGCGTTCGAATCCCCTTCCTCGCATTTCACTTGCCACATCGAGTTACCCGCTGCACTTTTTGTTACCCATCGTCCCGCACCCGCCCGCGCTCGCAGTTGCACAGCCTGGCGTCGACCTTTACCGCCCCGGAACACGACGATCTGTATCCCTACATCGGCGGTGACCCAGACATAAGCCATGTCAACACAAGCCCCCATCAACGGCGTCAAGATATCTTGTGCGTTGTGCTAGCCATTTATTACCAAGCGTGGTACTGATGCTCGTACGATCATCGGTCATCCACGTTCGCATCTACCTCCGATTTGCGCCGTTCACCGCTTGCCCCCGAACACACACTCTCAAACTCTCAGCTCTTGACGATCCGTCCAAGGAAATTAAAGTCATCGCCTGCGATGGCAAGACCGGCGAGACCATGGAGCTCCGTTATGCCAACTGCAAGGTCGCAGGCAACGGGTCTTTCGGCGTCGTCTTCCAAGCCAAATGGAAAGACGCACCAAAGGAGGTTGAGGATATTGCGATCAAGAAGGTTCTGCAGGATAAACGCTTCAAGGTGTGTCCCCCTACGCGACGGCTGCGCAGCACCGCCGCGCCTATTGTCCTCAGCTCGAGGCTGACCAATGATCCAAGAACCGAGAGCTTCAAATCATGAGACTCGTCAAACACCGCAACGTCGTCGACTTGCGCGCCTTCTTTTACTCCAATGGGGACAAGGTGCGCCTGGACCCCGACGGCTATCTCTGGCGCGACTCTCACCGACGTTCTATTCGCAGAAAGACGAAGTTTACCTGAACCTCGTCCTCGAATATGTCCCGGAGACCGTCTACCGCGCGAGCCGGCACTACGCCAAGCTCAAGCAGCCAATGCCGATGCTCCAGATCAAGCTGTACATGTACCAGCTCTTCCGGTCGCTCGCGTACATCCACTCGGTCGGCATCTGCCACCGGGACATCAAGCCCCAGAACCTGCTGTTGAATCCGGCCACGGGCATACTCAAGCTCTGTGACTTTGGTTCGGCCAAAATCTTGGTCGCGGGCGAGCCGAACGTCAGCTACATCTGCTCGCGGTACTACCGCGCGCCGGAGCTCATCTTCGGCGCGACAAACTACACCACGAATATCGGTCAGTCCCGATTCGGCCTTGGCCGGTAACCTTATCAGAGCGCGAGTTTAAACTTTCTCCCCTGAACCTTCCAGACATCTGGTCGAGCGGGTGCGTGATGGCGGAGCTGATGCTCGGCCAGCCGCTGTTTCCAGGCGAGAGCGGCATCGACCAGCTGGTGGAGATCATCAAAGTCCTCGGCACCCCCTCGAGGGAGCAGATCAAGACCATGAATCCCAACTACATGGAGCACAAGTTCCCTCAGATCAAGCCCCACCCCTTCTCGAAGGTGAATTTCCGCCCTCTTCGTACGCACGTTGCGCGGCTTCGATCCCGACGCTGACTTTGCTTGCCATTCGCGTTAGGTGTTCCGGCCGCGTACCTCGCCCGAGGCCATCGACCTGGTCTCGAAGCTTCTGGAGTATACACCCGAAGCGCGGAACTCGGCGGTCGAGGCCATGTGCCATCCCTTCTTCGACGAGCTGCGGGTGGAGGGCGCGCGGATGCCCAACGGGAAGGACTTCCCGATTCTGTTCGATTTCTCTCGAGAGGGTGAGTGGTCGTCCGCTTCTCATCCTCTCCGCTTTCTGTCTTGTCAGATCCAGGCACTGATACTCATTTACGCTCACAGAACTGTCCGTTCGCCCGGATCTGATCCCGACTCTGGTCCCCAAGTGGTGCGAGCCGGAGCTGGCCTCGCGGGGCATCACGCTGCACAACTTCCAGCCGATACCGCTCGAGCAGATGCGGATCACCCTCGATTGAGAGAGAGTGCTTCGTCCCGCCGGTCTTGCGTGTGCCCGGGCTACCTATACACCGTTCCCGGTACACCCGTCGTCGTCTTGTGTCCTGCACGCGCTTTTCGTCCTTCGTCGTCCCTCGATAACCATCGCCTGGAGTTGAACTTTGGCGTGGCTGTCATATCACCCTCTCCCCTGCTCTCCGGTCATGCCCAATTCACACTCGTGTGCGCCTTCGCTCGTCGAGTGGAACGCAAGGCCCCTCCCTCCTCCACTCACCCACTCACTCTTTCTCTCTACGCCAAATCGCATGCAGTGTATTGTTTTAGGTCTCGCGTAATGCCGTGTGACGTGGCTGGCGTCGTTATCCCTTCCCCGCTCCTCGAGAGTTCCCTGTTTATATCAGTATGTTGGAGCCGGAGCCGTTGTTGTAGCAGTGCGCGACGGCGCGCGTGGATGCATAACGAAGAAATGAAAACGTGTATTTTGTCTTGCGTCCTGGTTGGACTGATATTAGTCCAGTGGCAATGATTATCAGTAGGCTTCCTTATTGGTCGACACCGAGCTCTTGAGAACTCATGATCGCCCTGCGCGGCGCGGACTTCTTTATCTTGGTTATTCACCTGCATCCATGTTCTACACTGCGCCTACTGCCATTCTACGTGCCGCATGGATACTCTCGATGGAGGATTTGTCTGCAAGCTTATCTTCAATTTGGAAACGTCGAATAGCCGCACGGCATAATCTACATTCCCATGGATCGGACATATCTGGTCGAGGGCGATGTCCTTCGATCGCAAGAGGCGCCGAAGGGCGGAGGCCAACGGCATTAAGGAGAATCGATCCCCGAACTAAACGTCAAATCTATCGCTCGCGCCGTCGTGGACCATGGACCTTCCTAGAGTTTCATTCTTGATACACGCTGCATCTTCATGGTATGCCGGGGCACTCGAGATTCGGCGGCAAATTCGTCCCAAGCGTTTGGAACAGCTTCCTCGGGCGCCCATTTGCATCTCCCGCTATGACTGGAATGGTCGAAGGAGATAGTAAGTATATAGCACCTACGGCATCGCTATCTCTGACCCGTGTAACCGGGCGAGCAATTCTTGGGGTCCGAAGCGTCTCGAGCGCCGCGCGCGGTATAAAACCCGTTCCATGCCTCGCCCATGGCCTCAACCACCGATCTCACCGACACCCCCTCTCGAGATCTCCGTTACTAATGCCACAAGTCACCGTTCCGCAACGATACGTCCTCCACGCTGAACGTGGCGTGGACGCACGGGACCCCGTTGGCTTGGCGAAACGCGCTGCAGCCTGGCGAGTCGTGGACGCACGAGTCCGGGTCCTGGACTTTTCACCTTCGAGATCCGCCAAGACGTGGGCGAGTGCTCGCGGTTCTCCTAGCAAAGTAACCCTCGACGCGGCTTGCAGCATGGGCGTCGCGTTCGCGGCCGGGACGGCGAGCGTCGTGACCGGCACACGCTCGGTGCCCTGGGTGCGCTTCGCGGTTGGGGCGGAGTGGCCCCAGCAGCCACCATACCCGTTGCGAGATCGTTGATGCAAGTCGCCCACCAGCGTGAGCCCCTCTTGTCCTATACTACTTTTTTGTATATCCTGATGGGCAAGGGGGGGTGACTTGTAGACGGTGCCAAATGGGGCGAACATGCGCCCGGCCTCGTGCACCGCGCGCACTGGGTTGGGATCGCTTTTGCTCCCAAGACGTTCGTCATACGCGAGACCGATGGCAATTACGGTTTCGAGGAGAGCGGATAAGGGGGTCGATTTCGTGTATACGGCTCCTTGAGTGAAAAGTCGATTATATTGCCGGTTTTTACCGAGATGTCCGGATATCTCCCTGCGCTATTAGGGAGATATCCGGACGTTTCGTTGTACGCGACGCTAAGGAGTCGAACGACCTACAATCAATCCGATGGTAGGATCCCTACATAGCGGATGTGTAGGGAGTACTGACTGTCTATGCTACGTACGGAGCGCTCGGCGCTGGACCGTCGAAATATTTACTATACCTGCTAGCCTTGATCGCGGCTTAGCATCTCCGCTGCAGCTCGAGCGTGACCATAACCCAATGTCCAGGCTCCAAGTACCGCGAGAATTTAGGGCGTTGCAAGAAGCGAGGACGCTGGCATCAGATGTGCTGTGTTTTATGCGCCTCGACGTCGTCCGACATTCGTCGCACATAACTCTCGCCCGAGTGGTCGTTTGGGCGAGCCGAGTTTCGACGCTTGGATCAGCTGCGAACTTGAGCGCTGGGCCTGGTTCTTCGGAAACAAAAAAACTCTCCGTCGGCGCGTCATCCGCGCGCATATGCATTCGCGATACCGTGACGGGCGGGACCCAACGAACCCAATGCTCGCGCAAGTGTTTCAGCATATCCAGGTCCTCGCCATCATCGACATCGCCCGGACGCCCTGTCTATCGATGTCTGCAGCTCGGAAGACTGAACAGCTCCAAGGCGCTCGAAGGACTTCTGGAATGTGAATCGGAACGCGCCAACTATAGACGTCTTTCAAAGCTGCACTCGAACTCCCCGATTTGGGACAGTTCAACCAGCCCCTTCCATGTCTGTCGTCCCGATAGCCGGACCGCATACAAAGGACGCCGCCCACGAGGTCCCCTTTTTCACTGCCCCTACCCCTGCCCGCCTCGACCTCGAGAGTCGAGCAGCCCCGGCGCTGGCCTTGCCCAAGTGTCTCTTCCGTTGTGCCAGTGATGGCGCCATTCCACGTCCCTCAGTTTTTCGATCCTCGTGCAATCATCAATAATGCTACGTCGGCTGTGCAGTCTGCTGTGATCAGCGTAGCTGCGGGCAAAGCTGATAGTCCTATGTACGAGAAAACCGGTAGGTGTTACTTAGTCGAATGTTTTACAGTTGTCGACGGCGGACTGACGATATAACCGTGACGGTATATCAGGTGCCGTGGTCGCACAAGCCGCGGTCCCACTCTACCTCGTAGATGCGCCCGGACATTTGGGTAGGCTCTCTCGGCGTGTCAGGCATGGACTGTGCTTACCCGCTTGACCTGGCGGACAGAAAAAGGGTTTGAAGGCGTCGCAAAGGCAGGTGGGCGGGCGATGATCGAAATCCAGCTCGTCGCGCGCAAACTGCCTTCGCTCCCGAAGTTTAAGAAACCCTCGCTACCGAAGGTCAAGGCGCCGTCGTTGCCCCAAGTCCATTTTCCTTCGCCGCCGAAGATCAAGCTGCCGTCCCCGCCCAAGATCGAGCTCCCTTCCTTCCCCAAGGTGCACATGCCTCACATCCAGATCCCGAAGATCCATCTTCCCTCCCTCCCGCACGTCAAGCTGCCTACTATCCATGCGAAGGCATGGCTCGCCGGCGCGAGTAAGTCCGATCTCAACTTTCCGCGCTCTCGACCGTTGAAACTGTGAGGATCGTCCTAATGAAGAAGGCTCCATCCTTGCCACCGGAGCGAAGATCGCCGACTGGACGGCGAAGAACAAGACCGCGATAGCCGGCGTCATCGGTGGCACCGTCACCGCCGCGATCGGGCTTCCGCTGCTGATCGTGGGCGGTCTCCACGTCGTAGGATTCACGGCGGGAGGCGTCGCTGCAGGCAAGTTGGTCGGGTTGGCAAAAAATTCCCGCGTAGAGCTGTCGCCGAACGTCTTTTTTTTTTGGTTACGACGGACTCTAGGATCGCTGGCAGCCGCGATTCAAGGTACCATGGGAGGCCTCGTCGCCGCCGGTTCGCCGTTTGCCATCGCGCAGTGGATCGGGGCGGTTGGCGTTGGGGCGGTTTTCGGGCCGGTCGCGGGCGCGGTTCTCGTCGGCGGTGTCCTGGTCGGCGGTATCGTGTTGTTGAAAAAGTATTTCTTCTGATGAATTCCGGGTTGGGGGCAAGATCAGTCTGTCCACGAACGCTCTGATATCCCATCGTCAAATCCAATGTACAGTACGGTTCGTGTGGTTTACTTGCAAGCCTTCGTGAGAGGCGCTCGGGTCCGTTATTGGTTGTACTTGCGTTAATCTCCTTTCGGAAGACTTCATAGCATGGATCGCACCGGCCTTTACAGCGTTGCATTTATAGCGGGACGATATTGCGTCATCGGGATATCGATTGCTTCCCGAACGAACAGCCTTGTGCTGTCAGTAAGTCGCGAGGCACCTACTAGTGTGTGCGGATTCATATATATATATGCGCATGGACCTCACGTCCTATTAAGGTTCCCTCCCGCCTCCCTCAAGGTTACCCCAGTTCGACGACTTTGGCGAGTTTATACGAGATTTTGATGGCTCCATATCCGGAAATCAATCAGAGTGCTAGCTCGCTCGGGCTCGTGCAATGGGTGTTCGACGTTTCCGAGAAAAATACACTACTCCTCGTCCTTCCCGGATATATACCGTCGATTCCAACTGACTCTTCTGTCATCGGGTCCATCAGTGAGCTTCTCGAGGATCGCGTCCACTAGTAGGTATGAGACTCGGGGACTAAAAATCGGTTTCTGTAGAACGGCTTGTCAGCAAGTATTGGCACATCGTCGTTTCGACCATCAGTCCGTATATCTTGACCATAGGTGAGCATTCGATCGCGTCCACCTCCGAGCGCAGAAGAGTATCAACGCACCCGTAGGACAGATCCTCGTCAACTATTGGCGCGTAGCTGTGGAGACCATAAGCCCGTATATCGTGACGATAAGTGAGTAATCGATCGCGGTTTTTCTTCCTGTGGGAAGAGTCACTCTCACAGTTGGGTGCGCAGAGAAGCATGTCATCCAGTACTGGCGCGCGGCGGCCGCTTGGTGCGCGGAACACCCCGCGCTTGTTGCAGCCTTGGTCGTCGCCCTCGGAGTCGGCGTCCTCTTCCTCGTGGCTCAGCCATTGATACTAGCCATCCTGTCGGGCGTCGGGTTCGGGGTCCAGGGCGTCGTTGCAGGTGCGTTTTTACCACATGCAAGGCTCGCAATGCGGGTCCCTGTTGAACCCTGACGCTCACTTGTATGTTACCGTACGAACAGGTTCATGCGCTGCGGCTTATCACAGCGCGGTACTGGGTGGAGTGATCGTCGAAGGCTCGGCATTTTCGATTTTGCAATCCACGGCAGCCTTGGGGGCAGTCCCTTGGCCGATCTCGTTGGGTTTTGCCATCGTAGGGGTGGCCCTCGTGGCAGGCGCTATCAAGCTTTCGGGCGTGTTTTAGTTCATTGATGGCCGCTCGTAGTTTCCAGTCGCGTCCATTGGTGGGAGGTAGATATGCGCAGCAGCCTCGCGACATGTCCTTGCAATTCCCTACTATGTAGTAGGGACGATCTGGCTTTCGTCGTCGATCTGTTGCTTTAGATTTCCGGTTTGGTCATTGGATGAGGACGATTTGGGCAGCAGCTGCGCGGGCCCCTCTTGGTTCATCTCGCAGGTGAGCGAGTATCCCAGATGAGTGAGCCTCGAGCGTGGTGCCTGTGGCAAGACGGTGGGGAGACATCACGCCGTGTCTGCCCTCGATAAGCCCACAGGTGAAGTCAGAGCCAGAAAACATCACGAATGGATTGTGTCCCTCCACCGACCATCTGAGGAGCTTAAGCTAGAGTTCAGCACTTTGGTGGACCGTTATGGGCAAAGCAAAGGTATCGGTGATCGTCGAATCCGGAAACAAAGACACAATATCTCACGCGCGAGTCTCTTGTACTTCACGCACTTCTGTCTTCGACAACGGCCCACTCAAGCTCCTTGCTCTCATCTGGCTCTCGCTCGCTGGCCGGAGGATCGAAACAATGGACAGCTGTTGAAAACGCATCGTGTCGGGCAGTCGCCCCACGTTTAGACTCCTCTCCCGAAACTTTAACGCATGCATCGGCGTAGTAAGCTTCCACGAAGCGGCCGTTCCGACTGCAGTAGCAACTGGGATTCACCGGCAAATACACGATTACAGGACAATTATGGATATATTACAATTGACTGCGTACATACAACGGATTGGACCGGCTTTACTAAATTACGTTGCAAGGGGCAAGCACTCGTACTGAGATCGCCGCCTTCTGGTCGTCTAAAGCGCCTCCCACCGCTGCTTTCCAATCGCAATCAACCGATTGAACAACTCGTCCCTTTTGTCGATGGCCGTCATCACGAACGTCCTCCCTGCCCCGTCCACGATCTCCAACCCATCCACGATCTGCATTCCCAGCGCATACCCGACGATCAACCGTCCCTTGAACCCGAGCCCCCCGACCTTCCTCAGCTCCCTAATGTCGTCCAAGCCCACCGTCCAGACAGGGTTCACCTCCTTCCCCTTCCCATCGCGCTCCGCGGGGTCGCGCGACGTGAACGAGATACACGGCGTCGACGCGCGCGTCGAGATCACCGCGAACCCCTTCTTGCCGTTGTACCGCGCGCCGAAGATCGTCGGGCCGTCTTCGGAGCGCTCGCCAGGTTTAGGCAACACGCCGAGACGCCGTTTCGCGCTCTGGTCGCCGACCTTGGCCTTGACCGCGTCCGTGCCGAGCACGGTGCTCACGCCCGCCTTCGCCGTGCCCTTGAAGAACTTCGTGATCCTGTGTCGCTTCTTCGTCGGCGCTTTATCTTTGCCCCGTGTTTCGTCGTGGTGGTCGCCGGCGAGCGTTTCCTCGTCGCTGTGCAGCTCCTCGCGGAAGCGCGAGCCGTTCGGGCCGGCGTCCGGGTCCGAGTCGCGGTCGGCAAAGTCGTACTGGGTCGCGTCGACGTCTTGCTGGGAGACGTCGAGCGGGATGTCGTCCGCGTCGACGGGGCTCGGCAGGCGGGACGGCAGGCCCTGGTCGGGGTCCTGCTTCGGCGGCGGTGGCAACGGCGTCCTGTTCGCTTCGCCGATACGGAGGAGCGTGAGCGCCAGCTGCGCGTTCGTCGGGACGCCCTTCAACAACGTGCTGAGGGCATGTTTAATACTGTGATGCTAGACGCGACGGAGAACGATTGAGCGATGACACGTACTTCTTGGGTTGGAGATACCATTGCCAGTTTGGTACCTTCTCGGTGAGCCAGACGGCTCCACGCATCAGGAGCGGTTGGCCAAAGAAGACGATGCCGAAGATGAAGGTCGAGCCTTTGTACAGGAGAACCTCGTTCACGTAGAGCGAGGCGAGCAGCAAAGGGGCGACGATCATGCCGAGTTTAAAGCGGATTATGGACGAAAACGGTGGCGTAGGCGACAATGCGCTGCAATTTTCATGTCAACGAATGCCCTCCCTCACCGTTGATGACGGTCGAGTACACTCACTTGCCAAACATCTCCCAAGCGTCACAAGCGTCGTTCACCGCCCTCATCACCGGCCTCGCCTGGCTCCACAACGCGTTCTGAACCGGCTCCTTCGTCGCGTTATTTTCTGCCTTCGCCTTCTTTCCGCTCGCGACCTCCTTCGCATGGCCCGCCTCCATCACGATGCTCGTCGGATCCGGCACGACGCTCTTATCGCCCTCCTGCTCCGCCTGCTTCTCTTCCTCGGGTCCTTTACCCACCGCCGTCCCTACCGCCAAACTCGCCATACCGGACACAAAGTCCGACGCCTCGTTCTCGACCGCCTCGCCCTTGTACGCCTCGGGCGCGCCGGTGAGTGAGTCCTTCGAGTGCAGCTGGCCGGCAGGGGGTTTCTGCAGTCCGCCGTGCGTGGCAGAGACGGCGGCTAAGGGGGCTGGTGGGAATAGGAAGGTGCGAGAGGGTGGGAAGACGATGAGGACGAGTATGAGGGTGAAAAGAGCCGGCATGAGGACGTTTAGGGCCCATGCGACGTAGTAGCCCACGAGCCAGGCGATCGTGCGGTTGCGCTCGTTCCAGGATTGCAGGCGAGCGACGTGTTTGGCGAATGCGGCGAAACCGACGATCTGGAAAAAAAGAGACGTATTATATAAAGCGTATACGCGATAATGCAAAAGGGTAGTACGGACGATGGTCATGTAAAGGCGCTCGAAGGTAGCGCGCAGCTTCTCTGGTGAGAACTCTTCGTCCTCTGCGTAATTGAGGTCCAGATCGCCCGGTAGGGGTCCCTCGACCGTCCTGACGTGATGGATCTGTTGCTTGTGTCCTTCGAGATAAGCGACGCAGTTCGCTAGGTGGCTGATGTCAAGAACTTGCCTTGTTGAACCTCCTCAACAGCACCCAGAGATCGTCGTTTGACAGCCCCTTCACGATCGGAGACGGGACCGAGTCCGGGTGCTCGTTCCACCCGATGTCCTCCACCTCCTTCGGAAGTCCGTCTCGCGCCTCGTCGCGTGCCGCTCGGTCGACATGCATATGCTCCGGCGGCTTGGTGGTGTCGATGAGCGTCTCCTCCTTCGCTGCCGAAGCCTCGGGCACGGCGCTTTCTAAGATGCCGTTCACATCAATGGAGGGCAAGCTAGACGTGATTCCTTCGGAGGGTGTGGGTACGGTGGGGTCGCCGGAGGGTGCAGGAGGGTTGTGTAGATGTTCGAGGAAGGGTTCGGGTTTGGCCTGCAGCTGCGGGCCCGTCGGGGCAGACATGGTGATCGTATGCGTACACTTCTATACGAGGGCGCGTCGGGCAGAGAGAAAAAGGTATAATCGAGTGCGTCGACGGGTCAGTTGAAAAGGCGGAGGCGCCAAGGTGACGTCAAGCGAGACATGATGCGTGGTTTGGAGAGCCTGTCAGAGGCGCTCCGCCGGCTGCGTCCTTCCGCTGATGCTTCCATATGTCGGAGATGAGCGCCGCTGTCCGTGATTGTGGAGGTGGATATGGCCATGGATGCTTGCGCGACGTGAGTCAGAGTCAGAGCGCGGCGAGGCAGTCGTTCGGACTAGTGTACCGTCAAAAAGTCAGATGTTATTAACTCGTGTTTAGTTACTTGGTTATTTACATGTAACTTACATGCGAGGCATGCCATAGGTCAATCTTCATGTTATAAAAGTAAATAATTCATCGCCACTCGCGTACCCTTGAAGCTTGTGTATGGCCGTTGATGTAAATGTGATGAGCGGTAATGTTGTATTCCCACGAATACAACCTCTTGACACGTCGACATCGTGGCACCCACTCTTGATATGGCTTCTACTCCCACTAGAGATTACGAGCGCATTCAACTGGATCCCGAAAAAGTCACGGACTTTCTCAAAATACTTCGAGAGCTGGAGCATTTGCTCCGCAATCTACCTGCTTCGCTTCCACTAGTGGAGGATCCGAACAGTCAAAATATGCTGTTTTTGTGAATTTCGCGCTAGATGTCGAACTTTTCGCACTGGAAACCGACGACGACATCGATCTATCGTCGGCACTCATCCGGGATGTGCTTTCATTGAGCCCGGTCAATGTGTCTCATGCCGTGGACACAAAACGGGGCCCAGATGATGTTTGCGACGAGAACTGGGACTGGTAGACTCATGTACACGACACAATCTGACGTGTTCCGCCTCGAAAACAGCGCGCGGAGTTTATTACATTGATTACAGTATTTACGCTTGTAAATAAACCCCCTGGCGCGCCACTAGTTACTTACAAATGTGATTAAGTCAGCGGGAATTATTGACGGTACGCTAGTTCGGACATCGCCGGCGGTGGCGGCGACTCCCACTTGGCTTTGGTTCTGCACCGACGTTCGACTTAGTTTGCTTCGTCCCTGCACATCACCATGGCCTACCTGACTGGGTCTACACGATTACAGAACGTTTATGTATATTTCACAATTGACTGCGTAGATACCACGGATGAAACTGGTTTACTCAATTACGTCGCAAGAGGTGCAAGCACTCGTACTGGCCTTCTGGACATTTAAAGCGCCTCCCACCGCTGCTTTCCGATCGCAATCAACCGATTGAACAACTCGTCCCTCTTGTCGATGGCCGTCATTACAAACCTCCTCCCGGCCCCGTCCACGATCTCCAGCCCATCCACAATCTGCATTCCCAGAGCGTGACCAACGACCAACCGTCCCTTGAATCCGAGCCCCCCGATCTTCCTCAGCTCGCTGATATCGTCCAATCCCACCGTCCAGACAGGGTTCACCTCCTTCCCCTTCTCCTCACGCTCCACAGGGTCGTGCGGCGTAAACGAGATACACGGCGTCGACGCGCGCGTCGAGATCACCGCGAACCCCTTCTTGCCGTTGTACCGCGCGCCGAAGATCGTCGGGCCATCTTCGGAGCGCTCGCCTGTTTTAGGTAGCACGCCCAGGCGTCGCTTCGCGCTCTGGCCGCCGACCTTGGCCTTGATCGCGTCCGTGCCGATCACGGCGCTCACGCCCGCCTTCGCCGTGCCCTTGAAGAACTTGGCGATCCTATGCCGCTTCTTTCCCGGCTCCTTCTTGTCCTTGTCGTCGTCGTCGTGGCGTCTCGCGAGCGTCTCCTCGTCGTACTGCGTTGCGTCGACGTCCCGGTGGGAGACGTCGAGCGGGATGTCGTCCGCGTCGACCGGGCTCGGCGGGCGGGACGGCAGGCCCTGATCTGGGTCCTGCTTCGGCGGGGGCGGCAGCGGCGTCTTGTTCGCTTCGCCGATGCGGAGGAGCGTAAGGGCCAGCTGCGCATTCGTGGGGATCCCCTTCAACAGCGTACTAAAGGCGTGTTTAATACTGTGATGCTACAGGGGACAGAGAAGATGGAGCAATCGCACGTACTTCTTGGGTTGGAGATACCATTGCCAGTTTGGTACCTTCTCGGTAAGCCAGAGCGCACCGCGCATGAGGAGCGGCTGGCCGAAGATGACGATTCCCAAGACGAAGGTCGAGCCGTTGTACAGGATGACCTCATTCATGTAGAGCGAGGCGAGCAGCAGAGGAGCGATGATCATACCGAGCTTAAATCGGATCACCGACGAAAAGGGCGGTGTCGGAGACAACGCACTTCCCATAAGCTTATCAGTGACTGCGTTTGCAGGAATGAATCGCGATGGCAAGGAACTCACTTGCCGAACGTTTCCCAAACGTCGCACGCGTCGTCCAGCGCCCTCATCACCGGTCGCGCCTGTGCCCACAGCGCATCCTGAACGGGCTCCTTCGTCGCGTTATTGTTCCCCTTCGCCTTCTTCCCGCTTGCCACTTCTTTCGCATGGCCCGCATCCATCGCGACGCTGGTGGGGTCCGGCACGACGCTCGTATCGCCCTCCTGCTCCGCCTGCTTCTCTTCCTCCGGACCCTTACCCACAGCCGTCCCTACGGCGAGACTGGCAAAGCCCGACACAAAGTCCGACGCCTCGTTCTCGAGCGCCTCGCCCTTGTACGCCTCCGGCGCGCCCGTGAGCGTGTCTTTCGAATGAAGCTGGCCGGCCGGGGGTTTTTGGAGCCCGCCGTGCGCGGCGGAAATCGAGGCTAACGGAGCCGGCGGGAACAAGAAGGACCGGGAGGGAGGGAAGGCGACGAGGACAAGTATGAGGGTGAATGTGACGGGCATGAGGAGGTTGAGGGACCAGGCGACATAGTACCCCACGAGCCAAGCGATAGTGCGGTTGCGCTCGTTCCAAGATCGCAGCCGGGCAACGTGCTTGGCGATTGCGGCGAAGCCTACGATCTGGAGAACGACGTTCGTTTGCGGGTAATAAATCGTGCAGAGTAAGGGACTCACGACTATCATATAGAAGCGCTCGAACGTCGCGCGCAATTTCTCGGGGGAGAATTCTTCGTCTTCTGCGTAGTTGAGGTCCAGATCGCTAGGGAGGGGCTTCTCCACTGCCCTGACGTGATAAAGCCGTTGCTTGGGTCCATTGAGGTAAGCAACGCCGTCGATTAGGACCAGCGTCGAGTGCAACTTGCCTTGTTGAACCTCCGCAAGAGCATCCAGAGATCATCGTTGGACAGTCCCTTCGCGATCGGAGACGGCATCGAGTCTGGGTGATCGTTCCACCCAATATCCTCCACCTCCTTCGGCAGTCCGCCCCTTGCCTCATCGCGCAGCCCCCGGTCGATTTCCATGTGCTCGGGCGGTTTGGTGGTGTCGATGACGGTCTCCTCCTTCGCTGCCGACGCCTCGGGTACAACACTGTCCAGTACGCCGTTCACATCCACGGAGGGTAGATGGGAGCTTATACCTTCGGACGGAGTGGGAACGGTAGGGTCTCCGGAGGGCGCACAGGGATTGTGTAGGTGTTCGAGAAACGGTTCGGGTTTGGCCTGCAATTGGGGGCCCGTTGAATGAGACATGGTGGTGGTACGTACGCCTGGATCCTAGACTCGTTATTCGTAGTTGAAGGGGAACAGTTGGAGTCTCGATTGCAGGCAATAATATCTGGCACACTCGAAAAGGCGGGGGCGACAGTGTGACGTCAAGCGGGACATGATGGAGGCGTTGAAGAGCCTGTTAGAGGCGCTCTGCCCTCGGCCTGCGTCAGAAAGCATAACTGAAACGAGGACCTGCGTCCGCGATTGTGGAAGTGAGGACGCCCCTGGATACCTGCGCAATGGTGTGGACGATGAGAGGAGCACAACGAGAACGCGAATGCGATGGCGCTTGTAGCGGTTCGGACATCGCCGGCGCTGGCGACTTGGGGAGTCCGAGATCGACTTGCTCTGGTTCTGCACCACCGTCCAACCTAGCTCGCCTCGTACTCCTCAGATACTGTCATGGCGCGATTGCTTTTGCTCGAACGCGGGCTACGAAAATTGAAGAATTATGCACGACCGAATCTCGTCATCGCAGCGGACCGGCGAGCACACGACCCGGGACGCAGCAACACGTTCAACAGTCCATGTTGGTAGCGCACGGCGGATTAAGCAAACGCGACCCTGTCCAGTCTAGCCTCAGGGGACGACGTCCATATGTATGTACTGCTCCGCGTGCGCTGGATTACCTCGCACATCGATCTAATTGTTGCGAACCCGTACTAGTCCGACATGTTGTTGATCAGCCCTTCCGGAACCTCCCCCGCGCGGTCGTATGCAGAAGTTCGAGGATGCAGTTCGAGCCGCCGACCATCCTGCACGGACAGGCCACGCCCTCTTCGCGGCGGGCTCGGGAAGTCCTATTTGGTCTTAGCCTCGATCTGGAGCGCCCACAGCGCCGTCTGCTCCGCCAACACCTTCAGATACATATGTAACGCTCAGCGGATTTCGCCTTCGAGTCGACGGAACGCGATCCGATCACGTAGCTGACTGCGAAGGCCTAGGTGCGCGGTTCTTCCTCAATCGCATTTTCATTGACTCAATGGTTCTCTCTGGGCCCCACCCAATCTACGCTTTTGAACCTTGTTTACAAAGATAGATCTGGCGCGGGTACGGCGAAGGCTGCCCCTATCGTTACCCAAGAAGGCTGAACGGACGGCAAAACGACCGCCCCATGGCTGAATGCAGAAGCTCACGCACTGTCGTACCGCGTCCACTCGATTCTCACCGGGCTCGGTTGCTCAGCCCGGTGAAACGTCCAGCGCAGTCGAAGGCCTTGTGATGCTGAGAGAGCTGCGCGACGGATATACGGACGGCGCTATTTGCAGTCTAAATCGGGGGACCCGACGCTGTGGCATGCCAGCCCCGTTGACCCTACCGACTCGTCCTCTCCACGACCAGGATATACCACACCACAGCGAATTCGGATCTGGCTTTGCTGTAGCGACGCTGTGCGGTTTCACGGCATCTGGGGGAGTCGGCCTCCGCCGCGGCGCTTTCCGCCCGTTGCTCCCGCTCACGTGATGGATAGGTTGAGGGCCCTTCCGCCTTCGACCGCTTCGACGTGGATGCCATCACCCGTTTGCGTCACCTCGCCGAAGGTTCGCGAAATTTATGTGGAACACCCGTCACGAACCGTCACGCTTACCGCTGTCACACGTCACGAGATTTTTCGAGCCCTGATCTGGACTGATCGTCGTCAATTATGGGACGGACCCCTGCTGCGCACGCGGTTGCTGCTCTGGCGGGATGTTGGAGCCGCTCAGACGGGAATGCTACTTATCGCAGGGGCGGACGCGTGCGCGTCATGATAATAGGGCGTGCTTGTCACGCGGAGCCTATTATGCCTGCTGCGAGGCCTGCTTGAGGTGAAGCCTTTGTGTACCTCGTCGGATCGTACGGGGTTGCCGTTCGCGGAGAGTTGCGAAGGAGACAGCTTCTAGCCTCTCGCGTCGGCGGCGAAGCGGTATCGTCCTCTCCTGACCGTTTCTTGCTCTACATTGCCTTCCCTGGGTACGTCCCCGTCAACCGCCTCGCTTGGTTCACTTGCCCTGAATTTTTTTTCGACGGCTGACTCGCCTCCCCAGCAGAGCGCTACGTGTTCGCGACGACGCGACGGTCATGACGCGACCGCTGCATTTCACGGGTCTGCGGGCTGGGAAAAATGAGCCGATAAGCGTCGTGACGGGGAGTGTGACAGTTGCCATATGGGGACGGGTGCGATGCGCCGAGGCACGAATTCAAAAGCCGATCGCGTGTCTAAAGATGCCTCGCTTCTCGCGAACTCCCTCGTCTTTCCTTTCACCCCAACCGTCTCCCTCGCGCCCACACACCCCTCGCTCCCCGTCCCTCCCGCCACTCCCGACGACGACGAACGACGACTGTCCCTCCCCACGAAATAATCGCTATCACCGTCGCTGGCCGAACTAACCTCTGACGACATCGCTACATTATTAATGCAAGGCCTGCCGCTCTAAACTTCTCCAATGGACGCCGCACCCTCCACTTCCGCTACCTTCGCGGACGCGTCCCGCCAGTCGCAGGCTGTACATCATCAATACGGTACTAGAACGCGTCAGAATTCTATAATGCGGCCATCCGCTCGTCTACGCCAATCGCCCGATCTGCCGTCGACCACCACCACCCCGGCGCTCAGACGCATAAAACCACTCATGATCTCAAAGTCAAATAATGTCCCCGCGGTCTCATCGCCGTCATCAAACGACTCGAATGCGCTCACGTTTCCCCCGCCGCATGTCGTATTGCATCCCGACGACGCGTCAAATAAGGTCTTCTTAGCGATCGGCCGTTCTCTGCTCGCGGTGGTCAGTCCTGTCAATTATATCTCGGGCGCCTATCACCCATACTCTACCTTATAGAACAATAAGGCCGTTACCATCAAAGAACTCGCCGAAATGACCCTCAAGAACGGACTGCATTGCCAGAAGTGCGTGCATATATCACCTAACCCTATCTTAGGAGCTTACCCGTCCTTCCTGTATGCAGCGTGTCCGCCGCGTCCCAGGCTATCACTACCTTCATCCGCGCGCACATGCATCGATGTGATGTCGAGCAAGATCATCCCTTGCTCCTCCGCCACGTGCTGTCGGGCACACCCTCGGACGACGACCTCCTCCCCGCCCTCCACTCGCGCTCGGGCGGCGCGCACTGCAATCCGCCCACCGGCGACAACCGGCTCACCAACTTTCGCAAGGGCACCATGGTTTGGTACCTCAGCAAGGCCGCCGGCGCGCCGTGCCCCTTCAGCCGCGCCGGGATCAGGCTGTGCGACTACGGCGAGAACGGGAAGGTGGGGTATATGCCGACGACGGACAGGGAGAAGAAGAGGGAGAGGGACCGTGCTAGGCGGGCGGCGACCGGGGCTGAAGAGGAAGAGGCTACCAGAGCG
>NW_006767440.1:0-13654 GCF_000264995.1 Punctularia strigosozonata HHB-11173 SS5 | reverse complement strand
ATCCGCGCGCACATGCATCGATGTGATGTCGAGCAAGATCATCCCTTGCTCCTCCGCCACGTGCTGTCGGGCACACCCTCGGACGACGACCTCCTCCCCGCCCTCCACTCGCGCTCGGGCGGCGCGCACTGCAATCCGCCCACCGGCGACAACCGGCTCACCAACTTTCGCAAGGGCACCATGGTTTGGTACCTCAGCAAGGCCGCCGGCGCGCCGTGCCCCTTCAGCCGCGCCGGGATCAGGCTGTGCGACTACGGCGAGAACGGGAAGGTGGGGTATATGCCGACGACGGACAGGGAGAAGAAGAGGGAGAGGGACCGTGCTAGGCGGGCGGCGAACCGGGGGCTGAAGAGGAAGAGGCTACCCAGAGCGTGCGCGGACAAGGGCGCGGCGTCGGATTCGGGCTCGGACGCGGAGAAACCGCCGCCGAAGGTGAAGCTGACGCTGCGCCTCAAGCCGAGCCTCATCCGGGCGAGCTTGTCGCCTTCGACGCCGTCGCCGTCTTCCGTGTCGCCGACCGCGTCTGCTACTCGATCAAGAGAAATCGTCGACTTGTCCAAGATGTCCGACTCGGACTCCGACTCGGATGACTCTGACGATTCTGCGGATGTGTCTGAAGACGACTCGGTCTCCATGTCTCCGGTTGTGGAGTCCCATCCCGTGCCAGATGTTCCGATGGATCAACGACCTTCACCCGCGTATCCGTCAGTGCGAGCTACTTCCATGCCGCCTTACACGGTATCGTCAGACGGCCGGTGCCTATCCTTCGCATTACCTCCTTCGGTGGAAGCTCCTGTCGTGCTGCCCTTCCGCAGATCTGCGTCCGTCACCCATAGCGACGCCTCGCCCCCTCCAGACTCTGATGACGAGGTCCCCGCTGATGGCCACGATTGGGACTCGGCCGGGGCTCGGCGGTACTCGTCTGCCGAGGAGCCGCCCTTCTCTGATGATGAGGATATGGATGCCGACTGGGCCTTCGACGCGGATGAGGACGAGGAATTCGGAGAGAGCGATATCGAGACGCATTGGGAGGATAGCCCTGCGCCTCAGTCGCCTCCCTCCGCTGCGGATCTGGACGATGTTGTGGTCAAGCAGGAGCCGAGCGATCCAAGCGCGTGGGCGACCATGGACGAACGTTCGAAGGTTGTCGAGATCGTCATGCAGGCTGCTGCTGGCGGACTGTCGTCGGTCAAGACGGAGGACTTCGACACGTGGGACTGGAAGCAGTACCGCACGCAGTCCCCGACATGGCTCATGGACGACGATGACGCTGCCCATGTTAAGGAGGAGGACGAGGCTGACGTCGATGGGTACTTTGCCGACGTCTCGTTCGCTGCTGGGGCCGATAGCAGCAGACGCTCGTCATCGCCAACGCTCGACTTTACCGCGCTCACCCTTCACTCCCCCGTATCACCTACCGTACCTCGCCGGATTCCACCTTCGACTTCCCATCAACCCAGCGAACTTCAGTGGACGGATGTGCAGCTTCTCGGGCCCGATACCGTGGAGGAGCGCGAGTTTGATGATCGCGAGTGGAGAGGTGGCCGGCGTCCTACGCTCTCGATGACGGACACGGCCGTTCCTCCTAGTCGCGTCAACACGCCGTTACCCACTGCTCCCGTGGAATCGAAATCTGACGTACCTTCTCCCTCCCCAAGTTTGTCGTCGATGCCCTCGCTGTCGTCCTCTGTTCGTTCCTTGGATTCCCCGGAGGTTCTCACAGAGAGCGCTTCTTCCCCCTTCTTCCGGCCGAGTCCTGCGTCCTCGCCGGATGCTCGTGCACGACAAGGTTCGCATCCATTTACTCTGTTTACGTCATGCCTTTGATTGACTTCATTCGGCTTACAGCTTCGGCATCATTCGCATCCACGGGCTCGCAAATGGACGACAGCTCCGCACCAGAACCCCGCTCGACAACGGAAACGAAGCGCACGTCGCAGTCGTCCATCAGAACGGTGCGGCCTGGCGACGCTCTGTGGGAAGAAGACGTGCCGCGATGGGACATCGTTGAGGATCATATTCTTTCGGTTCACCCACCCTTCGATTCACTCGACATCAAACCGCTCGCTGCCGAAGACGCGTTGGCCACAGATACCCCGCTTAGCCCCACCGAGGAGGAGATGTTCCACACGCTGTGTGGCATTCCTGATTGGGAGGTGCAGCCTTGCACGATGTCCACGACGGAACCCGTCGACGTCGACGTCGCCGCCGCTGCCTCTCCCGCCGCGGACAGCAACAAGCCGCTACGACGCTCCAAACGCGTCGCTGCCCATGCTGCCACCGTGGCCGTCCGGGAACGCACGATGACGAGGCGATCTAGCAAAAGGACCGCCTCCGCGACGAAATCTTCGAGATGATTGATGACGACGAACACCCCCGTTTCCGCCACGCACTGAATAATCGATTTACCATATTCCTTCCTCCCGTCCCGGTCTGCCCCAGCACGGTTCGCTTTCTGCATGTATTATTGTTAAAACCCATGCCCCTCGTTGGACCTGCGATATTCAGCTGTGAAGCTTAGAACTGTATCCAATACGTGCGCCAGAGTCCTCTTCGCCTTTTCTATTTCTTCTTCTCGTCGTCAACGTCTCTTCGCACCCACTCGTCGCGCGAGGCGGTCCGGTATTCACCCAGGCCGACGACTCTTGGTTTTCGGGCCGGGAGCGTCCGTCGGCGATCAATGATTGAGGGTTGGGAGTAAGGTCGAAGGCCTGCTGCCGTTGGAGGATCCAAAGTAGTAAACACCGCTCAGCTATATAGTCTTGTCGTTAGTCCTGTACGTTAGCCAATACAAGCTAGTGTGTAAAGTAACTCATCGATGGATTTTTCGTGAGGATCGACGGAAAGTTTTTGGCACGTCTGGATCTCCATGTCCATCAGCTGACGTGATGAGTGGGCATGGCTGGCGCCACGTCCCGTTGAACACGCATGTTTGCTTGGACGGAACGAGTGCCCTCAAATTGCGTTCGAATGTTCATTTGTGCCGTTCTCTATGAGCTCATGAGATATCTGGAGTTGCTGATGCACTTCGAAGTGAGAAAAGCGGGCAGGAATACAAGGGGGGTAAGGGCCACGAGCTCGAGACCGGCCGGGCGCCCAAACTCCTGCTAAAAAGGGACCGCGTCACGCCTGCCCCCGTCCCTTGCCCTCCTCCTCTTTCCTCACGACCCCCCATAGTTTTGTCCTACTTAGTACTATTTCCTGGAGGCAGTCTCTAATAGTTCTGGGAGGAACATCCGCATCTACCTTAGTTCGAGGCGACTTTTGGTTTATATTATCCTCAAAAAACCCGCCCAGCTGACCGCCGCCATCAATTTACGACCAACGATCTCCCCGGCAGCTCTACACTGCTCGTAGTCGACTTATTCCATCCCCCTTCCTCCCGACGACGCCGAGGGCCTCTTTACAACGGCTCCTCGTCTCGTCGATTCACCAGGGCCCGTACCTTCGTAATACCTAATCGATCGTCGTATCACTCGGTATAATGTCCTTATCCGCCAACGACAACGCCGGTGGATACTCCCGGGGAACGTCTGGCAAAACGCCGCCACCGGCTCCGTCCGCCGCCTTTGCCAAGAGGTCCGTAGCGTTTGCCGTCGAGGGAAGCCTCGCTGACGTCCAGCGCAGGGCGAGAGAGATGGAAGCGGAAGTGGGCGGTGGCATCGGGGCCTCTGCTGGACGATACAGGCCTCCCGCGCTGCGCGCGCTGGCCTCGCAGACCTCCGACCTCCCATCGGCGACGAACCCTTCCGACGCTGGTTCCCTTCCCCCGAGCAATTATCCCCCGGGCTTCCGCAGGGCGCGCGCGGGGACCCTGCCCTCCAACGTCCACCTCGCCGCGCAGCGCTTCGCAGCGGCCTCCAGCACGCTCGGTAGCACCCCCGGCTCGACGGAATCGTTCGCGGAGCAGCTCCAGATGTCGGCCCAGACGCCGCCCGCCGTCAACCCGGTGCGGCCCAACCTGCGCCATACCGCGTCCGTCGCGACCTCGATCCCGTCCTCCGCGCTCGGCGAACGCCACGCCCGCCTTCGCTCCGGCTCGCTCACGCTCCCGAGCCAGCAGAGCATGAGCAACGCCTTTGGGTCTTCCCTTTTCTCGTCCGGGTGGGTGCCCGACCAGAACGGCGGTGCTGGTGCGGGGGGGATGCACACCCTCGACGAGATGCGCTCCGTCGCGTCCATGGACTCGGGCGCGGACGACTTTGACGTGCACACGCTCGACTACCTCGGTTTGGCCGACGGCCAGCGTCCGGCGACGATCTCCCAGCTGCGCAACCAGGCACAGGCCGCCATCACCGGCAACATCCCGAACCCGTCTTCCCGCGCCAGGGCGAGCACGGTGTCCAACCCGTACCGTCAACGTCTTGGCGCGGGCGGCTCGTTGCTCGGTACCCCGCATGGGGACGAGGAAGACATGTACGATGACTACGCGAGCTCGGCTTACACCCGCCAGCGCGTCGACTCGTACGACGCAGGGAGCTACTTCCCGCCCGCGACGCAGATCGCCAAGGGCTTCAAGCATGGCGACCATCTCGCCCCGGAGACGGGACCCCTTGGATCGCGCCAACGCGCGGTCTCCGTCGGCACTCTCGAGGATCCCGTCCGGGGCATGCAGCGCCGCGCGTCGGTCGCGGGCCTCTTGAACAGCGGGTACATCAACGAGTATCAAGGCAATGTCTATAACGCGGCCGGCCACGCCATGACGCCGTCCGGCATCCTCAAGTCGGATAGGGCGGCTGCGGTCGGACGCGCCGCGGCCACCTCCGTTCACTTTCCCGGTGGAGACCTCGCAGGGGACCGTGCATCGCCCTATCTCCAGGCCCCTTCCAACCAGGGTCGCGCGGTGTCCCCGAAGTCGGAGGGATCGTCGTCGCAAACGCAGACGCCCACGCGCTCGCTTTGGATCGGCAATCTGGATAGCTCTGTGACCAGCGAGCAGCTCATCCACGTGTTCGCCCCTTACGGAGCTATCGAGAGCTTGCGGCTTCTCCCCGAAAAGGTTCGCGGTCTCGAGTCGCATAACTGTCCGCATAGCTGAGCGATGGTCCCCTTAGGAATGCGGTTTTGTGAACTTCGTCGACATGGCGGACGCCATCCGGGCGAAGGACGAGGTCCTCAACCGCCTCGGTGGCAACATCGGCATGCCCAACGGCCAGACGGTACGCATCGGGTTCGGGAAGGCCGACAGCGCGCCGCTTGCTCCCGGCAAGGGCAACAACGTCAGTAGCCCGACCCCGACGACTCCGGGCGCGTTGACGAAGTCCCCCGGCACGCCGTCGGGCGTGAGCGGCATGGACGCTCAGCTGCAGTCGACCCCGACCCGGGCTCTGTGGATTGGATCCATCCCGTCGACGACCACTCCGGCGGCGATCCTGAGTGTCTTCAGTCCTTATGGTCCTATCGAGTCTGCGCGTGTTCTCACTCACAAGAACTGCGGCTTCAGTACGTCTTTACCTACTCGCGGTGTTTATCGTGACTAAACCAGCATTCATCGCTAGTTAACTTTGAGCGTTTGGACGACGCTGTGCGTGCCCGAAAAGCGCTCAATGGGCGTGACATCCTTGGTAGCGACGTCGGCGCGATCCGCATCGGCTTTGCCAAGGTTCCGGTCAAGAATGCCGCCGAAGGCGCGTCGAATGAGGACGGCGCAGCACCGTCGCTCCCCGTCGGAGGCATCGGAGAGCTCAGCGTCGGAGCGTCCATCCACGCCCTGCGCAACGTCAAGGGTGCCTCGGCGATCCCGACCGACCAGCAGGTCCTGAGCGGCGCGGTCGAGAACTACCGCTCCAACCTGCTGTTGAGTATGCTTGGTTCGGGGGCGCACACCATCGAGGGTTTGCCCAAGCCGGGCGTGTGGCCGTCGTCGGTTACAGAGCAGCAGATGATCTTCAGGGAGCTTAGTGGAGGGGCTCCGGACGCGGAGCAAGAGATCGTGGCGCTCGCAGGTGAGTTCCCTCCGTAGCGCGACTCGGGATATGGGTACTCATGCGTTGAACAGAGTTCCGTCCTCCTACGATGTACTACACGACCATTCCGCTCGTGTCCGAACGTCCCAACACCAGGCGATGGGATGCCTCCAAGCTCCGTGAGCTGCGCAAGCGTATGGATTCGAACTCGATGACCCTCGAAGAGATCGACGCGACCGCCTCGGAGTTCCTCGATAGCGAGATCGTCGACTTGGCCTCCGACTGGCTTGGCAACACAGTAAGTCCGGCCATCGTGGGTTGTTTCGTTCTTGAAGTCTGAGTCGCTTCGCAGGTGGTTCAGAAGCTCTTCGAGAAGTGCTCGCCCGCCCCTCGAATGGCGATGCTCGAGCGACTTAGCCCCCACCTAGCCATGATTGGCATCCACAAGAACGGGACGTGGGCCGCGCAGAAGATCATCGAATGTGTTCAGACGCCTGAGGAAGTTGCCTTGATTGCTCAGAACCTCCGTCCTTACGGCCCCCCGCTGCTTCTCGACCAGTTCGGGAATTACGTTGTCCAGTGAGTTGCATGTCGCTATAACGGTAATGACCACACATCTGAGTCTCGTCATCCAGATGCTGCCTGCGCTTCGGTTCTCCCGCCAACGACTTCATCTTCGACGCAATGGTCGACCGTCTGTGGGAAATCGCTCAAGGTCGTTTCGGTGCTCGCAGCATGAGGGCCTGCTTGGAGAGCCCTTTGATCACGATCAACCAGCAGCGACGGGTTGCTACCGCCATCATCCTCAACTCGATTCCGTTGACGACAAACCCGAACGGCGCGTTGCTCTTGACGTGGCTCCTGGATACCTCGGGCTTCCCGTCGAGGTACAACTTGCTGGCGCCGCGCTTCACGCCGCACCTCTCGCACTTGTGCACGCACAAGCTCGCCTCGCTCACGGTTCTCCGGATCGTGAACCAGAAAGTCGAGCCCGAGGCCTCCGCCCAGATCGTTGATGCGCTGTTCAATTCTCCCGGCGATCACGTCCTTACGGACGTTCTGGGTGACCAGGTCAACGGCGTCGCCGTCGTCCACAAGATCCTCACAACGCCCTTCATCGACCCGGCCAAGCGTCCCCAGTATATCGAGGCGACCAAGCGTGTCCTCATCGAGCTCAAGGTCATCGCGACGCAAGCCTATCGCCGCCTGATCGAGGAAGTTGGCCTTCCCATTCCGAACTTCCAGCCGACGTACAACAACGTCCCGCCGCCCGGCACCAAGGGCAAGTTGTCTAACCAAAACAGCTTCGGTGTCCCGGGTCTGCCGTCCGCCTACGCGAACAACGACCAGGGCTTGGCCTCACTCATGGCCTCGCTTCAGATGGCCGGCCAAAACCCGCACTCGAACCCGCACTCGCAGCTCGCGATCGACCCGGCCTACGGCCAGCAGCAGCAGCTCCCGCCGCAGCCGCCGCAAGCACAGAACAACGGCGGTCGCCGCGCCACGAACCCGAACGCCAGCCTCGCATTCTCTCCGACGTCCGACCCTTTCAACCCCTTCGGGATGCGCTCACCCGATGTGTCCTCGCCCGGCCGCGGCGGTCGCCGCAACGGCAATCTGCCGCCGGGTCCGTCGATGTCTCCCGGCCCCGTTTATCAGGGAGGATCCCCCGGAAGCCTCAGCCAAGCCGGCAACATGCTTGGCATGGGTCAGCCCGCCTACGGCGTGATGGGCTCCCCGCAGGCGCAATCCGTCCAGCCTCCGCTCTACCAGAACTACATGTATCAACTGTACCAACAAAACCCGCCCGGGATGACCTATCAGTAGATGGGTCGCTCGTGGCGTACGAACAGTCACGACGCCGCCGTTGCTAAACCGAATATCATGTCGATCTCTGAAAACAGTATCCCCTCCCTTGCTCCGCCCCCTCGTTCGTTGCTCCTGCTATACCCTGTTGGCTGAGCGGTCGGTCAATTTATGTTCCTCCCTCGACACCCCATTTATCCCACAGAATCTCTTGCACACAAAACGCCGCATCATTGCTGCCCGCTCGTCGCCTCTACCATGGACCTCAGACGGAGCACACACAAACTCACAAACTCGGATATCTCAGTCTCTCTGGTTAGTCTGCTGCTTTGAAGTGTAACATACAAAGGGCGTGCTGTAGCACAAGTATGGCTGTCCATATAGAGCAATCCATTTCTTTTTCGTCTGTTATTTTCATGTCAGGAAGAGAGGGAGAGAAAAAAAACAAGGAGGATCGACGTCCGGCGACGGATCCGCGTGTGAGCGAGACGAGACCTGATGAGACCCCTGACACCATCCAACAGCGCCGGAGGTCCGACATGCGTCGATAGGGCAACTTTCCCACCCTTTAACCTTGCCCTCGTTCCCGACCTCGTCCCGCTGCTGCGTACCATAGCCAGCTGGCTTTCTAGCCAATCCACGGTCTTTTGTCCACCTTTACGCTCGCTACACAAAAACCTTCTTACACGCTCGCCCCCGACGAGGACGGTTAATCGACAGCCCACAACACACCTAGCAACGTGCCCCATCACATTCATATCCAACGATGAAGTTCTCGCTCGGCCTCCTCTCCCTGCTCGCTGTCGCGACGCCGCTCGTCTCGGCGGAGCACGTTCCCGTTCATCGCCGCCACAACGGCATCGCGAAGCGCGCATCGGGCGACATCCAGCTGCACAAGCGGTTCTCTAACGCTCGCTTCACGTTCTACGATGTTGGCCTGTGAGTGGTCGTCGAATCCGTTCTTCGATGTGTGATGCTGACGGACAATACTGTGCTGTAGTGGCGCTTGTGGCATTAACAACGTCCCCAGTGACTTCGTATGCATTCTTTTGTCGCGTGTCCATATCAGGATTTTTCACGACGCCGTCTTTTTCTGCAGATCGTCGCCCTCAACAGCGCCCAGTACGGAGGCGGCTATCCCGGCCCCCACTGCTTCGCCATGATCACCATCACGGTCAACGGCAAGACGGCCCAGGCTCAGATCACCGACGAGGTAACGCTCATCTTTCAAACCATTCGCTGTGTATCTATTCTCATGCCGGCCTCAGTGCCCCGGCTGCCCATACGGCGGTCTCGACTTCTCCCGCGGCCTCTTCGACCACTTCGCGGACGAGTCCGTCGGCGTCCTGTACGGCGAGTGGTCCTTCAACGACGGCAGCAGCGACCCGACCACGTCCTCGACCCACACCACGCACAAGACGACCTCGACCTGGAAGGCGCCCTCCACCACCTCCACTTGGGAGCCTCCCTCTACCACCTCCACTTGGGAGCCTCCCTCTACCACCTCCACCTGGGAAGCGCCGACCACGACCTCGAGCAAGAAGCACAAGTCGAGCACGTCCTCCACGTGGAGTTCGTCCTCCAGCTCGTGGAGCTCGTCCTCCAGCAGCGAGGCCCCCTCCTCGTCCGCCCCTCCCTCGAGCTCGAGCGCCGCGCCGTCCTCGTCGGCCGCGTCCAGCTCGGCTGTGTCCAGCTCGGCCGCGGCTGTCGTCAGCTCGACCCCGGAGGACCCCGAGATCATCAACGCCATGAACCAGGCCATGATGGGCATCAGCGGCCTCATCGTCGCCGGCGCTTTGTAGGCCACGATAACATCCCAGCACGATGACGATTTCCTGGGCTGCGTTCTCTTCTCATAGGGAGGTGTTCGAGACCGACGTTTCGTACCACCCTGATTCGCGATCGTTCGGAGGTAGTAATATCTCGTACTGAAGCCCCCTAATCGGTTCGCCTTCTTCATCTTTCCTCCATCACATCATTATTATTATGGACTCGTTGCCTGGCATCTGTCTCCATTTCATTTCCTGGACTGGTGTCGTCGTCGGATGGCATGCTCAGGGTGCTGTGTAACATACGGGGCCATGGCATCTTTTCGGATAGTACATCACACAGTTCGGAATATATACCCTCTGCAATGATTTATCGTTGTTTGGTGTGTTCAGCCTGACACGTCGACGCTCCCAAGAAGGATATAGGCAATTGTGCAATACTCCATACATTCTATATCGCGCGCACACAGAGTTGAATGCAGATGCAAACCCGAACCCTCAAAACTTCCCCTCCGCTTCTCATTCGACATGGCATGCCAGGTCGGATCAATCAATCTCCACGTCCCAAATCTTCACCACGTTATCCCAGCCGCCCGAGACGACGCGCTTGCTGTCGGACAAGAATACGATGCAGTTGACCGAGTTGGGGTCCGCTTCCAACGGCTCCATCACGGTTCTCCCTGCTTGCCGCGTGTCCCATATCCGGACGGTGCCGTCGTTAGAGCCAGAAGCGAGATATTTGCCGTTCGGCGAGAACGCCAGGCAGTTCACGTCGTTCTTGTCACCTCGAAAGGGGTCCAGCGCCATTTTCCTCGTCCGAGCGTCCCAGACCCGGATCGTGTTGTCCCCGGATCCCGAGGCGAAGTAGGCCCCGTCGAAGGAGTACGCGACGGCGTAGACGGGAGCGTCGTGCCCCCGCAACGGTTCCCCGACCTCCTTGCCCGTCTCGGCCTCCCAGACTCGGACCGTCTTGTCGTCGGATCCGGAAACGATGTATTTCCCGTCTGGCGAGAACGCAACGTCCTGGACCCAATCGGCGTGGCCTCGCAAAGGTTCACCGATGGCTTGCCCCGTCCGCGCATCCCAACGCCGGAGGGTGTTGTCGTTCGAGCCCGAGACAACGAGCTTGCCGTTGGGGGAGAAGGCGACGCACCAAACCACTCTCGTGTGACCTCGAAGTGGCTCTCCGATCTGCTGACGTGTGCTCGTGTCCCAGAGCCTCACGGTCTCATCGCGCGAGGAGGAGGCAAGGCGATTTCCGGGATCCTCATAAGAAAAAGATACGGAAGCAACAGCGTCCGTGTGCCCTGTCAGCGGCTCCCCGCTTTCTTGTCCTGAAGCGAGGTCCCATATTCGAATCGATCTATCCCCGGAACCCGAGGCAACGCGGGAACCGTCTCTGGAGAGGGAAACAGACATGATACGGCCGGTGTGGCCTCGCATCGCCTTTTGCAGTCCTGTAAATGGGTTGAGAAGCCGCCGTAGGAGGGAGAACACTAGCTTGCTTACGGCCGCTGAAGGTCTGCGTCACACGTTCCACGGCCTCGCGGATTCCAGATCGCTCATGATCCACGTTTGCTAGCAGTCCCTTCAATAGCTGCTCGCGATATTGCCTCCCGTCTTGCGGTAGCGATGAAAATGTGCCGAGAACAAGGGCTATGTCGGTGACGCGACATTCCCGCAAATCAGGTTCCATCTCGCTGGTGGGAATAGCCTCAAGAACCTCCAAAAGCTTCGTTGAATCGGCACTCTGCCGTATAGATTCCTGACCGATGTCTGGGTGAAACGAATATGAGAAACCGAGGCCGGAAGATGTGCGCAGCCAACATGCCTGATGATAACAACCTATCGAGAACTTCCCGATCTGCGTCAAGGAGCCCTGCTTGCTGGAGTTTGACAACCAATTCTTCTGCCCGAGTGCGGAAGGAGTTTGTGATTCGCTGGATAGCAGGTGATAGACCGGGTCGATCGGTGTTGAGATCTGATATCACTTTCGCAAATTCATCCTCCAGGAACACCTCCATGTTGGGGAAAGGCGAGCTGAATGCACCGAGGGCCGTCACCAGATCCGTGGTGCGTGCCCTACGGGATTTCGTCTTGATTGAGCTGTCCTTCTGCGTTTCTTTGATGGCGTGGAAGAGCTCAGAGGCCTTATCCGTTGCTGCAATTGATTGTTTTCCAATTTCTATCCAAGAATTAGAACCAGGCTGTCCGAGTCAAGAGGTGTGTCGGCGTACCTGTCAATAAAAGCGTATCGAGGACACCACGCTCTGCGGTGGAGAGGGCCCGCCGGAGAAGAGTATCTACGATCTCCGGAGATCTTTTGCAGAATGGACGAACGATCTGTTCGATCGCCATCTGAGCACCTGATCGCGGCTCGACCAGGGGGAGGAGCTTCGCAAGGTTGCGCTCCAAATATCGCTCAGTACCCTCAGATAACAAAGGAAACGCGCCCAGTATGATCAGCAAGTCCGTGATCCGTTCTTCACGGTAGCCCCATGCCGCGTCGCTTTGTACGGCCTTGAGAGCTTTTACTAATTCTGATTCCTTAACAATTGCCGCGATCGTTTGCCTCCCGAATGCTTGGTGTGAAATATGAGCGTTACTGCATAAGAGAGGAAGATGGCAGACTCACGGGTTTCCGCGACGGCACATATCAAATCCCGAGTGTCATCTGAGAGATAGTGGCTATCCATTAGATCTTTCACGAGGCTTGCTGCCCTTGTACGGAACGGACGGTCAATCTCTTCCAAGATTAGGCGTATATCCGGGCGGGTCCAGCTGTTCCGAGACAGGATCTGCCCTCCTTCGCGTAACCATGTGCACTCTGCGTCGCTGTACCTGGAGAGTTGGACAGGAAAGGCACGAAGAGCAATGAGGCAGTTGATGAGGTGTATAGCTTGGGTCTCCGGTAGCTCTGGCTCAACCCCTTCGGCGCGCTTCACCATTTTGAGGGTAGCCAAGAGGTCAGAGATGCCAGCGCTATCCGCTATGGACTGCTTGCCATCCTCTAAAACAGCAGAGGAATTACGTGTTGCTCTGGGTGAGCATAGCGAACTGACTGACCTGATGATATCAGAGTTACAAGCACGTGCCGATCAGCGTCTGAAAGTTTCGCATCTAAGACGTCCTTAACCACCTCCTTCGCGGATATGTAAGGGTCACGTTCGATCCAGTGTTTGTCCGATTTCTTGTACTGCGTCAAAACGGCCTGCCAGTCCGTCCCAGACGGAAGACGAGCCCTCCACCTGGGAAAAGACTGTGTCGTGGACGGAGGTGGACCCTGCAGACGAGCAGAAGTGGTTTGGGATTGATTGGATACGGAACCTTCACGGCATGGAGGAGAGTGTTCCTCCGGCCGCAGGGCTGCAGATTGACTCAAGTGAAGGAGGACCGATTCGTGTATGAGCTGACCGGGCATAATCTGCCGAGGTGACATAAGGTGAGGTCTGGGTGAAAATAGGGATGCGGATCAGCGAAGTAGACAAATACATCCACCAGACATTGACCTGTAAATCGTGTGCTCGCCATGCTTATTTGGGTCATAGGACAGACGTTTGAAGGGAAAGCATTCGAGGATTTTCCAATACCACTTCATGGAATTAGTGGGATCGAGTTGCTCCCACTTGCCCAAGAAGTCTGACATCCGCAGTCCCGCGCGCGAGGCTTCATACGACATCCATCGCAAGGCTGGGCCAAACTGATCGAGTTCGAGGTTGCATGTACTGCCACCGCCACTGATACAACAAGGATTTCAGTGTGACCCAGAAAAGTGCAAGTCCGGGCGACATCTCACATATCAGAATGAGACCCGGCAAACCCACCTCAGGTTACCTTTTCCACCCCCTAATTACACTTAATTCGGTCACAAAAATATGTACCTAGTGAGGCCTGCTGGACAATGGACAGGTCCTACGAAAATGGCCAGCGCCACTGCTGGGCAGCATCTGGACCGTTCCAAGGTGTCCAGCAATTGTCCAGTCATATTCAGCCCTGTATGAATTGTCCAGCTGGCAGAGAGTGGATAATCCTGCTTGGAGTGAGGTATAAATAGCACATATAAAGCCATGTTAGGGTGGCTGGGGTCCCAAACTTAAAAAAAAGTTTTTTGGGGTACCTTTGCAACGCATGAGCAGGGCTATATTCTTGGCAACTAGGCCAGGTTTCTTCCAT
>NW_006767439.1:1719310-1766211 GCF_000264995.1 Punctularia strigosozonata HHB-11173 SS5 | reverse complement strand
TCGGCGCATTCGCATTTCCCACGGTAAAGCGGTTCATAAATCGGGCAAAATGCGTGCCGTATGGAGGTAACCTGGGGCGATTTTTGGAGATAGTTACTGACCCCAGAGATATTGTATTGGGCTCACAAACTGCCTTGCACGGTGTCTATCATAAACATTTTATTGGCGGCTGCGCTGTGATTCAAAATCTGTGGGGATGGTTCCTGACCACTGATATCTTGCTAATCTATGCATGTAGGCTGTAATCAACCAAATCTGAGACGGGCGGAAAACAGCCTGTTTTCCACCCTGGGGCATGGATAGAGACACAGTTGACGGTGGTGGCCTCGTGTCGGTGTCGGTGTCGGCGCCGGGGTCGGTGTTGACGGCGGCGTCGGGGCGCCCAGCGTCGGGATCGGTCGTTGCAGCTCGGAGGGCGGCGCGAGCGGCATCAAACACGAGGTCGCATAATGACGGGAGCGAGCCCTCTTGCTTCTTCGAGCCCCAAGCGAGCCTCGAGGCATCCCTTCGCTCGCTTGCCCGACCTCCCTGCTCGAGCGCAAAAGTTGCAATTGAGCAGCCCTATTCGCCGCCATAACATCCGGCCTTGCCGACGACTTCCATATCCGGTTCCGAATGACAGGAGACAAGGCCGATTCGGAGGAATGTGTACGGGTGTACGCGGAGGCGGCTGATCATCCTTACTCTACCATAGCCAACCGACTAAGCTTCAACAAGCGGTGCATTGCGGTGGCGACGGAGGTGAACGACCAAACCTCCATCTCTGATGCTCATCATAGAGCCATGAAGCTTCTGCCTCGGATGGCATATCCTGGCGTGGACGTGAGATCGAGACTCGAGATTCTCAAGGGCGCGCAGGGGCTCGCCGTAACGGCCGCCATGCACGCGATCTCCAATCACCAACCGCGGATGGCCATAGAGTTCTTGGAACACGGACGTGCAATTTTATGGAATGGCATTTTGCAGTTACGCAGTCCTTTCGACGGTCTCCCAATGGAATTGTCACGTCGTTTGCGCGAGGTATCTTCCAGCCTAGACGAAGCTGGTTTGAGCCCGTCGCGCAACATATCCGAGAGCGAAGTATCCAGACGGCGCAAACTCGTTGACGAGTTCGAAGAGCTCCTACAACAGTCATGCCGCATCCCTGGTTTCGAACGCCTGTTACTCCCACTCGTGTTTGCTGATCTATGCCCAGCTGCATCCGAAGGGCCCGTAGTACTATTGATCGCCGCGGAAGACCTTGCTTACGGTATCATCATGCCGTCCGAGAACGCGGAGACCTACGTAGTCTCGCTCCCTAATGCCGGCGCTCTTCGTACGTCGAAATGGTCGGAGGCACTCACGCATGCCCAGCGGACTGCAAGGGCGAGGAATCGCGAAAGCTTTAACATCAAGGCCGGCAAGGGCGACGGAGGTCATCGCGACGACGACGTTCCCAGTCGGTTGCTTATCAAGAAAAAGAACCTCACGAACGTGAAGACATCTCACATACTGGAAGAGCTGTGGGAGAACATCGTCAATCCAGTCTTAACGTCCTTGAAGCTACCAGTGAGTTATCCAAAAAACCCGAAGTGAGTGGCTTTACTGACCAATGCGTTGTTCCTCAGTGGAGGGGTACTAAAGCGATCCGCCCGCGGCTCTGGTGGTGCCCGACGGGTCAATTCGTTTTCTTGCTGCTGCACGCCGCAGGGACTGCATCGGGAATGTGCACGTCTGATTACGTTGTCTCCTCCTATACACCATCTCTCGGCGCCCTTGTTGAAGCACGGAAGCAGCGTAACACATCTCCCTCGGACATACAGGTTCTACTCGTCGCTCAGCCGGAAGTTGCAGACAACGAACCCCTTCCGATGGCGGCCGAGGAAGTCTCCCAGCTGGCGATCATGCATCCTCCGGAACGCCTAGTAAGCATAATCCAGGAGGCTCGTGCGGCGCCAGCAGAGCAAAGCAGTCGCGGCACGATGAGCACAACGACCGTCTCAGACGTGCGAGAGGCAATCAGTCAGGCCTCTGTTGTACACCTTGCTTGCCACGCAAAGCAGGATCGCAACGATCCTCTCAGCAGCGGCTTTATTCTGGACGGAGGAACGCTGACAATAGCGGATATCGCTAGAGTGAGGATGCCCCGGGCCTTCTTCGCCTTTCTGAGCGCATGCGAGTCAACAGCCGGAGACGAAGCTCTTCCGGACGAGATCGTGCATTTGGCCGGGTCGATATTGTTCGCTGGTTTCAAATCCGTGGTGGGCACGATGTGGTGAGTGACCAACTCTGATGCCGAGTCCGAGTCGAGGGTAATTCATCGTTACCACCCCAAGGGGAATGTCTGATTTAGATGGACCGGCTGTGGCCAAGGAGGTCCACGAAGCGCTGCTGAGCGGCGGGTATGACGATCCCAGTCTGATTGCTCGTGCCCTCGATTCAGCCGTTGGTAGGTTGCGCGAGAGCAGTCTACCTCCCGAGCGCTGGGCGACCTATGTTCACATAGGTATATAGTATATAAACCTGAGGCTAAGATTGAATTCCATAGTCCGCGTAGAAGGCAAAGTAGCACACAAATATAAGCACCCGAATAGCATCCGAGAGCAAAACTCTAGCGGGAATGAACGAAGGGTACAATACTGGGATCAATAACAACTGCTAAAACTAGTATCCTGATGGTCGTGCGTATGACTTCGAAGTGTCGTAGGCCCTGATGAGTCGGGCCTGATCCTGTCGTCCCACATCTTCGGTCTGACTGAATGCGAAACCGCGATTGCGCCGCATGCGCTGTACGGCGCGTACTTTCTTGATCGCCTTTTGGAACCTATGCGGGAGTCAGAGTCTGCAGAGCGGCAGGGAGAAAGAGCACTGACTGTTCTTGCCGCGGCCGGTAGTCAGGAATGTTGTACTTTTGGAGTTCTTGGGCAATGTGATAGGATAGGGGGCTGTATGTTCTCCGGTAGCTAGAGGGCGGATGTTGAGCAAGATCGCCGTGAACGGTGGAAATGGTACCGACTATTTCCACACGAAGTCACGGGCAAGGCACACGATCGGCACGAGCAGCAGTACGAAGTAGAACACACCGTCGGTCCATAGGCGTGAAACGATGCCCTCGTACTCCGTCGAGAATCCGATAGCAGGGGCGACGGTGGCATACAACGGTAGAAACGCCATCGTAAACGCGAAGGAACCGGGTATCGCTAACACGATGATCAGCACGATTGTGACTAAGGTGATAGATACTTCGTACCTGCTACTGTGTACTTGGTCCACAGGCTGGATGGAACATGTTGAGCAACGATTGGCAACGTCGGGGAAAATACTCACTCGGAAATGAGAGCGGCTTTCCCCAGGACAGTCAACAGGACCGCGAGGTAGAGCGTCGTTCCCCAGAACCAGTGACCGGTGTCGAGACCGCTCGATTGCTTCAAGTCGCCCCACCACAGGATGACGGAAAACGCAAAGAGGATCTATCAAGTCTGCGATTAGCTAATGGACAGAGATATCGCAAGCAAGCTCACCAGGCTATGCCATAGCGCGTTCGCTACCCATTGCCAGAAGGCAGTGCGAGTGAAAAAGGTATTCTTTTGACCGAGGGTATACAGCTGTGGATACCGGTCCAATATCCGCGCCGAGACGAACTGATCGAAGATGCCGATGACGAGGGGTGGAAGCACGGTGAAGAGCACGTTGTACAAGGATAGAGTCCAGGACTCATAAGCGATCTGCCCTGAGAAGTTGTTGAAGAACGAAAACTGCGAGTTTGGCTTTAGTACGGGCAACTGACGTCATAGTCGATCATCTTACCCAAAACTGCGTCATATATAGAACGATATTCTTGTAGAAGGAATCTGAAGCTTGCGTGAGCTATCGGTTACAGATAAGCTCGGGACGGACGTACAGAGGATGAGCTTGGAAAGTCGGGTGTAGCTCCATGCGCCGTGAACCAGAAGCAGCTTCTTGAGATATCGGAATTGAGATATCGCTACGTCGGAAGAACGCGCCGCTTGCAAACCCTGGATTGCCGATCATGAATACAGACTCGTCCGCGGACGTTCGTGGCCCTTACCTCCAGACCGGATATGCCGACACCAACATGAGCGGCTTGGATCATGCTGACATCGTTAGCACCATCGCCAATGGCCAGCAAGATCGACTTCTGGTTCTTCTTCACGAGCTTGACCACAAGAGCTTTCTGCAGAGGCGACACACGGCCTGATGAAAAATCAGTATTGCGACCGTTTGACCATTGGTCTGACCCACAGCAGACGACGGCCTTGCACATGATAGCGAGCTCCAGGAACGACTTGTTCAACGGTTTCTCCAGCGCAAATGTGAGACTCTTGCCGTCTGCCCACGACGGGTGTTAGAGAGCACCGGGACGCATCGCTGCACGATACTTACCGATGATCAACGCCAGATCCTCCGTTTCGCCTGCGCTGCGTTGGTTCTTGATAGCGGTGAGACGCTTCATGATGAATTCCTCAGTTGCCTGAGCCGTCTCCTCGTTCACGATGACCTGTCGAAGCATGAGTGCCCGTCCGTATCATTCAGTACCACGCGGGCATACCATATTCATGGACTCCGAGATGAGACGGCAGGACATGCCGATGTTGATCGCTGTTTCCTGACGGTCACCGGTCAATACCCACACCTATCGACTTGTGTCAGCTGCGAGAGGTCCACAAGACAGCGCACGTTATAGACCTTTATGCCGGCCATCTGGAGAGTGTGGATGGTATCAGGAACACCCTCTTGCAGCTTGTCCTCGATCGCAGTGGCTCCGAGGAGGAACATGTCCTTCTCGATAGCTTCCGCCGCCTTGTCCAAGGCGTCGCCTCGTCCGTTGATCGTCGCCGCGGCCTGGTCGTACATGGCCGCCCACTGACGATACTCCGCGTCGGAGATATCGCGATAGGCGATGCAGAGCGTCCGAAGCCCTTCCGTCGCGTAATCCTAACGGACCGCGTTCGCGCATCAGCACCCGCGTGCACCGGCGAAAGACGACGAGCAGGAACGAACCTCGAGGTGCTGCAGGGTTTTCTCGGTGTAAGGTTGGTCCTTGCTCAGCCTTTCCAGGATCACGGTGTCCGCGCCCTTGCAGTAGAGCTTGATCTTCCCGTCCGGACCGCGAACGACGGTCGACATCCGTTTCCGCGTCGAGTTGAACTCGCACACGTTGAGGATCTCGAATTCGCGCGAGGAGCCGTGCATGTTGACGAACACGGACTTTGGTTTACGCGTCTGCGCGGTCCTCCTCGTCAGTTACCAAAAGGCGCGCAAAAAACACCGAGACCCGGGGGCAACGTACGTGGAACTGGTATCCGAGCAACTCCGCGCCGGCCACCAGCGCGGCCTCGTCGGGACTGCTCGCCTGGTACACGATCTTCTCGTTCTTGACCTCGGGGATGACGGTATGGCACACGGCCAACAGGCTCAGAAACTCGTTGACGACCTCGCGCTCCCGCCCTTCCTCGCCCCGGGGCGCGTCCACGAACGGGTTCGAGCTTCCCTCCGCGAGGCCGCGCAGCTCCGCGAAGCTCTTCCAGCCCTCCTTGCCCTCCTCCACCTCGTCCGCGTACGGCACGCCCGCGATCGAGCAGCACCGGAACTCCATCTCGTTCCGGGTCAACGTGCCGGTCTTGTCCGAGAAGACGTACTCGATCTGGCCGAGCTCCTCGACGAGGGACGAGGTCCGGCAGAGCGCGGGCGTGTCCGTCTTGGCGTAGTACATGTCGAGGTCGGAGTTGATGAGCTGCGCCTGCTGGAACTTGACCACCTCCATCGTGACGATGAGCGAGATGGGGATGAGGTTGTTGTACAGGATGATGAAGGTGAGGATGTCTGGGGCGGGTTCCATGAGCGTTTCGGTTCGATCGGCCAACTAACGCTAGAACTGCACTGACCTTCGATGAATCCCTTGGCCCGGCCGCTCAGCGAAGACTCCTCCCTCCGCGGCTCCCTCCGGAGCGAACAGCCGAATAACTCGCTATACACTTTCGAGGGCACCCTCGACCTCGTCACTCCGAATGGTAAGCCGGACGTCCCCCAATTCTCCCCTCCCCCGGAGCTAACTGCGGTCGGTCCTTCAGGCGTGCCGAAGCAGGTCCCGCTCGGCCCGGACCAGCTCCTGCTCCGCGGCGCCCAGATCCGCAACACGCCATGGGTGTACGGCCTCGTCGTCTTCACCGGCCACGAGACCAAGTTGATGCGGAACGCGACGTGAGTGAAAAATCCTGAGGGGGGGGCCGTCTGGCCGCCGCCGCCCTTTCCCCTGCGCGATGGAGCCCGTGCTGAAATCATTCTCTTTTTCTTCTTTTTTTTTCTCCGCCCCCCTCTCCTTACAGCGCGGCGCCGATCAAGCGCACGGCCGTCGAACGGCAGGTCAACGTCCAGATCATCTTCTTGTTCATCTTGCTCCTCGCTCTGTCGCTGGGATCGACCATCGGCAGTAGCATACGATCCGTACGTGCGCTCGCCTCGCGGTCGTCTGCTGATCGCTCATCCCTACGACCTTTCAGTGGTTCTTTGCGGATAAACAATGGTACCTCGTCGAAACGACGAGGTGGGGTGCGGTGAGGGAGGAGGTTTGCGGTGACGCCTGCTTGATCTTCAGATTGGTTTCTCTGCCAAGGTAAGCAAGATGAGTCAGGTCCGGACGGAAATCGCGGACAGGTAAAGGTGCTTACCCGTCTAGGTTACTGGTTTCTATATAGCACAGGCCCTCGGGCTCGGAGGAGGATATGAGCACGAGGTCGGCAGGGATAAAGTCATCCGATTCGAGGCGGACGATGTCTCCGACCTGAGCGAGTGGGTGAATGGTAAGCGGGGAGCGGTTAACGATGAAACGGAAAGGGGGGGGGGGGAGCTCGGCGAAATGGCTGGGCACGATCCAGGACTTGCCTGCACGTTTTCCCAGCTCTCGTCGGCGAACGAGGCGCCGGGCTGTAACACCTTGGTCTTGCGCGTGTTGAGTTCGGCGTCGGATTGATGGCGTTTCTGCGTGATGGAAATGTATGTTCGACGGATGTCGACTTCCCAGGACGAACAGGATCCACGCACCAAATCTTCGCCGACTTCTTTGAACGCGCTGGCGAGTAGCACGACCGAAAGGGGAGCGATTGTTGTATATCTAGATGTTTCTCCGTCAGTTTGGCGTCGGCGTTCCTTGGAAAATGGGCAAAGGCACCTGTTCGTGGGTGATACGCCTGGTATCTGTTGTATACATGCGGTGAATAAGAAGAAGAGGTTGGCGTATTTGCTGAATTGTTCTGCGGCAAGCCGTCAGCTCGTTGGGAGGGGAAAACGGGAACGGGCGAGGAGACGTGGATCATGCGTGTTAAACTAGCGCGACGCACCGGCGAAGAACTTGGGGACAAAAGTGACGACGTTGTACTTGCTCGTGCTCACGTAGTTGGAGCAGAATTCGTCCTGGCCCGGGGCGCCCGCCGACTCGCCGTTGAGCGGCACGACGCGCTCGCCCCCGAGCACCTTTTCCTTCGCCCATGGCCACTTCCACTGCCTCCTCGCCCGCTTCCTCTTCACCGTCCGCAGGCCCGACCCGGCGCCCCCGTACGGGCCTGCGGCGGCGGCGGCGGCGGTACCGCCGTCCGAATATTGAAGCGCCGACATGCCGGGTTCGTCGTCGTCGTCGAACGTCCAGGCCTTGCCCATGCCGCCGGCGCCGGGTTTGCTGTTGTTATCAAAGGTGTTCAGGGTGGACTGGGACGGCCCCGCGCCCGCGAAGGAGGCGGCGTTGCCGGAGAGCGGGAGCTTGGACAGGCCGGTGTCCGTGCTCCGCATCGCGACCGGGTTGCCGCCGAACGCGGAGTCGGGGGCGTCGAGATCGTCGTCGTCGAAGAAAGGGTCCATCTGTGGCGTGCACGGTCAGCGAGCTCGGATGCGAGGTGACGATGACGGTGGATGGTGTGTCTCGGACCTGACGACTGCTGGGCGCGGTGCCCGGGCTGCGGTCGTAGCCGCCGCCGCCGCTGGGCCCGGCGAAGGGGTCGTCGTTGGTGGGCCGGTACTGGCCGCGCGCGCGGGCGGCGGGGTTGGCGGAAGAGACCAGCTTCAAGAAATCATCCGACATCGAGCCGGCGCGCTGGAGACTGCTGAGATGAATGTCTGCGACTTCCGTGTTAACGAGACCAGCGTTGCCGTGTCCCCCGCAGCGCCAGGTCTCGGGTCACGTGCCAACCTCCTTTGGGTGTGGCGGGTAATATTCAGGAAGTATTGCATTCGTGTTTCTGTCGTGGCCATGTTCCCCACTCTGGCTCGGTTCTCGAAAGCCTCGCGGAGGCCGCTGACGCCCAAGCGCGGCAACAAAGACTACTACAAGGGTGCGTCCTCACACCAATGCCATCGCACACCCACCGACGTCGCGGTTTGAACGTTTAACGCTCGTTTCGTATAGGCACCAGGCAAGCGTACCTGCCGGGTGGACACCGCACCGGCGCGCCCGGAAAACACGTCGTGCGGGGAAAGGCCAAGTACCGTCTCCTCGACGAGAAAGTGAGGGTGTTCGTGGCGCCGCCCATCGACCAGATCGTCAACTCTGCGGTTCGTTTTTCGTTTTAATACTTTTTTTTTTCGCGTTTAAAAGGCGCTCGCTCGTCGGGCGGTGGGGAGACTGACATCCCGCCGGGGAAACCTTCAGATGAAGCCTTACGTGGCGTTGACGGTCAAGCCGAGCGCGGTGGTGGAGGAGGTGCCGCGGGTGCGGACGAGGAGCATGAACGGGGGAGAGTACTTTACTCAGGCGAAGCTGGATTTCCGGGTGCGTTCCTCTTCCGTCCTCCGTCCTCCGTCCTCCGTCCTCCGTCCTCCGTCCTCCGTCCTCCGTCCTCCGTCCTCCGTCCTCCGTCCTCCGTCCTCCGTCCTCCGTCCTCCGTCCTCCATCCTCCTCCTCCGACGACGACGACGACGACGCGGAACGCTCGCTCACATTTTCTCTCTCGTTTCTTCTCACAGCGATGGAACGAAGGCTCGCCCGAGGCGCTCGACATCCCACTGCTGCAGGGCAAGCGCGCCAAGGCCGCGGAAGCGCTGATCCGGGAGCTCGAGGTGGACGAGAGCTCGAGCGCGGCGAGGGGGGCTTCGGCCCGCGCGCATACGCCGGCGTTCACGAGGGGGAAGGACGGGGAGATCGTGTACGAACCCGCGTCGGACGGGAGCAAGGGGGTTGTGTCGCGAGCGGATAGATGAAAGCCCCGCGCGAACGATTTTTTTTCTTCCTTTCCTTCCTTCCTTCCTTCCGTGCGCTTAGGCTGGTCGAGTGAGTCTTTTTATGCGTTCGCCCCACGTCGTTGTTCGGACGGGCGTTGACGCACGCGTTCCGGCAGCTGTGCTTACTGTATTCATCTGGCGCAACCTCGACGTGCCCTTAATGATTTTTGCATCGTACGCGTTCCTTCGTCTTACTCGACGCTCTCCGTTACTCGAGTTGTTCGCCGTGCAGCTTTCACTCCGCGATTCTTGGATCATCGGTAGCCCGACTTATGCTTTTGATCTGTCCAGCCGTGAAAGTCAGCCGGGGCTGTCGGCGGGACACGACGCGGATATTTGCCTTTTTCTTTGCTGCTCGGCGCATGGTCTGCGGTAGACGAAGCGCCGGTTGCGGGCCAGCTGGGCGCATGCAACGATATATCGCATCTCATGTTGGATGTCGGATGTAGCACTCGGAGGACATCGAGCGTAGAAAACGAGGAGCGGCACCCCCCTCTCGACCTGACTTGAGTATGCGCCGATCGAGGACCGTGAGGGAGAGTTTCGGATAGACCGTTGTGCATCGACGGGGCGCCGAAAAAAAAAACACCACTTCGGATCGGGCCTGTATGTTACAGCGGAAGCTAGATTATAAAGTGCTTGGCAACGTGCTGGGTCATCATGTATCGCGTCCGTTTGTATAAATCGAGGACAGGTCCTGCAGACTCACGTTTGTCTGTTGATGGAGTATGGGATAGATATGGATTCACAGAGTGCTACGATACGGCATAGCAACGTATCGATATGGATTTCGCGTTGACGTTCATTTACCCAGCCTCACCTTCGCGATCCTAGTCGAGACCGAGCATACTTTCGTATTTAGCCTTGACGAGGAGGAGGGGAAGTGAGTGTCGCGGACGAAGCTTGAGGGAAGGAGTTAGGAAAGCCTGAGGAGGATGCACCTGCTTGGCCCTCCGCCCGCTGGGTACTCGGAAGTCTCGACCCAAGCCAGGCAGGTAGGATAGAGGCGGGAGGGGGTAAAGGCGCCAACTCGGACCGAAGGGCGCTGGTGGTCTTGCAAGACGGTGTCGTGCCCTCCCGTTCGAGGATTTGCTGCCGGTATTACAAGTTCAGCTTGTGGGGGAGATATGCCCTGGACCGGTCGAGGTGCTTGCTGGGACGGCCTCCTTGGACGCCCAACGTCTGCGGTGCTCGAGGAGAGGCGAAGGAGGACCCGGGGTGGGCGCGAACGTCGATTGACCATAGCCTGGTGTACTCGAGTCTGCGAGGAACAAGGAGCTCTTCCGAGACGATTCAAAGGTAAACGATCCAGACGACGCGCTGCGCGAGAGGAGCATCCGGAGACGAGCCGACGGTTTCCATGTACCAAGGGAATGCATCTCGGGAATCGACCATGTTGAGAAAGACAGTAGACTTGCGATAAATATGTGGGATTTGTATTCGTGCGAGCGCAAGAGCAAACGCCGCCTCGTGTTTCCGGGCTGTTATAGTTACCTCATCCTCGTTTCTTTCCCGCTGAGTCTCTCGTTCCCGTTTCTGCTTTCACTTCGTTCCTTTCCATCCTGGCGGCTATCACATCCCTGCGATCACCCTCCCGACGCGCACTGTACCCATGAGCCTAGTCACCACGGGCTCGTCGACGGCCAAGACGCCGCCGTCGCTGCTAGACGCGATCGCGCGGAGCACCGACAAGTGGCAAGAGGATCTCGAGACGTTGTTCCAGCACGCGTCTGAGCGTTTCCCGGACGTCGTCTGGGAGCTCCAGCCCGAGGGCGACGAGGGCGGGCCCGTCGAGGAGGTCTGGGGCCACAAGGGTCGGTCCACTCCCGTCCTCGACCCGAGCGCAGAACACTGACACCCCCCCCCCCCGCCCCAGCCATCGTCTACGCCCGCGCCCCGCCGTCGTTCCAGGCGAGATACTTCTCGTTCCGACCCGCTCCTATATCCTCCCCGACGCCCCAGCCGTACTCGTCGTCCCCGCCCCCGTACCCCCAGCTGTCCACCCCCTCCCTCGCCCTCTCCGTCCATCACAACCTCGGCGGCAGTCTCGCCATCGACTACCCCAGCCGATCGCCCTCCCCCGGATACGCCTCCGGACATGGCCTCAACGCCAGCGTCGGCCATCTCCCCCGCAGCCATTCGCCCGCGCCGAGTCAGCGCACGATCGCGACGACGATGACCACCGTCGGCGTGCTCACGCGCTTTCCGACGACAATGAATCCCACCCTGTTTGCTCACGAGCTCGAATACCTCTACACCGGCAAGAACTTCGGCGCCGCGTTCGAGTTCCTGTTTGATGCCGCCGATGCCAAGTCGCCGTACGTTATACTTCCCCCGACTTATCTCGGCCTGAGTCTGCTCTGACCGATCGGTGACGCAGAGATGCCGACACGGACGAACTCACCGCGGAAGAATCGCGCGTCGACAAGCTTCGAAAGGACCTCGTCTTCATGTGGCGCTCCCGCCTCTACTCCGACATCCGCATCGCCCTCACCGGCTCCTTCTCCTCCGCCAACCACGAGACCTCCACGGCGATTTTCTCCTCCCATCGCTTCATGCTCGTCTCTCGGTCTCCTTACTTTTATACGGCGCTGCTCAAATGGGGCGACGGGAAACCCGTCCCGGTCTCCACCCCTCCCAAGTCGCTCGCGAGCTCGGTCGCGAGCACCTCCGCCGAGCGCGAGCGCGAGCGGGAAAAGGAGATCCAAACCCTCACCCTCCCGTCGCCCCCGTTCACGCCCGCCTCCCTCCACTTCACCCTCGGGTACATCTACACCGGCACCCTCATCTTCTCCCACCGCACGTACGACCTCGACACCGCCTTCCACATCCTCCTCTCCGCCCTCTACCTCCAGCTCGACGCGCTGCACGACGAGATCCAGGCGCGGATCGTCCAGGAGATGATGCACGGCCTCTTCCACGCCTTCCTCGAGTTCTCCGAGTACGAACGCGTCACGGGCGGAAAATGGGGCGTGGGCGGGTGTCGCTGCCGGCAGTGCGCCCGGCGCGCGCCGAGGGTGCTCGAGTTCGCCGTCCGGGACGACGTCGGCAACAAGTACCTCGAGCGCGGCGCGCGGCGCGCCCTCGTCGGCCTGTTCGGCGACGGCTGGTGCAACGCCGAGTTCGCCGCGCTCTCCCAGGGCACGCGGGGCGGCGTGCTCAAGGGCGTGGGCAAGCGGACGCTGCCGATGAACGTGTTCCCGCTGCTGTGGGCGGCCAACTCGGGTCTGGACAAGGTCGGCAAGGTGATCGAGGACTGGGCGGACACCGTGCGCGACATGCTGGAGAAGGCGCGGAGCGTCGTGGATGAGTGTCTGTGCAAGGACGCGGTGCAGTGCTTTGAGCAACCGGAATGGGTCGAGATCGTCGACGCGGACGGGGTCAGGTTCGAGGACGCCGAGCGGGTCGCGATGGTCATGGACGCTTGCCGGAGAGGCCTCTCCGAGTCGAACGCCGGTGTTCTTTATCAGGTACGTCCTCGGCAGCCCGATTCTGGAACGCGCGGCGCTGACCGTCCGTCACCAAGGCGCTCGTGTCGTCCATCTTGCTCCGCGTGAACGATCAAGGCGAGACCGTGGTCAGCGCGACGTCTCACGTACGCGTACAGGTGGAGCAGCTGCGGACCGACGTCCTTCGCTGGTTACGCAAACGCTGGTTCGGCGTCAGGGACCAGGGCGGCTTCGATTCCCTCGAGAGCTGGGCGGTCAAGGAGATCAGCGACGAGATCGACGTGCCCGTGGAGGAGCTCCTCAACCCCGATCACCAGATCAAGGGGCCTGCGAGGACGACACGACCGCAAACGCGCGGCGACTTTGATGGCGAAAGCATGCGCTCCATCCCCAGGAGCGTGGCGTCCAGGAACATCGCGAGCCCAACCCCCGGGCGCAATGGCGCGCTCAGTCCCACCGGCGGTCGCACGGCACCATCGGTGCACTCGATCGCGCGGAGCACGATGTCGACCAAGAGCAGAGCGATCACGAGCACGGCGCCAGCTAGGCGTAACGTTAGCGGAGGGCGGACAAGCATCGCACCTCCTCCCGGCCCGAGACCAGATTCCAAACTGACTCCGGCGGCGTCGAGCAGCTCGTTGGCGAGCAGGGACTCGAAAGTCACATCCCCGTCCACGGCGCGCAAGGCCTCCTCCCGGACCCCGACGGCGGCGTCCGTCCGGAGCAGCGCGGCGTCGTTCACGTCCGTCGTTTCGACCGCTTCGACGGTGCGCACCTCCAGAGCGGGCCCGTCGACGCTCAAACCGCCTCCCTCCGACTCGTCGCGACCGAACTCGACCATGTCGACCGCCAGCGCGGGCAGCACCGAGTTCAAGACGGCGTCCGAGATCACGACCTCGCTCGGGACGCAGTCCGCCGTCGTCCCGACCTCGCCGCTCCTGAGTCCCAGAAATAGGAGGATCTCGACCGCGAGCACGGCCAGCGCCGCGAGCGCAAGGTCTCCTGGGCTCGCTCCGCCCAGGAATACGACGAGGAGGACGAGCACCGCCTCGACCGCATCCGCCGCGTCGGTTCGTTCGACGCGCGTGGGCGCAGCTCCAGAGACGCCGAAGTTGAAGTCACCGTCACAGGCGTCTATACGCTCGAATGTATCGACTACCTCCACCGCAGCGCGGAGCACACAATCCAGGCGAACCGTAGATAGGAAAAGCACGGTTGCCGAGACTCCTGCTAAAATCACCGGGAAAGCGCGTGCGACCACGGGCGCTGGCGGGACCATCAAGCCGACGAAGTCGACATCAACGCTGCCGCCCACGCCGCCGGAGACGGCGTCCTCTGCCAGCACGCCCTCGCTCGGCGACGGTTCGCTGAAACGCAAGGCTTCGAACGATACCATCAAAGAGTCCTCCGTCGTGACTCAGCGCGCGGTAAGCGCCCTTTCTCCGCCGGGAGACACCCTCGATGTCGGCATTCCTTGCATCATCGCCTCTAAACGCGCCCGCTTCCGCGCATACGCGCGGTACATCGGAGAAGTGAAGGGCGAGACGGGGCCTTGGGTCGGCGTCGAGGTGCCGGTGAACGACAGCTGGCCGACAGACAAACTGGAAGGCCGCCAGTGGCACGACGGGACGTGGGGCGGTATCCGCTATTTCGACCTGGGCACGGAATCGCAGTGGGATGGCTACGGAGACCAGACGACCGCCAGCCGGCGGAGGGCGGTCGATTGGAAGCAGACGGTGATGAACAGAAGTTTGAAGCGGGGAGGAGCCGAGTTGAGCGTCGACCGCAGCAAGCGCATGCGGAGCGTGTCTCCTGCCATATCGGACGTCTCGAATCAAGAATCAAGAGGACTCTTTGTCAGGCCCCAGCAGGTCCTTTACGTGGTGGACGCTGTGGGCACGGATCTGTGATACCCAATACCAATAGTGCCGAAACATTCCCTTGAAACCGTCTTGCTCTCCACCTATGCATCGCTTTCGATGTTACGCATACGCTCGTAACTTAAACCTCCTTTCCTTAATCTCTCTAGTGGCTTGTACGTCTATGTCTTCGGTTCGGGACATGATTATCACCGTTTTACTGTAGTCGTTCGCGGGACAAGTAGATTAAACACCTGCCGCCATCCACAAATATTAAATCATACAGGATATTGCCCGTTTAACCTTGGAACGCCGCGTGGCTAATCTCTAAACCAAAATCGCGTTTGGCGATGCCACGCATAGTCCGCTCGAGTTCATCCTCGAAACCCTCGCTGGCGAAGCCTAGTTTCTGCCTCCACCACTGCCGAAATCGGCTCGCTTGAAACGCCACGTCGAGGGAGAACATGACCGTACGGAAGATAAGGTATCGCCAATACTCATGGAGTCTCTCAGTAAACCGCAGGCCGGGTGAGGTGGTGAGCGCGCGAGACGCGGAAAGTCCGGTGATTTTGATGCGGTTCACCGGAGAGCCGAAAGTCTGGTTATTGCCTGCAAAGAACGGGTTGAGGTGAACGGAGGCATCGGCAGACATGCAGCGGTAACGTACCCTGCACGATTCGCATGTTCCGCATGACGAAGATCAATTCCCGAGGAACCTTATCCGTGTCCTGAAGAAACTCTTTCATCTTTGCTTTCATCCTTACACCTCGCTCGTACGGGTTGAGGCCGTCGTCCAGAATACCCGTGCCGACCGACGGCGTGGTGTTGTTAGGATCTTTGAATCGCATAGGCCGCAACAACGTAGTAGTGGCGAATACGTCGGGAGCCCCAAAGCCCCAGTCGTCCGCTATCTCCTTGATGGCACCGAAATCGCCCGTAAGGAGACTCTTCCACAGGTGCGCGTACTGGCGACGGAAGCCAGGGGGCAGGAACTCGTACAGGCCGTGGTCGAGGAGAACCAGCTGCGGTTCGCGGGTCCACGTGGAAGGATTGGACGAGGAGGGGCGTGGCCGGATGATAATGTTGCCCGGATGAGGATCGCAATGGACGATCCCCCATTCGAATATTTGTGCAGAGAAGAGCTCTACCATAGTCTTCATAATGGACTCTGTCCCACCTTGAAGGGGGAGGATGTTTGAGCGCGCCCAGGATCCGTATGCTGCAGACGTGAAAGAAGGTAGCGTGTCGGCAGCGTCAGAGGGTGCGGGAGGCACGTCCTCGCCCATCAAGCGCTTGATCTCGCGCTTGCTACTGAGCCGGATCCCGTCGATCCATTCGGCAGTCATCACCCTGTGGGTTGAATATTCGGGGTACACCTTCGGAACGTAGACGCGCCCGGATATACGCGGGTCGGAGTCGATAGCGGCGGACATCAGCCGAGCGTTGTTGACTTCTTTGTTGAAGTCCAATTCCTGGCGGAATTGTCGGCAGGTGTAGTCTGGCAAAGGGTTGAGAAAAGTACATGTTGAGGACAGGATCGGCATAACATACCTACGAATGCAGTAACTGGGAGATCGAAGGCCCATTCATACAAATAGATAACAAGCTTGTAGGCCATGAGGTCCCATTCGACCTGCGTATTGACCTCCGGCTTTTGTATCTTCACCGCCACCCAAGCGCCATTACCTTCCTGAACGTGCATCGTCAACGTGCCGCCGCGGCAGGGAGACAGGAAATACGCACGGGATGTTTGAGCTTTGCGCGATGAACCTGCGCAATAGAAGCGCTGGCAGCCGCGGTCTCTTCGAAATACTCAAATACGCCATCGGGACCCGCTGGCGGTTTGCCAAATTCCCTGCAGAAAGGAGTGTCAGCGCTTCGAACACACATATGATCAAGTCTTCAAGAATGTTACAGGGTGACGAAGATGTCAAAAACCAGAGACAAGAAGTGCAAGAGCAAGTGAAGGACGGGCAAATGAGATGAGACTACGAGCGTACCGATAGAACACCTTCTCCACCTGAGAGTAAGGTACTTGAGGAGCGTCATCAAAAAGCTTGGAAAATCTCTCCTGCATAGCGGGAGGAAGCAACGCGGCATTGTTTCCTATCGCCTGACCTATGAATAGAGTATCGTGAGCTCGCACTTCACGGCCGTATATGTGAGCGAACGAAAGCATCCATACCTATTTTGATGTACATTCCACCATTGGCCATAATGAGGTTATATATCCGGTCAGCTACGCGTTCGTGCAAGTTCGGGATGGTAGCAGCTTTCTCCGGCTTGAAGTTCATCTTGTAGTCGACTGTGATGACCAGACACTAAGCGTCGCGAGAGCTTCAGTTCCTTATTTTGAAAAGTGTTCAGAGTACGAGCGCACCGTGCATAATGTTCGTATATTTCTCGCCCCGGAAGATGCTAAGAACTCTGTATCGGCGAGCCATAGAACGCCAAGCCCGGCGGCAGCGTAAGTACAGCGGCGGGCGAGGAGGGAGAGCCTGGAGGATGTCGACGGGGATTTCGAGGCGTAGAATCTCAAGAACGGTCGTCCTGCGTGAGCCGCAGAGAGTCGGTGGAGCATTCCAAGCCGGCGAACAACATCGTTCTTGATTGACCTTGACTGACGCGCACGGGCAATTTGCTGACAAATCATTTGCTCGATGCGCGTCGTCCCGGCTTGCAGGCCGGGATTGATGACGCCGTCTTCGAGTATGTACTTACTTACCGGACACTTGCGCTTGAAATTACACTGCTAAATGTTAGTCTCACATTCCACTCTGCGGAGTGCATGCAAGCTTGGGCGGATGCGAATAGCCTCGAAGTATGCTAGCTAGAGGCGACGTAAGATATACCGAGCTCATGTGTGAGCAGCTCACTCGTTGGGCATTTTGAGCTAGAAATTGGCACTAAATACTACGGCCTCGAAAAGTTGTCAACGCTATGCAAGTCGCTCTGTTAAGCAGAGACACCGGATGGCACTCGCCCTTTGTTACCCTCCTTTCGAACATACCGGAAACGCAAGCAACCTGCAACATCGCATGTACGCCGCACTCGGATGCAGCGTTAAAGCTTCCTCTGTGCCATATGTGCACCGAGATGAGCTGGCCCACGGCAGGTTTTACCCTCTAATGCCCTCCCTTCTAGATCGTCAAGCGAACATTGTTCAAAGATCGCTGCGGTATGTCCTTCCAGTCCAGGTTGTATTACTACCAATTCCCGATGATGGACCTAAGTAGATTTTCCGGCGTGGACATAACCATGATCGTTGGAGGACAGAAGAAGTGCCCAAACCACGAATGCCTCCCCGACAGTCGCAGATGAGTGCGAAGCAATGAGCCAAGAGTCCATCGTCCGCTTTGCTTGCCACGCAAAGTAGGACCGTAGTGATCCTCTGAGCAGCGGTTTTGCGCTCTGAGCAGCGGGTTTGCGATGAAACGATAGCTGACATAGCAAGAAGTAGGATGCCTCGGGAATTCTTCACATTCCTCAGTGCATGCGAATCGGCCGCGGGAGACGAAGGTCTGCCGGACGAAATTGTGCATCTAACCGGGTCGATGTTGTTTGCGGGACTCAAGTCTGGTGGGAACCATGTGGTAAGCCACGCTTCTAGTGCCCAAAAGTAACTTAACTGACTCGGGTTCGAGGGAAATGTACGACTTGGAGGGGCCAGCGAGGCGAAGGAGGTACATGAAGCACTGTTGAAGGGCGAATATGAGGACCCAGGGATGATTCCTCGAGCGCTCGATTCAGCTATTCGGAAGCTACGCGAAAGGGCTACCTCCGGGGCGTTGGGCCACCTTATTTGTGTATGGGTATTTGAAGGAGCGGAGGTAGTGTTCGACGAATGATTGACGTCGCTCTGGGCCCAGCTCGGTGGTAGTTTATATAGACGGCTACACCCAGGAATCAACGAGATGTCTTCAAGATACATGACTTGTGAACGTCGATTCAGATGTACTTACTTAGGTCGTGAACTCAGGATCGCCTACATTTGGAGTATTTCTGCAATGCGGAAAGCTTGCGATGGTTCACTGAAGGCACCAAGACCGCTCCGGTACCCAGGGCTGCAGCTGAGCAAGCAATAGCATAGTAACTTCGTGCCCCGCATTTCATCTCGCCTCCCCCCCCTTCCTACTAAGTATCAGAGACAGTCGTCGGTCGAACGGTCACCGGTCATGTTTTTCCATGGGTTGCTCTGAGCGGCCGGAGCTCCGAATGGTTGATGAAAGGGCAGCGTCCGGACATCATGATGAATTCCGGCCACGAAGTCATAGTCATAGGTAATAAAGAGGATTTGCAAGCAACAACGGGTATGAGCCCAACCCCGAATGCCCATTAGTAGTATACGATCGCGAAAGAGTCAATCGGAGCCTTGAGTTCCATAAATGGTGGGCACAGCCACAGCAGCTCAGTCAGCGCCGTTGCTTTCTAATCCTCCGCGCTCACTCAAAAGGCTCGCAGGCGGCGCCCTCGCTCGCGGCATTCCCCTCCAAACCCGTTTTTGTGAGTCTGTCAGATCATTGCCGTCGTATTTCTTGAAGAGTCGCACGTTGGCACGCAAACCCGGGATGGATGGGTTCGGTTCGAGTTGGATGACGTTGCTAGGCAGGGGACTGAGAGCGGGGGTTTGATGGGACGATACGGGCTGGAAGGACGGTCGCGATGGATGGCTATGGATCCCCCGGGGCGTCCGCGAGAGCATTGGTCGTACGAGCGCTGACGTCGTATTTTCAGATTAACCCTCTTCAACAGTTGTAACGATGGGTCGCCGTCCTGCTCGCTGCTACCGCTACTGCAAGAACAAGCCCTACCCTAAGTCGCGCTACAACCGTGGTGTCCCCGACCCGAAGGTATGCCAAGTTGCATCTGGCTCCAGGCTCTGGTTTCTGAGATGCTTCGTGTTCGATTAGATTCGTATCTTCGATCTCGGCCGTAAGCGCGCCTCCGTTGACGATTTCCCGTACTGCGTCCACCTCGTCTCCGACGAGTATGAGCAACTTTCCTCCGAGGCGCTCGAAGCCGCCCGCATCTGCGCGAACAAATACGTCACCAAGACCTCCGGCAAGGACTCGTTCCATCTGCGTGTCCGTGTCCACCCCTTCCATGTCCTGCGTATCAACAAGATGTTGAGCTGCGCCGGTGCTGATCGGTGGGATTTGCTTGTTTTCGAGAATGTTCAAGTTGTTGACGTAGTCATTGGACAGTCTGCAAACCGGTATGCGTGGTGCCTGGGGCAAGCCTTACGGCACTGTTGCTCGTGTCAACATCGGCCAGATCATCCTTTCCATCCGCACCAAGGATACCAACGCCGCGGTTGTTCATGAGGCCCTCCGCCGCGCTCGCTACAAGTTCCCTGGTCGCCAGAAGATCATCGTCTCCAAGAAGTGGGGCTTCACCAACGTCAACCGGGAGGAATACCTCCGCCTCAAGAGTGAGAAGCGCGTGCTCCAGGACGGTGCCTACGTCCAGTACATCCGCCCCAAGGGCAAGCTCGAGGACAACCTCCGCGCTCAACTGCGTGCTTGAGCGTTTGTTCCTTGGATTTGTTAGGTGGGGTGTACGGTAGATGGTACGTCGTACCCCTCGCGATTGTGCCGCATATTGAATTATCGTTCAGGTGTACTATGCGTTTGCGCTGTCATGTCACTTCGGTGTAACTAGCTTATGCTATATCATGCGATAACGATATGCTCGACGGCGCGCTATACTTCCAGCAGCTTGGGTGGCCGTGTAAGTGATATGCATGCCCTTTATTCACTGCGGCGTCCTGTTCGGTGGGCGCTGGTTAGGGGAAAGAGGGCAGAGATTAATCAGTCCTTATCTGTCCCGCTCGTCCTTCTTTAGTCGGAGGGGCGACGGTGCGCTCATGCGTGTCTGTCCTTGATCTATGGGGCACCCGCGTAGAGATTGAGGCCTTACAGATTTGCACTGTAATGTGTATTGTTCCGTATTTGTCTACCCGGAGACAACTTGATGTTATGTTTCACTGCATGGCGTGATGTGTGACGTTTTAGGCCTTGCATAACATTGCGTTGAGTAAGAGCGATGTATCGATAACTTTGCGCGGCGCGCGTTACAAACACTGTTGACCTGCCGCTTTGCAATGCTCGTGGCCAGCTGAACCGATGGCCTACCGTCATTATGAAGACCTGTGGTTTGAAGATAGAAACGTCATACTGGAAGCTGGAGGAGTCGTTTTCCGTCTGTATCGCGGCATCTTGGCCCGCAACTCGCCCATATGGGCCGATCTGTTCGCCGTACCGCAACCGCTCGCAGATGCAGAGTCATACGACGAATGTCCCATTGTACATTTGCACGACGACGTGGATGATCTAAGATACTTTCTGCACGCCATCAACGATGTGAGGTGCATATGCTCGCCTTCTTACGCCATCAACTGCTATTCCGACTGACGTCACGGATTTCTTGCTATCACAGTTTCTACCGCAGTGACATCGCTACACCATATCCAGTCGTCGCGGGCATACTGCGGCTTGCCTCCAAATACGCCGTCTCGTTCCTGCGCGAGCGATGCATAGCCCACCTGTCCTTGTCGTATCCGAGTTCGCTATCGGACTGGAAAGTTCGCGAGAGGCAACAGGATCGAGCGGTGACCGACATACCCGCGCACGCCATCGTCAATCTTGCGAGGGAGGTCAACGCGCTATCGCTCCTTCCTACCGCTTTATACTGCTACTGCGCTGCCACTTCCCTCGAAGACATCGTGAACGGTCAGATGCTCGCGGATGGTACCGTTGCGACCGTCAACGACAGGGACCGACGATCCTGCATCCTCGGAAGGGTGAATTTGGGCCATAGGCAGCGGCTGCAGATGCTTGGCGCACTCTCAACCTGTCCAGACGGTTGGCCGGGGTGCTCGACCCCGTCACATTGCCAGCCAGGCCAGTGGAGAATGCTTGCCCGGCTGTGGAGCCTGCCGGAGGAGGAGGGTTTAAGCTGCCGGGTGCTTATCGACATCGGCTCCGTCAAAGAGGCCAAATCGGCCACGGGGTGGTGCGACAAGTGCTGTCGATACTGGATCTCGCGCATGCTGGACGCCCAGACGAGAATTTGGGCCGACCTTCCGTCCATATTCGACCTTCCTCCCTGGGATGTGCTGCTCGCCAGCCAGGAATGAACGAACATCCACTCGCCTCCCCTCGCCTCCCTCGTTTATTCGCATCTTTCGTTCACCGCCTTTGCGGTTCATATTTCCATGCTATCGTCACCCCGTTCGCGTTTTTCGACCCTGAAGCTCCTGCGTTGTGTGCGTCGTTCCAACTCTGCTATCGTCGTGCGGTCTGCTCGCATTCTGCACGCCTTTGATAGCCCGGGAGGGGCTGGTCGGACGGGGTATGCGACGGTTGTTCGTGACTCCCCGATCCATATTTCTTCTCCGGCAGGCCATTCTGGGCCGGTATTCATTTGTTTGTCTTTTAAACGCTTTCAATGCGATGGACAGGAAAACGGAAACGTGCGAGCCCGATCTCTTTCTCCACAATGCATGTTCCGCGCGCTGGTACAGGGCGAACACAGACAGTATGCGCGTAATAGAACAAGGTAAATTCCATGAACACCCATACAGTATGCTATTGCTCCTGAAAGAGAGCGGTCCAACGGCCATAACTGGCGGCCTCCCCCCGGACCCGGGGGGAAAAAAAAGCAATACTATCGGAGAATTGAGTCGTGATTTTTGTCTATCCGTTTTTACGATGAAGCCGGACACGTCGTGCGACGACATTCATCCGGTCCGCGCCATAAGGAGAATGCAGTCGCGTGTTTGCGTGGCGCAAGTAGGCGGTCCTCGCGGAAAATCCAATATCTGATGCAACAGCCTGGATGGAGGAGCACATGCGGAAGGGGAAAAGATTAACGCCCACTCGCCTGCGAGGTGTTAAGTTCAAGTTGTCGTCGTTTTTCCGAGTCTTTCTTTCAAGTTTCTTTCGGGGGTGACCCCCATGAGGCCATCTGGGTTCTCTCTTTCATGCCGGCATATCACAGATCTGCGTGTCAGGGTTGCACCTTTCTGTTTCCAGATCGAGCTGTCTCCGGGCGAACGACGATACGTGAGGTCGACCTGATACTTACGGGTTTTCCCTACTGCGGGAACGCCGAGATACACACACACACAAAACAATGTGGTCCTTCCGACCATCTGATGCCAACGGTCGCACACTACCTGTGTAAAGGGCTGAAGATTGACGATAGAGAAGACGGTCGGGGGTGCAACAACGCGACCCTTCCTTGTGTGGAAGTGCACGTAGCAGAACCGTTCCGAGATCGGATGATTGAAGAGAATCGATGCGAGAGCTTCTCAGGACGGGCTATGTTCGAATGCACGCGTTGCAGGCACAGGAAGAAAAAATAAAAATAACATGAGGTGGGCGAAGATGGACGGGACCGCAGATATGGATGCAGATGATATGCTCGAGAAATCGATGGATACGGTCTCGGTGGGTGCGACACGTACGACCAAGCGAAGCATAAAGTACGTGTGCGCTGGGAACCAATTGCGTTTCCTTTCAGTGAAAAAAAAAGCGTCCGCTGGACAGAGTTGGAACGAAGGACCGGGCAGTGGCGACTTCTCCGTCGTAAGCTGTTTCCGAGTTTGTATGTGATGTGTGGTCGGAAATTCGTCAGGATTTTCTGTCCGTCCAGGGACGGCCGTCGCGTTGCGATACGCAAAACCCGGGTTTCCCTAGAACGTCACAAGGGTTGGCGAGGCCAAGTATGAGATAAGGACAGGGTGGGGCCTGTATTGCATTGAACTTTGCTCCCGGGCGGTGGCGAGGAGACGGCACGTGTATGAGAACCGGGGGGTGTTGGGGCATGCCGTAAGTGCAGATCCGGCACGAGGGGCGAGCGGTGAAAAGGCCCCGGGGGAGATGAGAGAGATTATTTCCGGAGGTGGTGCGGTTTGGAGACCGAGAGGCAGGAGAGAGGGTTTCGGTGCTGTGACGTTGCAAGCGTGTCCTTGCTGCACTTGAGATAGGGAAACAAGGATACCGAGGATAGAGTGGTCTTGTTAATGTGCAAACCTGGGGCGGAACGACGGCTTCTGGCCGGATTAGGGCATCATGCAAGACAGGCCGACCTGTGGCGTGGACGACGGTTGGCCACAGTCGATCGCAGACATGGACGGATCAGTTTGCTGCGTGGTGACAGATGGATCTCCGGCGGAGGACGGCGAGGCGATAACGATAGTAGGCACTCGATTAGCTTTCGGCACGAGCGGAGGCAAGGTGGCGGGTATGAGTCTATGAGATCCAGGAGGTGAAGATATTGCGTGCATATACGCGCTGACCTAGGGTCCTGGACAAAACAAGGACGAGCCGCAACACGCTTGACGGAGCAACGGTGTGTGTGTGTGTGCGCGTCTGGAAGCAGACGAAATGTTGCTGGAAGCAATTTATCAGCGTTCTGTCTCGTAACGGACACGACATCCACGGCGCCTGCTGAAGGTTGCCCGACGAGACACCAATGCGGTCTAGACCGGGCAACGGGAGGTATCCTTGGCGGCGAGGAGCGCGCGTTTGGGCCGGGAAGCAGCGCGCATATGGCGATTCCTACCCGAAACGGCAAGGGGGCTGCGATCGGGGCGGATGGCCGGGTGCAGTTGACAGCAGGCGGCGTTGCCCAAAGAGGCGACCGTGGCGCCTTCTTCGCGCACGCCCTTCTGTCAGCCAGGCGGACGAGGGGTAACCGGTGGGGCGTTATGGCCTCCCCTCGCGCGTTCGCCCTCCTCGCATGAAGTTCGGCCTCTGACCCCCCCCCCCCCGCCATGACCGCGAGCACCATGCCCTTCGACCGATACTTCCAGGACGACCCCGCGTCCTCCCAGGCGCCCCACCAACACCGCCCACTCGCCGAGCACCCCGCGCCCGCTGGCCTCCAGTTCCAGCTCCCCAACTTTGTCCTCGGCGGCCCCCCGACCCTCGCTCATGGCGGAGGCGCAGAGGTCCTCCCCGCAGGCCTCCTCGCCGCCGGCTTTGGCTCGTCCAGCTCGCTGAGCCAGGCCTGGTTCACCAACAACTTTTCCTCGGAGTGAGTATTTGCGCGCCCCGTCCTGGACGGCAAAGATCGCGTCGCTGACGGCCCGCTGCCAGCTTTGGGGAGACGGTCTATCGCAGCCCGGGATCGAGCGAGAGCCAGGATGTCGTCGACTCCTACCTCGACTCGTCTGCCGCCTACGCCGCGTCCCCCGCGCCCCCCAGCAGCCTCCATTGGCCCGCCGCGTCCGCCCCGCCGCAGGCACAGCAGTCGCATTTCCCGCTCCTCAACCACCCGTCCACGTTCGGGCTCCCCATCTACTCCTCCTCCGGCTTCGACCTCCTTTCCCTCCTCGCCCGCGTCGTCCACCGGCCCAACCCGTCCATCACGCTCGGCCCCGTCGACCTCACCTGCGCCTTCACCGTCGTCGACACCCGTCGCTTCGATCAGCCCATCATATATGCCTCGCCCACCTTCCTCCAGCTCACCGGCTACCCCGAAGCCGACGTCCTCGGCAGGAACTGCCGCTTTCTCCAGGCCCCGGGAGGCAACGTCCAGCGCGCCGACGAGCGCAAGTGGACGAGCCCCGAGAGCGTGCGCACGATGCACAAGGCCCTCGCCGCCGGCAAAGAGTGCCAGGTGTCGCTCATCAATTACAAAAGGGGCGGCCACGCGTTCGTCAACCTCGTCTCCCTTATCCCCGTCCCGCCGGCGCCCGGCGAAGAGGCCGCCTTTGTCGTCGGTTTCCAGGTCGATCTCACCCAGCAGCCGAACGCCATTTTGCAGCGACTGAAGGACGGCAGCTACGTCGTCAATTACGCTTCGACCGCCCAAGGGCCGAACGTCGGCAGCGGCAGGAGCAAGGCTCACACCGTGTCTAGGAGCGCCGTAGCGAACGACTTGCGGCAGTTGTTGAGCAGCGAGGCATTCTTGCGTTCGTTGTCTCATTCAGAGGACAAGACGGCCGTCGAACAGAACGATGCGATCGGTATCGGTGCGTATATGCGCATTGGTGACAGCTTCCCGCGAAATATTCATTTTTTTTTCTTTCAGACGCTCTGCCCTCCGTCGTCCTGAACTCCTCGCCCGACTTTATCCACGTCCTCTCCCTCAAGGGCGCCTTTCTCTACTGCGCCCCCACCGTCTCCCGAGTATTGGGCTGGGACGCCGCCGAACTGACAGGTACGTATTGTTTTGAGATTGCATGGTATTTCATATGCTATCCGGTCTAACCCCGTTATAGGCAAATCTATAACGGATTATTGCCTCCAGGCGGATATTGTCCCCCTGATGCGCGAGCTTAAAGAGTCTTCTGGGCCTAACCCATCCTTGACCACTGCCGCCGCGGCCAAAGACGATGGAGAGGGCAAGTCTGTCGCCGTTCCCGTGAGTTGGGCCGGGACGGACGAGATACGCGGTTCCCGTGCGCTGACGTTCGTCTCGCGTCTCCGTAGCAGGTAGCATCGGCCCCGCCCAAGCCGGTCGACCTGCTCTTCCGCGCGAGGCACAAGGACGGGCACTACGTTTGGATCGAATGTCGCGGCCGGCTGCACGTCGAACCCGGAAAAGGCCGCAAAGCCATCATCCTGTCCGGCCGCCGGCGCAACATGCCCTCCGTCGACTGGCGGCGCGTCACGCAGGCGGCGGGCGTCCGACCGCCCGCGTCTTCCTCGGCGGACAAGGCGGAGCTTGCCGACGGCGAGTTTTGGGGTATGCTCGGCCCGGGCGGGACGATGCTCGTCGCGAGCGCGGGCGTGAAGCACATGACGGGCTACGGCGTCGGCGAGGTGATCGGGCGGTCCCTCGTCGAGCTCGTCGACGACGACGACGACGGCGAGTCCGCGCGCGTGATCAGGAACGCGGTCAAGGAGACGGAGAGCCGGGCGGGCGAGGCGATCAGGAGGATGCGGTGCAGGATGCGCGGCAGAGAGGTGGACGTGGCGCTCTTCCACTCGGACGAGTGGGATTCGTCGTTCGCGCGCGCGCGGCGGGACGTGCCTCAGCCGAGCGCCGCGGCGCCCGTCGTGGTCCAGGTGCGCGTCGCGGCGTTCGCGCCGGCGTCGTCCATGGCGCCGCCTTCGTCCAGCGTCCACCCGCCGTCGGCCAACCTGTTCGAGGAGCTCGACACGTCGCGCGACTCGAGCTGGCACTTTGAGCTGCAGCAGCTGCGCTTCCGCAACCTGCGCCTGCAGGAGGAGGTCGAGGCGCTCGAGGCGTCGCTCGCCGCGGCCGAGCGGGCGGCGAGAGGCGGCGGTGGTGCGTCGCGGAGGAGTTCGGCGGCTGGCTTGACGTTGGGAGAGAACCCGGCTGCCCGGAACGCGAGGAGCGTGTCGACGAGCGCTCCGAGTTCGCTGGGCGGATGGAGGTTGAGCAATGATGTCGTCGGGCCGGTCGGCAAAGTGGGCGCGAAGCGGTCTTGGGACGCGGTGGACGGCGGAGGCGGTGGTTGATAAACAGGCTAGGCTGCTCCTCCGTGGCTGCCATGCAAGTATATACACTGACTGGCTGGTTGCCGTCGTCTCGTTCGTTCGCTTCTCAACATTGGTTTTTCTTTTCTCTCTCCCGTGGTCGTACACGCCGTCGTCACGTTTACATGTACAGTATGAGCATGGTTGCATAAAGTAGGCTATGTACTAGGTTTATTCTCTCATACCCTCCTGCGTCTTCTTCTTGCCGGACCGCATCTCGAGATGTCGTACTATCTCCTTAGTCTATAGGATGATATGAACGAGATAATGTATCGGAGAGTCCATTGATGGGATGGTATGGTGCAATGTTGTACATGTTACCCGAAGATAAAACGGAGCGTTTGCACCGCTAACGCCACCGCCCGGATGACTGTTGGATTTCTCGTATGGCTCACCCAGCAGTGGAATCTCAAGGCAGGGGCTCGCGGCTGCTGGACAAACGGTTCAGATGTATATAGACGTCCGTGCCGTATCCCTCCATGGATATCAAGCGAAGGTCGCCTCCGAAGTACCGCGCATACTGATAACGTGTCGTCAGCAGCGCGACTTCCTGGTCGACCGGTTCCACGTACCAGTCTCGAGAGCGGTAGGCCATAGCCAAAACCGGCCATCGGGGCCTTGAAGTCGCTCGCTTGAAAGTCCTGGTCGATAGCTTGGCCCTCCATGGTCGTGTACATGTACGTCCATATCAACGGGATCGCCGATCGCGGAATACCGCCCCCTTCGTCCGAGATCTTGATCGTGATGTCTTCCTTGCCTTCCACGACGATAACGCGGATCTTTGGGTATTCGCGTTTCTGGGAGCCTGGAATTTTGATAAGCATGGATGCGGTTAGAAAACATACTGCCTGCGAACCTCCATTGTCCTGGTAGTCTGGGCCATACCGCTCTACGACCGCTCGTAACGAGTTTTTGAGGAGTTCGAACACGATATGCGAGAGATGGCCAGGAACGTAGGCAAACTGCAGGTCCGGTGGGCAAATCAACTCCACGGGAGGGCCTCGGAACATAGCGTAATGCTGTTCTAGTTTGAGATACTGTGATATACGATGAATCGTATTGCACGCAACGTACCTCTTCGCATACGAATCTTGCGTTCTCGATAGACTCCTGGATGATATCGTGCACGTTGGATTCCGTGCAGATGATCCCGACCCACCCGGGGTGTTTCTCATGTTTGTTGAGAGCGATATCTGAAGAACATGAGATTGGCTGTTCGGAGAAGAACGGCGGGAACGTACGCTGGCCGATCAGAAAACGGATCCCTATACGAGACATGTAGAACCGATCGAGCCACGCTTGGATATCAAGACCAATGTGCCTTGCGTTGGTAGATCGTTTCCACTCCAGCACACCCTAGTATCGCTCGTCAGTGGGGAGGAAGACGTGTTGAATCGGGTTTACATACCTGGGCCACCGTAGTGACCGTCGGATCATGCCGGCTCTTTATCCTCTCCAACATTTTCGTGAACCGGGCATTGTAGTCGTGCACCTCCGGCGGCCAGTCGATGAGCCTTGGGTTCGCATAGTACCTTCCTTTGTTGAGTGTGACACGATAGAGTAAGCAAACAACTCATGGCGTACCTTCGCTCCATGGGTACACGTAACTTGAACTTGTTACCAATGCCGGTTCCCTGAGCGGCCGGAGACTACGATGGTACGAGATCGCATACGTCGACGTATAGTTCGTCACCAACAAAGTGATCACTCACTGAGTAACCAACAAACGAGTCGCCTATCGGTCCAGCCCCGATTCCCGTATATCCATCTCCGAGTCCTAGATAGATCCTCAGCGTTGTGTTAGATGCTGGACGCGTGTAGCGCACCAATTAGGCTGGGATTAGGTATACTTTCTGGCATGGCATCGCCCTCTTCTCGCGCAGCCTTTTCCGCCTTAGCCAGCTCCTTCCGCAGATCCGAGGGAAGCCGTGGAGGGGGAAACCTGATGAGTTCCTGGGCGCATAACGTCATTGGGCGATCCTGAGCGAGCATGGCAGAGGCGCCGACCGTACCTCAAAGCTATGCGCATACCAGTTCTTCACTTTCTCGATGCTAGGCATCTTGGACAAGTTGTGAGGAAGAGTATCGAGTTCCTTAACACGATGTGCGAGTCGGATTGGGAGTTCTTCTGCATCGGCGTTCAGGGCATATCAGAGACGAGCTAACAGGATGTGATGCGCCACTCACCACCGAGGAACTGACTGGCGGCCAACAGCGTTCCCTGTGATGGATTCTGTCCAAACAATACCATCTGCTGCAGTGAGACTGAACATCGACATGAGCTCACTGTACGAATAAACCGTAAGCAGACGAGACTCGCCTCCAGTTTGTGGGAAAGATGCGAAATGGTGGATGCTAGTGAGGATTGAGTTAGACACTATGGACGAAAACACAGATCGTATCCGCAAGGGAACGAAACATGAAAACGTTGCACTCACCGGTCCCATAACGCGGGAGTTATCCTGAAGCCTGCAGACATAGTGAAGTGCGGTCGCCAGCAGCGAGTGATAGAGAGCCTTGCAACCGATATGACCTCAAGAAATGTCCCGTCAGGACCCAATCAGGTCGGAATGCGGAGAGGGGTGGGGGAGGAATTGTTGCACGTGAAATAGAAAGGGGCGCCAAGCGCCGGGTTCCGACTACTATTGGGTACGGGCAACGCCCGCGATTGACGCGTAACCCAGGATGAAAGTCAAGGCAAGACTCTCACGCCACCCCCACCAAGGAATTCCGTTCACCGGGTCCTACAGAACACTGCACGAACTGCGTCACTTCAAAGAATGGTTAGAGAGCAAAGTTGATGTACTTTGAGATTCACACACATTGTGGTGGCTGAATTTGTTGTACGATCATTACTCAGTGTTGTGGCCGCATCCATGATGTCTTTGTGGTTCTCACAGGCAAGTCAAACAAATTTCCAACACCACACAGTACTCTCAGAAGCATGTAAGATTCTTGCAAGGGTACCCGAGGGTGTATTACCTGACCCACATCAACTTTTTCCGGTGTAGGCTCTCAGTGTACCACCCACAATGGCCCTAACCCTATCATGCCTTTTTCAGGCAGTCATGTGGCTGTGAAGGAGTTGTCCGCGAATCTGCAAGCTATCGCGCATGCAATCTGGAGTACACCTAGGTTCTGTAAAGCAATGTATCTATGACATTGTGACATGCTTGCGTTGGTTTAGCACAAATTAAGCTGAATATATCATGCAATCAGGCTCACAGTAAGGAAAGCATTGTTCACCACCAAAAGCCTGTCAAAAATCAGATTCCCACGCCTCTTTATGCTCCCTGCATGGCCGTCACAACCGACTTACAACTGGGGCTCCTCTTGCTTTGCTTCAACCTGGGTGAGAGGTACTAGTATGGGCACCTACTCAGCCAAGAAGGCTGCAAACTGCCACAATCTCGCTCTGGCCCGTGCTAGAAAGGAGAATATATCTGCTACACCGTCTTCGGTTGATGGAGCTCTTGTCTACCTCGAATCCTCTCTCTCGGATGCCAGGGCAGCCTCCAGTCTTCAGAGCTCTCGTATATCTGCACTCAAAACCGATCTCAAGAAGGAGAAACGCAGGAACAGGACGGCTAATCGCACAAAATCTGATATGGTGTCTTGCCTGCAATCGAAGAATACGGAGATTTTGCATCATGCCACTGCTCTTGGACGCCTAGCCCCATCCCAGCTAGGAGGTCAGCCTGACCTCCGCCCGTCTCAGTTTTGGCTGTTTGGGGGGTCAGTGTATAGCCACAGACGTGCTGAGTCCAGTGGTACTTTCCACACCCCGTGTTATATTGGTGGATGTTCCGTAATTCATCGTATCCTCCTAAAATGGTGAGAAGGGTCTGCAAGATTATTCAGCCGTTATATTCCCACGATTAGTAGGTCAAAAAATCGTGTTCTCCAAGCCCCTCCCTCCGGTCATTTTCTCTGTATTTTAGAAGGTTCATAAATTGCAGTATTCATCGAACAATTGGTTTTTTAAATCTAAAGAAATGATGCTCATAATTCACCGTCCGTTTTTCTCGACGGTTCCCAACTGAATCGCTACTCACTGTCTGACAACGCCTCTTCGTAATTGTGATGGGTACCTCCCTGAATATTTTCGCGATTTAAGGTGCTGTGGGCATTACCCCACCAATATTTTGGTGGGGATGTTGCCGGGAGGATTGCTTGCTGCCACGGTGATCGTGGGACTTTGGCGAGCTCGGCAGGGGGTCAGAACGTGCGTCGTGACACTGCCACGGTGAACGTGGGACACGGCCTGCGTGGCAAACGCGTGTTGTAGCACCGCCACGGTGATCGTGGGACCCGGTCTGTTCGGCGCCACGTGCGGCAAGGCACTGCCATGGTGAGCGACGCGTGTTGTGACACTGCCACGGTGAATGTGGGACCTGGTCTGTTCGGCGCCACGCGCGGCAAGGCACTGCCACAGTGAGCGACGCACGTTGTGACACTGCCACGGTGAACGTGGGACCCGGTCTATTCGGCGCCACGCGCGGCACGGCACTGCCACATTAAGCCATGTGGCGTCTGGCCTTTGCCCGGCCGCACGGGCCGGTATCGCCACAGCAATATCCGGATTGGTCGGGATCGACGGTGAGCGTGGGATCAAGTCACGGGGGCGTGGAAATCGAGCTGTCCATCAGCTTCCTGGGCGCTGATGGGGTTGGACTTTGCCCTTTGCCCCGCTCGCCTGCTGGTCACTCGACTCCCGCCTCCCGCCTCCCGCCCTCCTCCTCTCTCGTTCTTCTCTGCGCTGACGCCGACCCCTCTCTCCCGCCCGCCGCCACCGGCGGCGGCGGTGGCCTTCCACGCTGCTGCCAACGCAGGCGATCGCTGCCCGCAAGATAGGGCTGGCGAATTTGTTGTGAAGGGGGCGCAAGGTGAGTAAACACCTTCTTTTTTGGTTCCGTTTCGCGACGATCCCGGGTCATCCAACCTCCGGCATCGGGGTGCATAGTCGCCTCGACGTCAGGAGGTCATTTATCGCTTTTGAGTATCTGCTTCCGACACTGCTAACTTTCCCCCCCCCCTGTTTTCCAGGATGCATATGAGCCACCGTCCTCGCGACACGGCTTTTTCTCCACCACCACTCACCCCACCAACGTGCTCCTTCGGCAGCAGGTAAGTCCCCCCTCTCGCATGCTTGTATGCGCGGCTAACGCGCATTTGGCATTGCAGATGACCGTTAGTTGTTGCTGCAGCCGCGTAAGTACGGCCCTTTTCCCGTGTTTAGCCGCTTATCCACCTGATGAGCTCGTCTCAATGGCTGTGGGCAGAGGAATTTGTTCCTCCGCTTGTCTCGGTCAAATTCCAGATCCCTTGTTTCTGCCGTTTATCGGCCTCAAGCCCCAGGACCTCGGTCGCCGCTGGATCGCCCCATCGGAGGGATTTGTTCCTCCGCTTGTTTCGGCTTATCTTCAGGCAGCTGTCTCGTTGTTTGTGGGCCCCGAGCCCGAAGACTTCGGCCGTCGCTGGATCCCCGCGGTTGCCGGTCTTGTCTTGTCCTCGTCCTCATCGCAGCAGTTCTCCTTGCCTCCTCGTTGCCCCGATTCCGCCTCACTGCCGCTCTCATACGGTCTCCCTCATCATGGCCGCCGCCGCAGTGTACCGATGCATGGACAAGACGTGTCCATGCACCGAGGACTACGCCTACACGAACGCGGCCGCACACCACGAGGCTTGGCATCAGATGCATGGCCGGACCACAGTCGACGGCCAGGTGGTCAACCTCATTCGCGACCCGGACACGTATATGGTTCGCTGCCCTTACTGCCCGTACGAATCACAAAGCTTCCGACCCCTCAGGGTATGTATATCGCTTTCATGTTGTGTTTCGCATTGCTGATTTGTTGACAGGATCACGTTCGGAGCGGCTTGTGCCCCGGCCTGATGGCCTCATCCTCCCTCGGGAGACCTCGTTGACAGGCGCCCGCCGTCCTCCCCCCCATACACATTCCGCCATCACCTTCACCTCCACACCATATTCCGCAGGGTTTGCCCCCTACCCATGAGCCGTCGCCTGTCAGCTGTTTGGGCACAGCGGTCACAAGACTGATGGGAGGGTTGGCTCGCCGGTTCTCTCTAGGGTCAGGCCCCTCCTCTAGCCGACCCGCGTCGTTACCATCATCATCCTCACTGGCAGGGCATGTTGTCGACAACGATGGCCCCACCAAGTGGAAACGAGGCTCGTCAACCGCGACATCGTCCAATGTTGCCGAAGAGAGCCAGTCGGGGGACACCCGCCACCGTCTGTGTTCCCAACCAAAGACCCAACACATCATGCGCTCCTCCGACGACGAGGGGGCCTCCACACCTGCTCCGGCGTCCATCTCTTCCCTCGCTCGCGACAACAACAACAACGACCCTGATGGCGACCTGTACTATGACGGCGGCGACGGCGGCGACGGGGATTCCTCTGATGCTCATGCGGGTGAAGCGAGCGTTGGGAACAACAATGTCAAGGACAGCTACGTTCATGACACCAAGGGTGCGACTGACTCTCAGTCTCATCACGACAGCAGCTACGTCCTGACCCCTCCGTCTCCTGATGTAGAGGTTGATGGGGAGGTTCCCCCCGACGAAGACGTTGACGTTGGGGAAGATATCTGGGAGGGCTCAGACGCTGAGCCCGAGCGTGTAGTCCGGTCATCGGACATCTCTCCCCTCCTCCCTCCCCTCGAACAAGTGTTCGAGATCAAGCGTTTGAAGGCCACCGTGCACCGGGGCGACCATCATTGGCAGCCGCAGGACCAGGAATCCCAGCGTGTTATGAGCAAGGCTCGTTGCGTCGTCGACACCCAGTATAGAATAATTATATGCACCAAATGTCAATACGCGCTCGACCCCGAGTGTATACGCGGTCACTTTAAATCCGAACACCGCCATCTCTTGACCGACGAGCAAATCGATTCGGTCGCATCAATATGCGTCTCCCTTAACCTTTGAGGCCCCGCCATCATGAAGAAGGTCAGGCCTCGCAACCGCAAGATTCATTACGGTCTCGCCCTCTTCCTGTCCATCATCTTCTGCGCGCGCTATCACCATGGTTTTGAGACGGAGGCTTCGTACACCCGGTTGCATAAATGTAAAGCCACGCCCGTCCGTTCTGCCCCTAATGCACCGCGAACCTACCGAGCAAAAGCTCAGACCTTTTTCAACAACAAGAAAGAACGCCGGTTCTTTCCCGTTGAATACGAACCGGTCAATCCCGTCACGAACAGTGCCAAGGCTAAGCAAGCTTGGAGTCTCGTCAAGCCTCTGCTCATTGAACCGGCCTTTGAGCAAATTCCCATCCAGTTGCCGGATAATCTACGTCAGCTCTCTGTCTTCAAACGGCGTGAAGGTTGGTGTCGATACGTGCGCGGCATGTCGGGTGAGAAGATTCAAGCCATCCTGGACGAATCTCGTGATCCTCCGGCTATCAACATTCTGGCCCTCTATCTCGAGCGATATGTCGACGCCGCCCTGTATGCCTTGGAGGACGAGTCGTATATCATACAGTTGAAGCTTGCCAACATCGGACTGTGAGTCGCGTTCATTCTCCCCGTACATTGTGCTGTGTCTAAATCTTGTTCTCTCTCTCCCGTAGACGACCCGATTTCAAGGGTTGTGTCCGTCGCATAATGACTTGGCCCGAATATGTCCACGAGTTCATGCCGATTCTTCAGTTTGTCCTCCGTGCTGCTCGCGGCGATTTCCCCGACGACTTCTCCTTGCCGCTCACGGAGGTCCAGGGGGCCTTCGCCCGGGACTTGATGACGCACCTCGAGAACGCACACGACACGGATGCCCAGCCTGTCGATCTCGAACAGCTCGAAACCAACCACGAGGAGAAGGCTTTCATGAACTGTTTCGGCGAGGATCGTCATATCATGAAGTCACTCCACGGCCTCCTCTGGTCCCTCGTCTCACACAAGAAGGTCGGGTGCGACCCCAGCAAGTTCTACACCCCGTTGTACAACTATCTTGTCCTCAGCTCCTACGATGCGCAGGGCCACCTCAAGTTTGCAACATCAATCTCGCATGTCATTGCTCCGCTTCTCTTTCTCTGTCGCGTGGCCATCTTCGTGCAGGGTGTTCTATATTCTCAAGAGCAGGAGGTTCCTTATCTCGAGTGAGTCGAACTTGCTTTTATCTTGGATCAATCTCGCTCATTGTCTTTCTCTAGAATATTCCCTCTCATCCAGCCATGTCTCCTCGTCGAGTCGTGTATGCCGCTCAGGCTCGTCCTTTGCATGAATCAGATCGTGTCCACCATCCGCCTATCCATGGCCCAGCTAGGAGTTGAGCCTCAATTCCGTCTGTCCCAGTTTTGGATGTTTTTATATTGTCTACATAGCCACAGGTTGTGTGTATAGTGTCGGAACATCGTGGGAAAAATGTATGAGCCAATCTCATTAAAAAAATCGCATTTCCAGCAGGAAGAACATCACTTTGTGAGTGCGGATGTGGCAGTGTAGCAATGGTCGGGGGCTCAGAAAATAGATACACGTTGCCCGCATCCCCTACACATTTTTACGTGATTTTAGACGGCGATATGAGTCTTTAATCGCGATGCGTCGACGTTTTTAATTCGAGAAAAAATACAAAGCAAAGTGCGTCGACGCTCTTGCGCAAGAACGGCTAAGTAAATACTGTGCGTCGAGCTATGTGAACCCATTCCAAACGTCTGAAAGTACCTATATCCGAGTCGGCTCAATATTGGTGCGGGAACTCATATGGCAGGAATATATCTATGCATGTTTTTGTTTGAACACCCTCTGCTCTGCTGATCCCGCCGGTCGCATGGCAACACTGCCACGAAAGGAATCTTGTGTCGACTGTTTACGGTCGACGCAGGCTTCATCGTGGGACGCCGCCGGTCGCATGGTAACACTGCCCGTGCGTCCCCGGCCCGACGCAGACCGTGCGAAAGGAATCTTGTGTCAACTGTTTACGGTCGACGCAGGCTTCATCGTGGGATTCCATCTGTCGATCCCTGATGAGCGCTGATGGTGATGGTTGGTGTTGGGCTTAGGGCTACTCGACGTCTTCCCTCTTGCTTCTTCCCCTCTTTGCCCCCCGTCTCGTTGCTGTCCCGCCTCCGCCTCTGCCTGCGTCTCCATCCGCGCCCTTCCCGCCCCCAACGGGGCAGGCTTACATAGCTCGGCGTTGCCAACGTGTGCCCTGTCTGCCCGCAAGACGAGGGCGTTTAGTATGCGTCGCAAGGGACGGCATCAGGTGCACCCTCGTTGGCTTCCTTTTAATTTTTTCTTCAACGATCCCGGTCATACGCCCTCCGGCGTCGTTTTACGACGTCAGGAGGGTCTTTTTCCACTTTTCTTTTTCTTTTTACGGATGCTGATGAAGTTGCTACATTTCAGATTTCTCCTCATAATGAGGACGTTCACGTCGCTCCCCCCATATCCCGCCTTTTCCTCTTGCCCCCACCTCTCCGCCGGTCTCCTCTCTCTCTCGAAGACGTAAGTTCCTACTTCACTCTGGTTTTTTTTTACTTACCTTTTCGATAGTGACTACTTGTGGCTGTGCGGCCACCAGCTCCCTCCAATATCCCCTCAACCGCATTTGCTAAACCGCGCGTCGGGCTCGTCTCGACGTCAGTGGGCGGAAGGACTCGTTCCTTCCATTTGTTTCGGTCGTATTTTCAGATCCTCGTGCCCCATTCCCTCCGCTGGACTCCGGACCCCCCGTCTCCCTTGGTCGTCATTCAAGACTGCTTAGCCCGTTACCTGGTCCCTGGATCTCGGGATCTCCTCACCGCCGGGTTCGTGCTCGCCGGACAGTATCTTTCGTCGTTCGTCGGTGCCGTCTCCACTCTCGCCCCGCCCATTCTTGCGCTTCGCCTGCTGTGCCAGCGTCATGACTCCAACCGTTTTGTACAAGTGCTTTGCGCCGGACTGTCCCTATCCCAACGATGATCTGTACGACTCGCAGGATGTGTATGTTCGGGGACGACACCAGAAGGAAGTCAAATGCACGGGAAAGGACGGCAACCTATATGCCATTCCGCGCGACCAGTCGACGGGAATGTTCCACTGCTCCCTTTGTCCATGGCAGACGTGCCATTCGAAGGCTTTCCGGGTACGTTTCTGATTAGTCATTTCAGTGTTTCATTCATTTAACTTTTTTTTTGCAGACTCATCTGGCGAGGGCAGAATGCTGTGTCATGAATACACAGCTTGCGACGCGAGCGACGGTCGCTGTGATCGCCGCACCTCATCCGCCCCCTCCCTCCCTGCCCGTTCCCTTATCGGAAGTTTCCCAGTCATTCCCCACCGAACCCTCCCCGCCTGACCCTTCACCGAGCGGTCGTCTAGGGGCAGTAGTTTCCGGCCTGTTTGGTGGACTAGCCCGTCATTTTTCTGGATGGCCGGATACCATTCGCGGCAACGAACCTCGGCCTCCGCTACCTTCGGATCACCATCTTGATGCTCCCCGCAAGCGCAAGCGCGTCTCGTCCACAGAGTCATCTGCCGCCAATGAAGATACAGGGGTGCACCGTAATATCAATGCGCAGATGCGTCTTCGTCAGAGGGTCAAACGGGACGTCGCCTGCAGCTCCGATGAGGTGTTGGACCCACGCGTTCCCCCTCTTCATAACTCCTTGTCTCATGGGGACGTTGAAGAGGATGACATTGAGTATGTCAATCCGGACCCTGAGCCAGACGTTGCGGCCCCGAAAGACATTACCGCGGCTGCCCCTCCTGATCCTTCCACTGCACCTCAAGGCAACTTCCCAGACGGCAGTTCGGATTACGATTCGAGCTACCGCCCCTCCTCCCGTGGTGGATCTTCTGTCAGCGAGAGTGGATCGGAAGATGAAGACGAAGATTGCGAGGACATTCTCGTCGGCTCGGATGAGGAACGCGAGCCCGTTCTTCGATCGCCGGACATTCCCGGGCATCTCAGCACGGAAGAACGGAAGCTTGAGATCCGTCGCTTGCAGGCCACAGTCCATCCGGGCCTGCATCACCTGCAGCTGGACAATGATGAAGACAGAAGCCTCCTCAAACGAGCATTTTGTGTAGTGGATATGCAGTACCATGTACTTATTTGCATGCGTGAACGGTGTGGATACGCGTGGGACCCTGCCCACTTGCACGGGCACTTTAATAACAGCCATTATCAACACCTCTCTTACGACGAAATTGAACGCATCCACGCCATTTGTACTCTCCATGATCTTCGCGGTGCTCGCGAGATGAAGAAGGTCGTGCCGCGCAACCGCAAGATTCACTATGGCCTCAAGATCCACCCATCCATCGTTTTCTGCTCGTCTTGCAATCACGCTTCCGTCTCCAAAAGTTCTCTGGCGCGCACGCACAAGTGCCGCGCGCTCTCCGACTCCTCCGCCGTCCCCTCTTCTCAGCGCACTTATCGGGCGAAGGCTCAGACGTTTTTCAGCGGCAGTCGGATGCGGCGGTACTTCCCTGTCGAGTATTGCGCAATGGAGCCGATCATCAACGATGCTGCAGCCAAGGAGGCCTGTAATCTGGTCAACTCGCGGCTCATTGAACCCGACTTCGAGCAAGTCCCCATCAAATCCCCAGAGAACCTTCGGCAGCTCTCAATGTTTGAGCTGCGAGAAGGATGGCTACGCTACGTGAAGGGCAAGAGCGGCACCGAAATTCAAGAGATCCTTGACGAATTGAATGATCCGGACATCGTCGATCTACTTTTGCTTTATTCTGAACGGTATATTGACGTCGCCTTGTACGCCTTGGAGGATGAAACCTACATGATCCAGTCGAAGCTTGTTAATATCGGATTGTAAGTCCATCCGCCGTCTCTCGCGTCGAATCCGAAGTCTCATTGTTCTTCAGGAAAGACGAGTACAAGGGTTCGATCCGCCGCACCCAGACCTGGCCTGATTATGTCCGCAAATTCATCCCTGCCCTGCGTCTTGCCATCCACGCCGCTCGAGACGCCCTTCCTGAGAACGTCACTATGCCTCTCACGGACGACCAGCGGACTTCTTCTCTCGAGTTGTTCAATCAGCTCGAGAACGCGTACGCAAACAACGTGCTGCCTGTCAGCATGGAGCAGCTGGAGGAGGATCGCATGAAGACGCCTAACATGGAACGTTTTGGCGCCGATCGTCCCGTCATCGAGCCTCTTCACCGTCTCCTCTGGTCTCTCGTGTCTCACAAAAAGGTCAGCTGTAATCCCAGTAAATTCTACACGCTCCTGTACAACTTTCTCGTGCTCAGCTCGTACGACGCGAACGGACAGTTGAAGTTTGCCACCATCATCGCGCACATGATATCGCCTATTCTCTATATCTGTCGTCTCTCTGCCTTCGTGCAGGGTGTTTTGTACTCGCAAGAGAGGGACGTGCCATATCTTGAGTAAGTCATGTTTCCGGTCAATTCGTGATGCCGCTGCTCAATGGTTTCCCTCAGGATATTTTACCTAATCAACCAGTGTCTTGTTCTCAAGTCGTCTATGCCACTTGGCTTCGTCCTCTGCACGCATCAACTCATTTGCAGCATTCGGTTGGACGACGAAGGCATGCCGTGGATTCAATTCGCCGATAAAAACTACAGGACCTGGTCTCATCACGGGAAGGTCATCAGCATGTTGACGATCGGTGATGCGATACTGAAGGCCGCAGAGGAAGCCATGCGCATCATCAAGGATGAAGTTCTGTGCGGCATCCCCATTACTCACATGGTGTTCGACTTCAAGCGGACCGGCTTGGTAGACTCGCCGCACAATACAGCCTTGCACTATTCCTTCGCACTGCACCCGGACAACAATTTCGAATCTTACCGCAAGACTCTGCTCAAACTATGGACCGCGACTCAGCGCACGCGCCAACGTTTTGTGAACAAAAAGGCTCTACCCGGCAAGTCCGTTTGGCATGTCGCCGAGGTCAAAAAAGTTTACGCGCATTACAACCGCGTCCAGGAAATATTCCTGGCCATCACCTGGTTTGCTTGCGGTGCCCCTGGGCGTGCAACGGAATGGCAGGCGCTCATTGGCAGCAACACTCAGCAGGGACATATGCGGAGCCTGTACGTGTTTACCGATGAGTTCTACTTCGTCACCGGCTACCACAAGAACCTTGGTGCAACCGGCAAGCAGAAGGTCACCACCAAGCTCGTGCCGGAACAACTGCGCAAGCTACTGCTTTGGTCGAAGGTAATCGTGCAGCCCGCGATGGAGTATCTCGTAGAGGATGTGAGCCAACCTTCCCCTTTTCTATCTGACGTTTCAATGCTGAACCGGTCCTCAGACTCACGGCCACGACGCGCGGATGCAGATGTATGACGATGTATTCCCTCTGGCAGCAGGCACCCGACGACCCGACGTGCTTGGGAGCACCTGGACTGGGCTTATGCAAAAATATCTCGGCGTGGAACTGAACATTCACGACGCTCGCGCCGTGTCTGCCGCAGTTGAAGCTTTCCAACTGAACCTCGACGCAGACATGCAGCAACATGCGCTCCATTGGTGGCACCGAATCATGGCCCAGCAGCGAGGTCATACACCCGAAACGGAAGATAGGTTTTACGCCTTGTCGTTTTGGATGATGAGGTCGGTGAGCCCATACCAACTGCGAGGGTTCACGTACGGCTCTCAGCTTCATCAATCATAACTCGGATTTTGTGCCCATCCCGACTCGCCGCAGGCGGCACCCGCCTCCGCTGCTGTCAATCCTCAAGTGGTAGTCTGCGTTCCGACGCTTGAGTCCCAGAAGCAGACGGCGCAATTTGTGCTCAGTGGTGTGGCTGACGCACTGAACCCGTCGTTCGCGCATACAGTTTCCTCCATCCTTTCTGTCATTCCTCATGTATCTGAGTCGCAGCAAACACTTCCGAAGGAGAAGAAGCAAATCCCGGCGTTGGCACTTAAGGCTCTTCGTGACCTGCTCCGTGACCTGGACATGTCTTTCTGTTGCTTTGAACGAGGCGAGGCCATCACCAACGCGCTGGCTGGTCACAATGTGCTGGCCGTCTTGCCTACCAACGCCGGCAAGAGTTTCGTCCCGCTTGTCATCGCGCACTACTACAGGCCCTGCGGCAAGTTTATCGCGGTCGTCGTACCGATCTCTGCGTTGCTTCAAGAGTGGGCGAAGAAATGTACACGACTGCATCTGTCTTACAGTGTGTGGGGTTTCGATAATCAGACCCCAGAAGCGTCTGTGATCCTCGTATCGCCCGAGCACGCCGCCTCTCGGGAGTTCTACCAATGGGCACAAGATCAAGCTGTGCTTACGAAGCTCATTGTGCTGGCGTTCGATGAATGCCACCTTGTCGTCGAACATGCATCGTTTCGTGACTGTTTCCATCAGCTCGCGCGCCTCGGAGCTCTCAGCCTGCACGTTATATTGCTCACGGCCACCACCCCGCAGCGTATCCTCCCGACTTTGCTGTCAGCATTGGGCAGCCGCCAGCCCCAGACCGTTTGTGCACCAATCATTCGACCGGAGATTAAGTATCTGTATCGTCACTTCTCGGACCAATATAAAGCTATCGACTTTATTGGCGCGGAGTTTGAGGAGCGCCTCAAAAACTATGGCCCCGAGCATTGCGCCATTGTCTTCGCACATTCCGTGAGCCAGTGCGAAGACATCTCCACAGTTCTATCTTGTCAGGTCTACTCGGGCCAGCTGCCTCCACAAGAGCAAAAGGAGGTCTACGACCAATGGTCTGAAGTTGGTCCACTCGTCACGGCGACTCTCGCCCTCGGGTACGGCATTAACGTCCCACATGTCCGCGATGTGTTCTTCTTTGGCCTCCCCAGCAACTTCCTACTCGCCCAGCAAGAGTCAGGATGGGCTGGTCGCGATGGACAACCCGCCCGAGCATGGTTCATCGACATCACCAACCCCAAGTTCTTCCGACACCCTCCGAAGGCACACAACCTCCTAGGTGACACCGACATCGTTTCCGCTCTTCGCTCTACCAATTGCTTGCAGCTTCCCTTCAGCCAGTTTTTTGACGGCCATAATATTTCTTGCCTGGAGCTTGCAAATGTCCAGCTATGCATGAACTGCGAGGAGGCTATCCGCCGCCCTCCTCCTCTTCTATTTCCCCGTCAGGATCCGGCCTGGGGCGAGTCAACCATTCGCCCCTACCTCCCGTTGACCGACGGGCTGCCGTGTCCCAATGTCATGGCCTTCCCAGGCGTTGGCGAGTTGGTCGTGGCTCGTGCAAGGTACGTGTGCCCGTCCGTGCATCAACACCGTTCATATTTCTGATTTCATACACAGGCAGAATGAAGCGACCATCCCCGCGCATCCTCCTGCTCCCAGTTACTCTCTCCCTCCTTCTTCGTCTCCCGTGCCTCGTCCCGCAACGCCTCCCGCGCCCGCGCCATCCGCACTTCCTTCCCCTCCAGCCACGAAGCACGGACATGATGGAATAATCGATCTATGCTCGGAGACAACATACGGCTTGTCCGACGGCGACAACGACCTCTACATGGACATCAACACCATTGCATTGGACAAGCAAATCCAGGGCAAGGGCATCGGTTGTACTTATATCACGCTCAGCACCCCGTCATCAATACCTTCCTCCATGGCCTGTCAAATATTCAGCGACCTCCCAGCGCCTCAAAACAAATCCAATCCCCCTTCATCCGCGCTGCCCTCATCCGTCGCCACATGTCTTCCTTTGCCACGGCCCATGGCCTCAACTCCAAGAACGGTGCTTCCTTTGCAAATTGACGACGTGTTCGGCAGCTCGCTATCCGGCAGCCCCACCCCGCACCCTCATGGACGCCGCCAAGGGTTGGTTCAGCTCCCGTCGTCGTCCCCGACGCCGACGCCGTTCGCTAACGTAACTAGACTCACGGGACCTTTCCCCAACTTCACTGTTCCAGCACGCAAACAGGATGGTCCCTCGTCGTGTGAACCACGTGGCACGACGCAGACGCAACCTCGCGTGTTGACTTCAACCTCTGAGCTCATCGTCGAGTCCTCGTGCGGGTCTGGCGGCACCCTTTTGCACCGCAATTCTTACAAAGGAACCTTGGCGCTGACACGCTCTGCCCCGCCCATCAACCAAAAGATGCGGCCGCTGCCGCCGAATGTTCACAAGGTTATGCCCTATCATGCCAGGGGTTATCGCCACCCGGCTTCAGCGTAAGCTTCTCGGTCTCTCACTTGCGCATTTTGGCTGACCCTTCGTTACAGGGAATGTTTGCCATCGCCACCGCCATTGTCGGTGCCACAGGGAAATACTTACATAGCACCGGTCGTCCTGCTTCCACCCCCCAGCGCTGCGACCTTCGACTGGACACGGCCGCCTCAAACAGAGGTGAATATTGCAACATCCCAGGCACTCGATTTCCAAACGTCCATGATTGCCAAGGCCCTCAAAACAATCAGGGAACTAGCGGCCAAGACATGCGTCGTCTGTCGGATCCAAAATGTGGATCACTACGTCAAACATCCCATCACGGATTGTCTAATGTTCCAGAAAACGGGCCGGGGAACATACATCGGATGGCTCAAGGCTCACACCCAGAAACCCGGTCTTTGCTGGATGTGCGGGTTCACGACAGTAAGGCCATTGCCTTGACGGGTTGCTTATACTTTGACTGACGTTCATCAACCAGGCGAAGTGCGGCAACTTTCCGAAGATTCACAGGGCCTGGCCTTCGAGGGCAAAATCTGGCGACATATGTGGTGCGCCAGATCACAACAACCGACTCCTTCTGCCCGTCGCCTTCGTTTATGCCCACAACCCCCATCTCCGTGAAGCCGTTCACGCTCGGATTGGGCAATATCAAGACCTCCTCGGACTCGCTCCTTCCCTCAGCACACGGCTGGATCAAATATCACGGTGGTTGTTTGATTCTCAACCGGGCTGCAGTTACCGATTCTTCTACGTCGTTTGGACCATCTTCGAAGCCTTCAGTATTTTCAGTACGTGAATCTGTTGGCAGATCTTCATTGTATTGCTCATATATATATCTCCAGCACGTACTCATACTTAGCTTCAGTATTGTGACCAACTAGTCTCATTGCTCATGTACATTATGACTCGCAATCCATACCTCGGGATCTGATCCTATTTGCGTGAATGTACTTGTTCCCTTGTGACAAGCTTCGACCCTCATATCAGATGATTCCCGTGTGTGTAAGCTAATACTCTTGCCCGTGTGTCATGCTGAATCACTTGACGGCTTGTTTCGGGCTCGTGCGAGGTAAACTCTACGTTGTATTCACGAAGGCTCAATAAGATATAGTACAGCAAGATCTTTCCATTAACATATGCTCCATGGTACACGAGATTGTATCTTCACAGCGTCGAGGGACTCACGTAGGAGGGATGCCGGGGTGCTGGAAGGGGAGGGAGGGGAGTCGGCGGAACTCATCGCGGAACGTCGTGATGTACGCGTTGACGACCACTCTTTCGTACGCGAGGTAAGACAACTTCGAGATTTGCTCTCTGTTCAGCGTGTACGTTGGCAACACCGGCGACCCTGCGACCTTCCAATCCTTCATCAAGAGCACCAGCGCGTATACATAGTCGCCCCACGTTCTCCCGTCCGCGTTCCTGAAGCCGTTCGAAGATGCAGGTTTGCGGTCGAAGTCGAAAGCATGGTCCGCCATGCAGGCGCGGATGGCGGCGATGGTATCCTCGAAGGTCTTCATTGGCACCTTCCCGTCGCGGTACTTGCGCCCAAGGAAACGGTAAGCGAGGAGGAGAAGATCCTGGTGGACGGCGTGTTTGTTGATGTCCCAGATGATTAGGGATCCCCAGGCCGCGCTCTGAACGTCGCTGGCGATCACCTTCTTGCCAAAGTACGAAATGTTGGGGTCGACTGTCGGGAACGCAACGTGGCACTTGCTTGCCAGCTCGCGGATGGTCGTGACCACGACGAGGAGGCGCTCGTCTTTTGATTGCGGCGCAGCTTCAGGATCGAAAAGCTTCGACCATTTGTCGGTCTTCAGCAGTTCCTTCCAGGCCATGCGACCAAACTGCAACGATTGGACGTTCTCCAACGAGTGGAGAAACCGAACGCTGCCGAGGAGAGCTTGGAATTGCACCCAACCATACCGGCAGTTTGTTGACGTTGCGGTACCATCGGCGGTGATAAGCGTTAGGGGTGGGGTCGACATCATGAACGGACGGTTGACGGAGACGGGAACACTCGTGATGAGCATCTTGAAGACGGCGAGGATCGGGGCTGGCATCAATACGCGCTTGAGATCCGCGATGGTGTTGTACAAGGTCACCTTTTCCGCCTGAAGCTGTCGACCTCGATTCTCGTCTTGTGTTTGCCCCTTGAGCTGTGGCACGTAAACCTGCAACGCGGATTGACGGGCAGCCATCGTAGCTGAAACCAGCGTGTCAGCAAATGTTGCGCTTGAAGATAAGGAGAGACGACGTACATTTTGTCGTATGCGACGGACCCGCCACGGGCTGCGAGCGTGATGGACCCGCGACCGCCTCAGACTCTCTGGCGTGGTAGATGGAGTTGAATTGGACGCTTGCAAGTCCGAATTCGTTGGTGTTCACGAGGGCGGGATACTCGCTCGTCTCAACACCACTGATAGAACCGTGTATGTGCCCCGCGGTCGTCACGTACGATGACGGCAAAGACCTTTGCAGCTTATCGACGACACTGTTAGCCCCCGCTAGGGCAATCTCCACCGGCTTCCCACTATGACGATTGATGTCCCAATTCTCTTCCTCACGAAACACGTTGAGGATTTTGGCGACCGCCATGTTTTGCAGTAACTTGGCCTGGGTGATGAAGATCCAGACCGGCACGCCCTCGTCATACAACTCCCGTAGCCGTTGGTAGTCGGTGACGAACGTGCCGACAATGGACCAGGTCGTCAAACGAGGGTTGACATGGGGTGCCTGGAACCAGAAGTACAAGCCCCAGGCCTCAAAAAGACTCCGCTGCGCGTTGGAGGACAGGATCATGAGGTTGTCCAGGTGAACCCCGTGCTCGACCACGGCGTGTACCACGGCATGGTGCATCCTTGCGATAACGGTGTCGGCGAGGACGAACTTGCTCTCGTCGCCACCGTGCACCGGGGGCGTGCTCACTCTGCCTGACTCCCACCAGCGCCTAAGGAAATCGCTGTGTCGCTTATAAACTTCCACGGACATGTCCGTGAGCTTGTGGAACGGTCCAGATAGGCAGACGTAGTCGTGCATCTGCGTGAGTTCGGCATGGACGAACCCGCTAGGGAACCCCGCGTGCGGTGTTGGGATCCAAGGGAGATGCGGTTCTGTCGCTTCGTAAAACTGAGGATGAAGCAACCATTCATGTGCGCCGAGGTGGCCGATAGGATAGCGATAAGCCATGGCAAGGCGATTCTGGGGCTCGTGCGGAGGGCAGGGAAGGTCGGTCGCATTGGGCGAGTACAATACAAAGTTGTTGAACAAATTACGAGTGACACGAGCATCGAAATACCGGGCATTTGTTGAAGACAGGGTTAGAGACCATCACCATTGCGCAAGAATGTGAAGAACGTACGTTGCGTACTCCACTCCCAGTTCACCCCTATCCTTGTGTTCGGATGGAATTGAGGCTCAATTCCGTCGGGTACCTCAATCTGTGCAGAATTATCGTGGGAATCCGAATATCACACTCCCATGACCGTGGGAATGTTCCTTCGGCCGCTACAGCTGATTTACTGAATACATGGAATTGAGGATTGGACAGAGTGGGTCTATCAACTTGGGTCATTATCATCCTCCAAAAATCCCTCCATGCGATAGAATCAATGGACACTAGGCTGCATAGCCACACAGCAAGTTTTGGCTCTCCAGATAATAAAATACCTCTTTCAAAATCAGTGCAAAAAACCAAACTAAATTTGTTTGTTCACACACCCGAGTATAGGTGTTAATGTTGTAATATTAAATAGTGTGGAGAAATGATGCAAGAATATGTGGGAATAATGTGGCATTGTAAAAAGTTGAAATAAACGTGTGATGTGATAA
>NW_006767439.1:1674119-1717197 GCF_000264995.1 Punctularia strigosozonata HHB-11173 SS5 | reverse complement strand
GTAATGCTTGCCCAGATCGTTGCCTGCTTGTAGTCGCGTGCTGGCAAGCGCACTCTCGTCACTCGCCAATGCAACACGAGAATCGTTTCGTCATCGATAGACTCTGCCATTCCATCTGTCTCGCAGGCAGTCCTGCCCCCTCCTATACCGGGGCATGCCACTTTGCTGTCTTCCCCCGCTCTTCTGTCAACGCCGGTTGCTCCAACCCTTTCAACCACGCAACCCTCTACACCCGCAGAAGAAGGGACTGCAATCAAGAGCAACCCGCCGGGCCCGGTATATCATTGTGATCGCCCGTATTGCCCGAACCCACAGGACAAAGACCATCATTACAAGGCCCACGTGGAGAAATACCACCAAAAGAAGACGCACGTTCGCGTTGACGGCGTCAAGCATCGAGCGACGCGCATCGGTAACACGGAGGACTTTCAGTGCAGGACTTGCGGCCGGTCCTGCAAAGGTGCCCGGGCAGCACGTGTAAGTGGCTCCCTTCGTCTTGGTTAATCCTTGTGCTGACTGTGGACGATTCGTAGACTCACATGATGATGCATATTGCCTCGTCCACTGTCGCGTCTGGTTCCACGGACGAGCAGCTCCAACCCCAGACCGCTGTTGATGCTGCCGTCAGAATGATCGACTCACTGACGCGCCGTATCACGGGTCGGTCTTCACTGTCGACCGGCGGGCCCTCTCAGGACGAGAAGTCGCGTCCACTGCCGCATTCTGCTCCACAGGCAGAGACCCTCCAGCGGGCATCCTCCATTGGGAGCAAGCGTCAGAGGTCGAACGAAGAAACCGCCTGCCCGTCTCCTTGTCAGCATAAGAAGGCCCGCTGTGAGTCTAGATTGATCGACGAAGTCGAAGACGACGCTGACGATGAGCGTCACAACGAGGATGAGGATGACAACGAGGACCAGGATGAGGGTGAGGATGAGTACGAGGGCAAGGACGACGAAGACGACAGCAATTTTGGGGACAAAGATGAAGACGAGGACAAGGACGAGGCCGAGGCCGAGAACTTCAACAACGACAGCAAAGTTAAAGTCGGCACACTGCCATCGAGCCCCCTTTTCGACTACTACAACATAGACGACGTTGACTATCCCATGGCTATGGTGCATCTCAGAGACGAGGAACCTGAAAGTATGGATGACGAAGACCAGAAGATCTGGTTGGTGTTAGGTGACGAGGACGATGTCGACATCGAGGTTGGCTCGGAGTCAGAGTGGGAGGATGCCCCTAGGGACATTTGGCAGGGAATAGGGCAACACAAGTGCGACACCGAAGTTGCACAGATCCAGGCCACCGTTCACTTCAGCCGAGATGAGTTAACGCAGGACGGAGAAGACAAGATGGCGAAACTGCTCAGAAAGGCTGAGTGTACGGTCAACCTTACGTATCGTGTTCTCATATGTCATAAATGTGGTTACGCGCTCGACCCCACCGCTTTGAACGGCCATTTCAACAGCAAACATAATGGAAAGTTGAGCAAGAAAAACAAGACTTCTACGCCTGTCCCAGCCAGGAGGTCAGGCTGACCTCCGGGCATCTCAGTTTTGGATGTTTGGGGTGTCAGTGCATAGCCCCAGAAGTACTGAATCCAGAACTATTCTCGCCCCCCGCTTTATATTGGTAGTCGTTCCGTAATTCATCATATCCTCCTAAAACGGTGAGAAGGGCCTGGAGGATTATCCAGCGATCAATCTCCCACGGTTAGTATGTCAAAAAAATCATGTTCGCCAATTCCCTCCCACTGGCTATTTTTTCAAGATTTTAGAAGCTTCATATATTGCAGTATTTATCGACCAATTGGTTTTTTAAATTGAAAGAAATGAAGCTCATAATTCACCGTCCATGTTTCTTGACGGCTCTCAACTGAATAGCTACTCACTGTCTGACAGCGCCTCTTCGTAACTATGACGGGTACCTCCATGAATATTCTGGGGATTTAAGGCGCTGTGGGCATATCTCCACTAATATTTTGGTGGAGATGTCGCCGGGAGTATCGCTCGCCGCCACCGTGACCGTGGGACTCTGGCGAGCTCAGCAGGGGGTCTGAACGCGCGTTGTGACACTGCCACGGTGACCGTGGGTCCCGGCCTGCTCAGCGGATGCGCGTCGTAACACCGCCACGGTGAGCCATGCAGATCACATGCTGACATTGCCACGGGTCTGAGCGTGCGTCGTGACACTGCCATGGTGAGCCACGCGCGGACGCGAGTTGTGACACTGCCATGGTGAACGTGGGTTGCGCGGCACGGCACTGCCATGGTGAGCCATGCGGCATCGGGCCGTGGCCTGCTTGCATGTGCCGGCATCGCCACGGTGATGTCCGCATTGGTCGGGATCGACAGTGAGCATGGGATAAAGGTCATGGGAAGACGGTGAACACGGGAACCAATCTATCCATCAGCTTCCTGGGCGCTGATGGGGGTTGGACTTAGCCTCTTGCGCCCTCTGCCCGCCCGCCTCCTTGTTACTCGCCTCCTCCGCCCCCCCGCCGTCCGCCTCCCGCCTCCCGCTTTGGCTCCTCCCCTCCCGCTTCTCTCTGTGCCGACGTCAACAACTGCACCGGTGGCGCTGCCAACGCGGACGGCTGCTGCCCGCAAGATGGGGGGCCGCGGAGTTGTGAAGGGACGACAGGTAAGTTGTCGCCTTCTTTTTTGGTTTTGTTTCGCGACGATCTCGGGTCATCCAGCCTCCGGTGTCGGGGCGCCTAGTCGCCTCGACGTCAGGAGGTCATTAATTGGTATTGAATATCCTTTTCGACACTGCTGACCCCCGTTTTCTAGGACGCATAAAGGCTGGGTCGCGACGACCCAGCCTTTCTTTCACCACCCTCACCAACTCGACCACCGCGCGCCTTTGGCAGCCGGTAAGTCCCCCCCCTCCTTGCCTGTATGCGCGGCTAACGCGCTTTCGGCCTTGCAGACGACCGTTACTCATCGCCGCAGCCGCGTAAGTATGGCCCCCCTTTTGTATTTAGTCGCTCATCCACCTGTTGAGCTCGTCTCAACGGTTGTGGGCGGAGGAATTCGTTCCTCTGCTTGTCTCGGTCAAATCCCAGATCACTCTTTTCTCTCGTTTATCGGCCTCAAGCTCCAGGACTTCGGACGCCGCTGGATTGTCCCGTCGGAGGAATTCGTTCCTCCGCTTGTTTCGGTCTCCTTTTAGGTCGCTCTCTTGTTGTTCGTGGGCCCCCAAGCCCAAAGACTGTGTACGCCGCTGGATTCCCATGGTTCACGGTCTCCTCCTCAAATTTCTCGGTTTGCTCTCGTTGCGGCAGCCCCTCTCGCCTCCTCGTCGCCACCCTCATCCCAGTCGGTCGTTATGACCCCCATTGCCGTGTTCCGATGCATGGAGACGGGGTGTCGATGCCGTGAAGACTACACATATACAACCGCGGATGCTCATCGCGAGGCCTGGCATCAGACGCGCAGCCGTACAAAAGTCGCCGGTCAGATAGTCTACTTACATCGCGACTCGATCACGGATATGGTTTGCTGCCCCTACTGTCCGTATGAATCGCAAAGTTTCCAGCCTCTCTGGGTATGTCCATTGTCCCCGTCTTGTGGTTCGCATTGCTGATCAATTAACAGGATCATATTCGGAGCGTTTCGTGTCCCGGCCTCAAGGATGTCGTTTCAGCGACTGAAACTTGTCGCCACCAGACGCCTGCGGCATCCGATCACCCCACCCCGCAACCCGCTTGGCCACAAGTTCCTCTTCCCGAGGACGCACAACCCACTCCGCCTGATTGGTCCGCAGCCCACCGTCTGGGGTCAGCAGTCTCAAGCATGTTTGGCGGGTTGGCTCGCCACCTCTCTCAAGGGACACCTGCAGTGAGTCCCGGCGACAACGACGCCCCTGGCAAGCGCAAGTGGCCTTCGTCGTCGATGGTGTCCTCCACTGTCCACGGGGAAAGCGAGCACCCGCGTCGTGGCCCAAAGACCCGACGTGTTGTATGCCCCTCGTCTGGTGCAGAGCATTCCCCTGCCACACCATCCAGCTCCGCTCCTTCTCTTCCCGCCTTCGTCAGCAACGATTCTGACGGCAACCTCTACGCTGATGAGGACGTTCACGCCGACAGCGAGGGCAAGGTTCATGGTGATCCCGACAACGGCTACCTCAGCCACGCGAGTGGCGGCAACACAGACATCGCGATGGACGACCCTTGCAAAGACCCAAGCAAGGACTGCGACCACCAAGACCCCACTCCTTCGGACGTCGAAACTACCGCCGCTTCCGACATCGAGGAGTCGGTGCTGTCTGGCGACGACGATCTTCTGGAGGGATCTGACGCGGAGCCTGAAAATACTCTCCGGTCATCCGACATCTCCCCCCTCCTTCCCCCTCTTGATCAGGAGTTGGAAGTGAAGCGCTTGAAGGCTACCATCCATCGCGGCGCGCATCATTGGCAGCCCAAGGACCGGGATACCCAGCGCGTCATGTCCAAGGCTAAATTTGTCGTTGATATGCAATATAAAATACTCATTTGTACCATTTGTCGATACGCTCTCGACCCCGAGCGCATACATGGCCATTTCAATTCCGAGCATCGCCGTCTTCTGTCCGTCTCCGATATGGACCGTCTTACCGCCATCTGTCTGAGTTTTGAGCTTTGCGGGCCTGACATAATGAAGAGAGTGAGGCCCCGCAATCGCAAGATCCATTATGGTCTCACCATTTACCCTTCCATCGTCTTCTGCGCATCTTGTCACCGCAGCTTCGAGAGTGAGGGTTCCTTCGCTCGCTGGCACTCTTGTCCCTTGAAACAGAATCCCGTTGTTCCTGATGCAAAGCGTTACTATCGGGCAAAAGCCCAGACCTTCTTCAAGAACAGGAAGGACCGCCGCTTTTCCCCCGTCGACCAGCACTCGCTCAACCCCATCGCCAACAGTGCAGAGGCAAAGCAGGCATGGGACCGTGTCAAGCCCATGCTCGTGGAGCCGGCTTTTGAGCAAGTCCCCATCAAGTCGCCCAAGAATCTTTGCCAGCTGTCCGTCTTCGAACGGCGTGAAGGCTGGTCTCCATACGTGAAGGGCAAGACGGGTCAGCAGCTGCAAGAGATTGTGGACGAACCGCGCGACCCCCCTGTGGTGGATTTACTGTCGCTCTATGTAGAGCGTTATGTCGACGTCGCCCTCTATGCTCTCAAGGACGAGTCGTATACAATACAGTCCAAGCTCGTGAACATCGGGTTGTAAGTTGTGTTTGCCATATGTTGTGTTTCTCATGTCTGATCGCCGCGTAGGAGAGACGAGTACAAGGGTTCGTTCTACCATACCAAGACCTGGCTGGAGTACGTCCACAAGTTCTTGCCTGCCCTTTGCTTTGTCATCCGCGCCGCCCGCGACGACCTACCCGAGCACTTCAAGATGGATCTCACTGATGACCAATGGTCCTCAGCCCTCGAGCTTTTCAGGCAGCTTGAGATTGCTAACGAAGCCGGTGGGCAGCCCGTCAGCATGGAGCAGCTTGAAGAAGATCGGCAGCAGAAGATTTTCATGGATCGTTTTGGCACTGACCGCCCCGTTCTCGAGCCTTTCCATCGTCTCCTATGGTCCCTCCTGTCACACAAGAAGGTCGGCTGCGATCCCAACAAGTTCTACACCCCCCTGTACAATTTCCTCGTCCTCAGCTCGTACAATGCGCAGGGCCGTCTCAAGTTTGCCGCGTCCATCTCCCACTTCATCGCGCCGCTCTTGTATATCTGTAGACTGTCTATCTTCACGCAGGGTGTTCTGTATTCGCAGGAGAAAGATGCTCCTTACCTTGAGTGAGTCCGCCTTTGTTTTGGAGGGTATACGCGGTACTCATCATCGGTGCTCAGGATATTTCCATGTATCAAACCCTGCCTTGACCTCGAGTCCAGCATGCCTCTCGCACTCGTTTTATCCACAAATCAAATTGTATCTTCCATCCGGCTCAACGAGGAAGGCATACCATGGATCCAATTTGCGGATAAGGAGTACAAGACCTGGCTTCACCACGGGAAGGTCGTCAGTATGAAGAAGATCGGTGATGCGATTCTCAAGGCCGTTGCTGAAGCCATAGATATCCTGTGACAGGAGATCCTTTGTGGAATATCCGACGACGACGAAGCGTTCGATTTCAAACGCACCAGGCTGGTCAATTCGCCGCAAAACTCGGTGCTACACTATTCGTTCATCCAGCATCCGGAGAACGACTTCAAGAAGTATTGTCACGCTCTTCTGCATGTGTGGATTGGGAATGAGAGCACCCACAAGTGCTTCGTCAACGACAAGGCTCAAGACAGCGAGTCCATCTGGCATCTGGATGAAATCAAGCGCGTGTATGCGCACTACAACCGCCTCCAACATATATTCCTTGCCATCACCTGGTTCGCCTGTGGTCCTCCTGGCCACGCAACGGAATGGCAGGCACTCATTGGCACAAACTCTCAGCAGGGCCACATGCGCAGCCTGTACGTTTTCACCGACGAGTTGTATCTCGTCACCGGTTACCACAAGAACATTGGCGCGACCGGCAAACAAAAGGTCACCACGAAGCTTGTCCCAACGTAAATTCGGGAGCTCTTGCTTTGGTCCAAGGTCATCGTGCAACCTGCGATGGAGTATTTGGTCAAGATGGTGCGTGACTTTCGTCCTCCATCTCTTTTTTCTTCATCTAATACCCGCTGCTTAGACTCATGGCAGCGAAGCGCGGATGCGCATGTACGACGATGTTTTCCCCCTGGCCGGACAAGCTCAACGATCCGACACCGTGAACACAACGTTCGCTGGCCTCATGTGCCAATACCTCGGCATCGAGCTCAACGTTCACGACACGCGTGCCGCAACCGCCGCTGTAGAAGCCTTTGCCCTCAACGTCAGTGCGGAGACGCGGGAGCGCCATACGCACAAGTTTCATCGTCTCAGAGCCCAAATGCGAGGGCACACACCCGAAGTCGACGATCGGTGGTACGCATTAACAAATTTATGATGCTGAAGTCGGTCAGCCCGTACAAGTTGCGGGAGAACACGTATCACTCCCAACTTCATCAGGTGGCGCTCGGATTTTGTCCGCATCCTGACGCCCAGGACATGGTGGCTCTGGTCGCATCTGGCCATGCTCAAGTTGTCGTCAACGTCGAGCCATCGTTTGAATCCCAAAAGCAGATAGCACAGCTCGTACTCGACGGCGTGGCAAGCGCGCTGAATGAATCTTTCGTGCAAACGGTCTCCTCCATCCTTTCCCGTATCCCTCGCGTGTCCGAGGCGCAGCATGATGCCCAGGAGAAGGACAGGGTGGTGGCACTGGCGTTGAAGTGCCTCAGAGAGATGCTCAACGAGGAGACCACGTTGTTTCGCATTCTCGAGCAAGGTGTGGCCGTCACGAAGGCGTTGACTGGGCACGACCTGTTGGCAGTTCTGCCCACAAACGCGGGCAAGAGTTTTATCCTGCTTGCGGTATCCTACTATTACCGGTCCCTTAGCAAGTTCGTCGTCGTTGTCATACCTATCAGCATTTTGGTTGAAGAGTGGAAGAACAAATGCCGCGGCATCGGTCTCAAGTTCAGCGTGTGGACTCTAGAGAACCAAAACCCAGAGGCCCCCATCGTCTTCATATCTCCCGAGAATGCAACGATCCGCGATTTCTACTCTTGGGCCAAAGACAAAGCAGCCGCTAGCTCTCTGATCACGCTGGTGTTCGATGAGTTTCATCTCATCGTCGAACACCAGTCATTCCGCAACTGTTTCTGGAACCTCGCAAGTCTCGGCAGGTTCAGCCTTCAGCTCATCCTGCTAACGGCTATGGTGCCCACACGTATCATCCCGGCCTTGCTCAACGCCACGGGCAGTCGCGATGCTCAGACCATCCGTGCTCCTATTACTCGGCCAGAGCTCAAGTATCACTACCGGTACTTCAACAGCAAGCAGAAGGCGCTGGAGTTCACCACATGCGAGTACCGCCGTTCGCGGGAGCAGTACAACACCGAAGATCGCGCCATCGTGTTTGCACAATCCATCGGTCAATGTGAAGACGTGTCCGCGAGGCTCTGCTGCCCGGTGTATTCAGGAAAATTGCCTGTTGATCACCAGGCCGAAGTTTACCACCAGTGGTCGCAGGTCGGGCCTGTCGTCGCCGCAACTCTGGCCCTCAGATATGGTGTCAACGTTCCACACGTCCGGGACATCTTCTTCTTTGGCCTTCCTGGCAACTTCCTCCTGGCTGAGCAAGAGGCAGGACAGGCTGGTCGTGACAATAGGCCTGCTTGCGTGTGGTTCATTGAAGTCGACAACGCAAGCTTCTTTCGCCATCCTCCTGCGGCGCACAATCTCCTTGGCGACGCCGATATAGTCACTGCTCTTTGTACCGTCGACTGCTTACGGCTACCTTTCAGCCAGTTCTTCAATGATTGCAACGTTTCCTGCCCCGAGCTCCCTCATGTGCAGCTGTGCATGAACTGCAAGAAGAGCATACTCGGTCCTCTGCCCACTCTTTTTCCTCGTGACAACCCAACGTGGGGCGAGCCGGTCATTTCCCCTTATCTCCCGGAGATGAACAAGGTGCCTGCTGGGAGAGGGATGGGTTATCCAGGCCTCTGTAAGACGGACGGTGTCGGTGCGAGGTGCATTTTTCCCCAGTCGTTCATATTGTCCGTATTCTCATTTTGTGAACAGGCAGCCCGCATCGTCAGAGCAACCATCTTTACCCGCTCCTCTTCCTCAACGCATTCCCACCCCCATTCCTCCCATCCCATCCATCGCGCCTCGTCCCGCAACTCCTCCCGTACTTCCTACCCGCACACTTCCTTCCCCCCCTCCACGAAGCACGGGAACGGTCGGACGATCCAGCCCAAGTCGGACAGCTCGTACGGCATGTTTGATGGCGACGACGACCTTTACATGGCCATTGACATCGAGGCATTGCCTCAGCCAGCGCCGAACAGCGGCCTTGGCCATACATACATTACGATCGGAAACCCGTCTCCGATCGACTCCTCCCTGGCTCGTCAGATCTTCAGTGATCTTCCCGATGCCAGCTCGAGTGCCCCCTCTTCGCCACCTCGTCCAGCTGACCGTCGTCGCCGTCCTCTGCCCCTGCCGCCGACTTCCACTCCCATGCTCTCGCATGTTCAGCAGCAGGACGACGTGTTCAGTGATTCGTCCCTGAATGCTGGTCGTTCCAGCGCTGCCTATCCACCTGTTGCGCTCTGGTCTTTGCCATTCCCGGTGTCATCGTCTCCAACACGACACGCCCTCATATGCAGTTCAAGCGGTACGAGCTCTCCAATCGCAGGTCCCGACATGCTGTGGAACGACCCTCGCAGCTCGCTGTCGTCCTACCTCCCGACACTGTTGGATATCATCGAGCTCTCATCGTCGCCTGTTCCCGTCCCGACGCCGTTGGAGATCATCGAGCTCTCCTCGTCACCTGTTCCCGTCCATAGCCCCGCGGGTCCACCTTGCGCTGCCCCGCCTGTTCCCGTCCACAGGCCCGCGGGTCCACCTCGCGCTGCTCTGCCTGTTCCCGTCCACAGGCCCGCGGGTCCACCTCGCGCTGCCCCGCCTGTCAATCAAGTGACGTGTCCGCAGTCCATCGGCACCGCGTCCATCGGCACCGTCCATCAAGTTTTCCCGTGGCACACGCGGCGGGTGAATTGATACATACTGCCAGAGTGAGTGTGTTTCCTGCATGTACTCTCGCACTTTTTGCTAACCCCTTGCTTCAGGGAGCACGAGGAGCCATCCACCTCCACCAGGCAGGACAATACCTACATCGAGCCCATCACTCCACTACCGCCTCCCTCCGCGGTCCCATCATCCTGGACAAGGCCGCACGCAACGGCGGTGAACATTGCGAACGGGCAAATAACGAAGGAAATGTCGCACACGGTTGCCGCAGGCCTCAAAAAGGCAAGGGACGACATTCGCAAGATATGCGTTGTCTGCTGCTTGCAGAGTGCAACATGACCCCAGCCCGAACACAGAATCAAGGAGTGCCCGGTCTTCAACACCCAGGGCCAACATCGTTCGCAATACATTGATTGGATCGAACAGTATGCCAAGTTGAGAAAGGTTTGTTGGCTTTGTGGATTCAATACGGTACGGCCTCCGTTTCTGCGCAATTGATTGGTACTAATCATCATATGTCTCGCAGATGCTACAGGAAGACCTTCCCAAAACTCATCGTCCTTACCGTGGAATCAATTCCAGCACCACGTGCAGGCCAGAGATGGACAAAAGATTGATCCTCCCTGCCCTATACCTTTTCTCTCGCAATGCAGCCCTTCGCGAAGCGGTTTGGCCTGCTCTCCAGCAGTATGAGCTGGTCATTGGACCCCTCCCCCCATTGCACCAACCGTCGTCGGATCTGAGCAGTTGGCTCTTTGGCTCCGAGCCTGGCCATGGGTATCGATACTTCTACGTAGTTTGGGCCCTTATCGAACACTTTAATGTCTTCGAGTAATAGTTGTAACTCAGCTCAGTGTCTTGTTCACCTTACTGTACTCTACGTGTATTACCGTAGATTTTAATTCACCGTGCTTCGAACTCACGTGTTGAGAGACGGCGTAACCTCAAGATGATACAATGAATGAATTGGCTCAACGATCGCTCGAACTTTCCCGGGTAACATATGCATTCAGGGTCAAGCGACTATGATACAATAAAGAAAACTACTATGTACGCGCTATTCTAAAGTACATGACGTGAGCCGACGAGATGTCCGGGACAATGCTGACGTTTTGTGGGGGAGTTAATAAGCGGATGGGACGCCTGGGTGATGGAACGGGACAGAAGGGAGTCGGCAGAATACGTCGAGGAACGTGTTCATGTACGCGGTCACGACCGTCTTCTCGAGCGCGACGTAGCTGATATGCGACAGACAATCATCGGTGGTAGCCCACAACGGCAGCACCAGCAACCCCAAAACCTTCCAGTCTTGCATGAGATCCGAGAGCGCGAATATGAACTTGCGACGAGAGTACATGTCCTTGTCACCAAAGCCGTTCGGCGACGTGGGGTTGCGTTTGAAGTCGAAGACACGGTCTGCCATACATGCTCGGATGGCGGCGATGGTCCTGTTGTAGGCGGCGGGCGGTAATTCTTTGTTACGGTTGTTGCGCCGAAGGAAGTGGTATGCAATCAGGAGGAGGTCTTGGTGAACAGCGTGCTCGTTGACGTCCCACACGATGAGCATCCTCCACGCGGTGTTCTGCAGGTCGCCATCGGACAGTACTTTGCCAAAATACAGGGTGTTGGGCTCATCTGACGGGAAAGGGACGCCACACTTGCTCAACAGCTCGCGAATCGTTGTGGCAGCACATTCGAGGTGCTTGTCAGTCGTTCTGGGCACCGCGTGAGTATCAAAAAGGGTGGGCCACTTGTCCATCTTCAGAAGCTCCTTCCAAGCCCCGCGACTGTACTGGAACGATGCAACGTTGTCCGGCGAACAGCGGAACAGGTCACTAGCCAATAACGCTTGGTACACCCTCCGAAATTGAATCCAGCCGTAGCGGCAGTGTTTGCCGGTCTGACTGGTGTTCGCAGCGACAAGAGTGATGGGTGGGGCTGGCATCGCGAATGGCCTGTCTATTGAGACCGGGATGCTCGTGATGAGCGACTTGAAGACGGCAAGGATTGGATGCGGCATCGACGGCTTCTCGAGGTTTGCGATAGCATTGTACAAGGCGGCCTTCTCTGCCTGCAGTTGACGACCCCGGTTCTTGTCTTGCGTCTGGCCCTTCAATTTCAGCACGTACACCTGTGACGCAGACCGACGCGCAACCGTCGTAGCTGATAGTGTCCTGTTAATAGATCGTTCGTACACGGCAAACGGCAACTTACTTTTTGTAGTGCGCAATGGGCCCGCCACAGGCTGCGAGCGTGACGGACCAGCGACCGCTGAAGTCTCTCTGGCCTTATAGATCGAGTTGAATTGGACACTGGCCAATCCGAACTCGTTCGTGTTCACAAGCGCGGGCTGCTCGCTCATCTCGACACTGCTGATAGAGCCACCTATCCATCCTGCTGTCGTCAAGTACAATGACGGCAAGGAAGCCCAAAGCAAAGCGATCGCACTCTTCATGCCGGTCACGGCGATCGGTCATGGGTTCCCGCTGCGACGATTGACCTCCACGAACACATCGTGGCGGCACTGGGCAACGACTTTGGCGACTGCTAGGTTTGTCGGCAGCTGTGACCGTGGAATATACATCCACACCGGCAGGCCCATGTCATACAACTCTCGCAGCTGCTTGTAGTCAGTGACGATTGCGCCAACGACCGGATGGGTGATCCGACGAGGATCAACTGGCCATCTCGTCAACCAGAAATAGATGCCCCAGCCCTCAAAGATGCAATGCTGGGCGTTGGCCGCTAGGATCATCAGGTCCTCAATGTGGAACCCAAAGTCGACGACGGTGTGCACGACGGCGTAGTGCATCCGCATGATCACGGTGTCGACCAGGACGTAGATCTTCTCGTCGTCGCCGTGTATGGAGGGAGTGCTGACTCGGCCGGTCTCCCACCAGTGCCTGAGAAACTGACTATGCTTCTTCAGCACGTTCGCGTATGCCTTTTCGAGCTTAAAGAATGCTTTGTAATTGATGACGTGAGGCGGCATGTTCGTGAGCTCCACATGGGCAAACCCATGCGGGAAAGGCGCAGCGGCTGTCGGAATCCAGGGAAGGTGCGGCTCGGTGGGCTTGTAGAATTGAGGGTGCAGAGACCACTCATGCGCACTGAATTGGCCGTTCGCGTATCAATACGCCATCGCAATACGAAGATCTTTTACATGCGGAGGGGATGGAATGTCGATCATATTGGGGGAGTACATTACAACGGTGCCGAACATATTCATGGCGACGCGAGCATCAAAATACCGACAGCCTGTCCGGAAAAGTTGTAGTGAGGGGTGATGCCCGAATGCGAAAAAAGAAAGACGTACATTGGGAATCCCACTCCCAATTGTTGATCAAGGAGTGTTTTTAGTTTGCAGCATATATAGTGACCAGGTCCATCGCTTGAGGATTGGGATTTGGCAACACAAACGGGCGGTCGAGTTCCATTGGGTCAATCGACTAGCGGAGACGTGCAATATTATTGAACGCACTAAAAGAAATGTGATTCGTTAGCGCAACGTCGAGAATCGAAGCACAGTAGTACGTACCGAACGTTGGTAAGATAAGAGTCTGGAGGCCAAGACAGCAAGGCAGCAAGCAGGCAAGCAAGATGGAGAGGACAAGGGGACAAGGGAGAGCACGGACGGAGGTGAAAGCAAGAGAGACGGCAACCGGGTCCAAACAGCACGAGCGCGCGGTCTACTGTGAAAGAAAAACCGAAACAACCAGAAGGCGCGAAGCCTTCCAAGCACAGAGCTGAAACAATCGGAAGGCACGAAGCCTTCCGAGCCAGCAGCAAAACCCACGTAGGGTTTTATTGCCAGCGAGCTGCAAAAACAAAGCGCGGTGGCGGGCGCTGAACGGCAAGCGCGGTGGCGGGCGCTGAACGGCAAGCGCAGTGGCGGGCGCTGAACGGCAAGCGCAGTGGCGGGCGCTGAACGGCAAGCGCAGTGGCGGGCGCTGAACGGCAAGCGCAGTGGCGGGCGCTGAACGGCAAGCGCAGTGGCGGGCGCTGAACGGCAAGCGCAGTGGCGCGTGGGCAAGCAACAAGTCCAGTGGCGGGCGGCAAGCAACGAGTCCGGCGGCAAGGAAGATGAGTTGAGAGTGTCGTCGGCGGCGGGCGAAGAGGGCAGGAAAAGAGGGTGGAGAGGAGATGGCAGGGACACGGGGAGAGAGGAGCACGACGCGTCAGCCCACAGTTGACGTGGGATTAAATCCGGAGACGGCCAGGACCATCGTTGCCACGTGTGCTCCGCCGCTCAAGGTGGCGTGAAACGAACACCGGAGACGGCTGAGCGGACCACTGCCACATGAAGCACTGCCACCCAGTGTACTGCCACCCCAGGCACTGCCACCCCAGGCACCCCAGGCACTGCCACCCCACACACTGCCTAGCACTATTCTTCCCTAGTCCATGTCGACGGGCCTAAATGGTGGATGCAGGCGTCGGATTGGCTAAGAGGGCTCAGATCCACCTCAATCCACTCAGCCTATCCTCTCACAACCCCGGATTGCCATCAAATCCACTTGGCCTATCCTCTCACGGCCGTTGGTGTCCATCAGACCCACCTGTCTTGCCCACATCGGCCGTGGGACTGGTGATCGCTGTGGATGGCATGTCCACCCCATCCACATCCTATTTGAAACGTTGGAATGAGCATCCACCTCATCCACCCTGTCCACTTTAAGCATTGATCCACCTGCCCACCGGATCCACCAAACCTACCGGATCCACCGTTCCGAGGCATTGGATTGAATCCACCTAGTCCATCTTGCCTACCTCGTCCACATGTCCACCTATCCACCTCGCCCACCTCGCCTACTTTGTCCACCTCGCCTACCTCACCTACCTCGTCCACATGTTCACCTATCCACCTTGTCCACCTCATCCACCTCGCCTACCTCATCCACATCATCCACATGTCCACCTATCCACTTCGTCCACCTCGCCTACCTCACCTACCTCGTCCACATGTCCACCTCACCTACCTCGTCCACCTTGTCCACATATTCACCTATTCACCTCGCCCACCTCGCCCACCTTCACGTTCTGGAGTATCTCTTCGAGTGCCTCAAACTTCTGCTCCCATCTCCCAAGTGTATCCGCCATAAACGCGGCCCACTCCTCGGCGGCCATGTATGGCACGCCGGAATGCGTCGCCGGAGCCTTGCTGGGGGTGAGCAACACTACCGCAGGCCTGGAGTCCCGCCCGACACAGTTGGCGTTCTTCTGCCTGCAATGCAGACACACGTTGTTTAGTCTGGGAATGTTCAGCTCCCGAACGCAATCCTCGATCTGGTTGTTGAAGCAAGGCAAGCACTAGACCAACAGGTATCAGTATTGCATATGTAACACGGTGCGCCACTTACCCTGTTGTTGTTTACAAATACCTGCATTGTCGAGTGATGGGTTGGAGGAGGGAGTTCGATCCGACGACGACGACGCACGTTCAATCCAATTACGGCACGTGATGTCAATCGGATTTTCATTGCACCAGGCCAGGCGCTTTGCTCAAATTCAAAAAGCCGTTCGTGTTCAGAATGAGATATAGTACATGTAACTAGTACGGGTCCTAACGTCTGAGGGCCTGGCACCGCTTGATCTCCGCTGCCAGCATTCTGGCAGCATGCGTAAGCTCCATGGTGCGCAGCACTGTGCCGATTGTTGCCCCGATCTGCATAGCGCGAGTATCTGCGCTCGTTTGAACGTGTTCTGTGCATCGATCAAGGATACCCTTGATGCGCCGAGCTGACGCGGCGCTGGCCCAGAACGGATTCGGATTCTCGTTCTCCGGTACCCTTGTCGGCCTTGGCTCAGCAGGGATGTCTTCTGACGCTGCGCCCCTGCGCCGCCTGTGTGCCCCACCGCGATTGAGCCCCTTCTCCCCCTTGCCCTTCTCGTACATGCTCTTCTGTCGTTGGCAGCACATGCACGCCACTCCCGCATACCAGCCCATCTCGCATTGCACCCCCGCGCTTCTGCACTTCGTGCACAGTGTCGGGAAAAACATCTGTGAGGAATTATGAGATGATGATCGGAATGACAGGATAAGTGTTTACGCCTTTTCCCTCCAGCACATGGCCCCTTCTCCTCTGAGCGGAAAGTGTCAGTATCCGTCAGCCATGCGTTTAGCGGTGAACATACTGGGATTGGCCGTGGGATGGCCTCATCATCGCTCTAGACCATATCCTATATGGGTCAGTCTGTGCGGAATGGTGCGGTGGTACTCACAAACTGCATAGGTGACTGTATGTGCTTGCATTAAAAATCCAGAATCAGAATGGGCATCACTCACAGAGCGACGTGGAGCTGGCTTAGTCTGGCTATTCGGCAGCGTGAAGGACCTCACGATGGGCCAGCACCTAATTGAAGGCTCCCCAGCGGTATCCTCCGCATCTTCTTTGCCTCCATGTCCGTTGATTGGACTTCCTCCACCGCGTCAGAATCCGATTCCGGTCTCGCAGCAAGCCTTGAGGGACCTGCTTGTTGATTGATAGGCGGGGCGTCCGTGGTGAGATCCAGTTCCCGAAGCAGGGCTTGGAGCTGGGTGGGCGTAAGGGTCGATAGGTGTTCCTCTAGCACATGCATAGCGAGATGGAAAGTGAGAGAGAGATGGACTTTGAATTCCACCGCGTCGTTCAATTAGTCACATGTGCATACCGCCTCGATCTCGCAACTGGCTGGGAGTGATGTCAATGACGTCGGGAGGCTGTAGAGCTGCCGATGCAATCATTCCGATAAATCATTCTGATATGTATTCAACTAGATGGCTACCATAAAAATGTTTCTGCCACTTCGGAAATCACCACATCTGGTAAAACTCCATGGCTATGGAAGCTATGAAATGCTATGGTAGTGCTATAATAGTACTTTATAGTATGTATATCCTTCCATAGCAATGTAGATTTCTCCTGAGCAGTTCCATCGCCACGCACATATGTTCCAGCACCACCCCCACCGAGCTAGCCGTGAGCTTGCTATGAATATCCATCTGCTGCTCAACTCTCTCCATCTATCTTAAAAAGTCTTCGTCCATCCGGTGCATGGTTACTGACGGAATTTCGAATGGGTTGCGCAAGGTGCCCTCAGAAGTCGTCTTGTGAGTGGGATTGATGCCGCGGTCAGAACATTCCCCTTGAGCACCCTGGTCTTGCACATGCTGGGGCATATCTTTCCGGTGACCATCAGCCAGCAGATCTGGATTTTCCTGAATACCCTAATGCACCGCACATCCAATAGCGGATATCAGAAATAAGATACATCAAGACACGGTGACCAGGAACGGCAAGCAACTCACCTTCTCATCGGAGAGAGCCATGCCTTGCCCTTCAGGCGTATCATTCGTTGTCGGAATGGAATGCGCTTTCTGGGACATGCCGTCGTCCCGATTCCCGTCGGAGAATAGCTCTCCATGTTGGGGTGGGTCGACATCTCAGAAATAACTCAGAATTCTGAGCACCTCATCGTCTGCCATAGGAGCATCCTGAGCATGTGACGATGCCATGTAGGGCCTTCTGCGAGCAGGGTGTCTTTACCGGAATGGATAACAGGAGCAACGCCGAACCTGTGGCCCAATGATGGAAATCGTGTCATGTGCTCTTTCCCCCCGATGCCTCTGGCAAAGTCCACCTCCCTCCTTGTGCTCACCCAGACATTGGACCAACGCAGAGTTGCACAGAATGAGCAAGAACACCAGCGATCCTCTCAACCCGTGTACCCAGGACCCAGCGGAAGTTGATAAGGCTACGCTGATAAGACAGCTCATCGCCCGTCATGGGCAAGGGTACCTCGAGTCTCTGATAGAGCAGGCAAAGGTCGGGGTAAGTATTCCGATTCTCTTGTCGCCATCGCCACACTACTGACACTGGCGAATCAAGAAGCTGGACAGGTCGAGCTCCAGAGAAGGCCATAGGATGGACGATGAACAGGAGATGGTGGGTCGGTTAATCCGATCACAAATCCACGTTCCAGCTAACGTTTACGACAGGAAATAGACGCTGATCCCTCGCCGCCTCCCCCCAATCAGCAGGCATGCCGCGGGCGATCCTCAGCCTCCATGGATCAACACGTCGCCCAGTCCGCCAAGACCGCAACGACTTCAAGAGCGCAGGACGGCCAGCAGCCCTGCTCCATATCTACCACGGCAGCTGTGACGCGAAAGTCTTCAAGGCAGACGTCTAAGGCTCGCCGGCGGGACAGGCTGACAGGAATCCGTCTGAGAGCGACGGGCCTCGTCCGCCCGCGGCACCTTCCGCCCAAGGCCCCACACCGGCGGATCCCAGAGACCGACAGCGTTCCACCACCGTAGTGCCAGTTCCCGCCTCTCCAATCGCACCGATCAATGTGCAGGATCATTCTGCCGATACCGCATCGCCGATGGCCGTGGCAACATCTCACCAGCTCGCAGTGTTCGCGTCGATGCTCACATGCAGTGTCAACGATATTTCAGCTCGGCTCAGCGCCATCGAGACGATCCCTGCGCAGCTATCTGCTCAAAAGCAGTTCGCAGATGCGGTACTCAAGGCCCACGGGGACCAGGCTGCGGATCACGCGAATGTCACCGACGCCGTCGACCGCATCACCCGGGATATCGCAAAGCTATCAGAAGTGCAGAAAGTGCTGTTCTACATGTGCCACGATCAAGCCGAGAAGTTGCAGACGCTCGCCGCAGAGGTCGCCAAGTTAAACGACAACTTGGCGCAGATTCGACAGAGCGCTAACCGGCTCCGTTGAGCTACAGCGGTGTTACTGTTGCCATCTCCTAACGCACTCACGACATGCGCTGCTGCCCGTGTAAATAGTACGAAATCTAACGAGTCATTTCATGCCGATGTTGCTATTGATTCCGCCTGTGTACGTACTATGAATCCTAACGAAAGATTTCATACCAACGTAAATATCGATCGGAATGAGCCCGGAAACGGGGAGCGTCACGGGACCGGGGCACTGTCAGACGCGTGTCGATACTTCCCTCCCCCCCCCACCCGCAATGACCATCCCACCATGAGTGAATCCGCTATCAGCGCTCTGGAGGATCTCAGTCCGGAAATGTTGCGCCTTCTGCTTGAGCAGCTCGAGCCGGCCAACACGGATGCAGGTGCCAGCCTGTCGAGGCAGAGCTCGCTGACCGCCCCTGGGATTGCCAAGTCAGTAAGCGGCGACAGCACATCCAGCAAGCGAAAGGCGGAGGAGGAGCTCTCTTCGACTAGGCGGTCGAAGAGGATCAGACAGGTGCGCACTGATTCATTCCGATTGTCCAGGGAATTGGTTGACCGCTATCCCGTAGAAATCACAGAGGAAACCGACCGAGCAATCGCTACGAGAGAAGATCCAGTACGCCTGGTGGCTCCTGGAGTCGGTGCGCCCTCCCGCTCCCCACCTCCTCTTGCTGCTCTTGCTAACTGGGGTAATAGAATCGGACACATCATCCGATCTGCAATCCATGTCGAGAAATGCGCTATCAGTGCGAAAGCCCACCGACGGGTCGTGCACGTTTTGCGCCTGAGATGGTTACGGCAGCGACTGCGTCACCTATACCACAATCGAGGTGTCCCAATCACTCCCCGTCGTCTTGCGGAACCTCAAATACCAGATGGAGCTCCTCACCGAGCTCATCGACATCCACGAGCAGCTGAGGAGTCCTTTGGCGGAGACGCTAATCACCATGCACGACGACCTCGCGGAGCGGTTCGACGAGCTCCTTCCGATGCTGGGGGGCGCTCGGGCGTAAACACGCCAAAGGGCTGAGCTGTAGGCCATGCCGTAGATACCGTATCGCCCGATAACGCCTGTTCAACTTTTTTGTAACCATAACGTACATACGAAGGATCAAGCGCGCTTGTACATGCTTCGGAATGACGGGCCAAGCCATCGCAAGTTAGGCAATGTTACGGCCAACAATCCGGCCAGTCACGTGAGGTTGTTGCCTAAGGGCCCTCCATCAGGTTTCTCTAGTTCTTCATCACCATGTCCTCGTCAACCGGCATCCCGCAAGATCTCGAAAGCCTCCCTCTGGAGACCCTTCTCCGGCTCGCCGCAGAGCTGGAGGAATACGAAAGGTCTCAGGCCGGTCCCTCCACATCGCGCCATCCCAGACACGCACCGGCAAACCCTAGCACATCAGGCCGGGCTAATCCGATACCAGATTCGCTCGATGATCCGCTTCCGTTCGCTGGAGAGACGGTACGTTGCGACACCTTTCAACCATCCCGCCCGATCTCACTCATGGGCGAGCCAGACAACAGGTGCTGCTCCGCCGTCCCCTCCCCATTCCGAGCCTACCACCAGCGATTGGTCGGCCATGATGGAGGCCGAGCAGTGGACCGAGGCGGCGCGGCTGACCGAGAGGTCCAGCCAACGCTTTCTCAAGGCGCTGGATATGTTCTCTGACACAGCGCTCGAGAAAATGGAGGAAAACGCAATCCTCGCCGGCGCCACCATCGGAATCGGATTGCAAGACATTTTGAGGGAGGTCGAGGCACACCTGCGACTCATTCAAACGGCATGCGCCATCGGGGTTGAGAAGCGGAGCGGAGGAAAGGGAAAGCGCCGGGCGGTTCCTAGAAAGTAGATACACGGATGTGGAATGTAGCATACGCGCATAACCGTAAAATATCACTTTTCGATCCCAACGCGCGTCGCTTGAGCTTCTGGTGCCGAGAGGGTAACACGATGAATCCGAGGATTGCACTGTAAAGGACATGCTATGCGGGGCTCTCAGAGGAATAAAGAAGTAGCTTCCAGAGGGATAAATTGACGCTCTGTGAAGGATAGGGGTTATATCACCACAAGCACTCCCTGAGGCCCAGACCAGTGCCATATCCCCTCGATATAGCATCGGACTGACCATCCTAACAAATGGTGCATTTGTTCTGGCCGCACCAGACAGGGACAGGCATCGGAATGGAGGGATATGGTAGAATGTGTTCTACCCGAGAGAGACCTAATACAGTTCCTATGGACGTAGTGGTATTGCTCATTTCTCACCGCCGCCAGCGAAACAACCTCTGTGCTTTACCCGTTCCCCGCCCATTCGTTATCCAATCTAATGCGCTTTTGCTGGGCTCAGAATGAAATATTCGTGGGCGGTAGGAAATACCCGCGGCCTTATGGCTGTTCGGAAACGCGACCACGACTACTGCCGAGCAGATATGGACTTAGGTGATTCGCCTTGATCGGCAAAAGGTCATGTGCCATTCTCTATTGCGAGGGTGGAAAGCTACCAGAGCAATCCGGGCTTCGCCGCCGCGCTGGCAAGGGCAGGGGTAGCAGTGCGTAACCCTCCAATCGGAAAGCATTTTAGCGGCTTACAATGTTGCATATCACAGGCGCCAAGGATAACGACCACCCGACCACCCGATAACGAAGACAAGGACCATAATATGGTGCGTCACTCATTCCGACGGCGTCTCGTCATCGGTATGAACTTTCACAGCAGGACACCAATGCCGATGGCCCGCTGTGCCCACGTGCTGGGCTATTGGACGATTCCGCCTCGGATCGTCCGGGTCCCCAGTCCGCCAAGGCCAAGGGGAAGGGGAGGGCGCACGACGTCGAGGCGGCCCCATTGACGGATACGGCAGCAGACCCCTCGTGCAAGTCCATGAGACAGCCGTCATCTAAAGCAGGCTTCGATGCCTCGGGTAGCATGGACGTGTCGGAAGACACTACGCCTCAGGCTCCCACTCAGACGCAGCCCAAGCCCCGGCCCCGCAAGGCCGCCGCTCCTCTGGCACCCATCGTTGAACGGACCCCGTCCGTCGAGGCTGCAACGACCCTGGGCCTAGCGACGTCCTCCGAACTGCAAGCGGTAGGATCGGCGCTTACGAGGAGCGTGGAAGACATGGCGCATTGGCTCAGCGCTCTGGAAGCCGTCCCCGGTCAGATTGCAGGCCAGCAGCAAATGCTGTCGGCAATCCTCAAGTCGCACGCGGACCACGCCGCCGATCACGAAGATCTCTCCGCCGCCATCGAGTGCATGACGACCGAGATGGCGAAGATGAACGAGCTATACAACGGCCTGGTACACATGTGCACTCAGCAGGCGGAGAAGACCCAGGCCCTCGTCGATCAGGTCGCGGCGCTCAGTGACTACGTTATGCAGGTCGGGCAGAGGGCAAATCAGCTGCGTTGAACGCTGGTCTCAACGTCGGCTTCGCATAGTTCACCTGTTATATATATTAAGACCCTTACGGTTCCCAAACCTACCACTATAATAACGAGCTTTACGTTTTGTGCGCGGACAGGCTTGCTACATTTGTACCCTTGGCGGCAATGTCTTCTGCTGTGATTTCTGCCCGTGCTCTGTTTGTACCGCCTGCATCTGGAGCCTCATTCCCGATGGACACCACAAAAAAATCCAGTTCAAATGCCCAGCCTGCGAGTCCTGTGATGGGTCAGCTCAGTATCAAGTAAGTCAGCCCTCTCCCTTCAAGCACTTCTGCTGAACCACCACTTGTACAGGGCCTTTACCTGGATGGACAACCTTGGGTCACGTGCCTTGCAGTGACAGTGCCATTTCTAGCTGGGAAGGACGCTCACTACAGCACTACGCAAGTATCCGTCATGCTTTTTACTCTTCTTTCGCTAGTTTCCTATGGCAATGCCCTCGTAACGGCCATGATTAACTCCCTAAATACCGTATACAAAGTTCATGATTATGCCAATGTTCAATGCCACAGGGTTGTATTCAACCTGCCAGAGAACAGATGAACTGCTTATAGAAGACCATCAACGCGAGCTAAGCAAGCTTGCGATGGCATTGATGCAGTAGGTTGCTCAATTCTCTGAGGCATGCTTGACATTGAATGTGTCTACTTCTTTAGACACAACACTCGACTGTGCTCCTATGATAGATTAAAGCTCACCTTCTTCATGTGGTCGTCATTGCTCTCCCGGATACTCTCATACTCCTTCCTGAGCTGAGTGTACCTGCTCAGGTGGAGCTTGGTTTTGAAGACGTGGACGTAGATGCCCACGCCAATGTCGAGTACCGAGCAGGGTCAGAAGGTGCATGTGGTGGGGATTGAGATGGATCTGGTGAAGATGTGAAGTTGGCCCCCGGCTCTCCCCAGACCACTGGACAGGCTGTCCACATCGAGTTGGCTGGCAATGCAGGTGTATTATGCTCGTCGTCTGAACGTTCTAGACGTCCCCAGCGCTGACTGGACCGCCGATACAGGGGCCACTGCTCATATGACGCCTCACCGTCACTGGTTCGTCTCCTACGCGCCCTGCAACGTCCCCATTCGCCTCGCCGACTCCAAACTCGTCTACGCCGTCGGTGTTGGCTCCGTTCGCTTCCAGCCCGTGGTGAAGGGTCAGGAATCACATCTAGTGGAGTGGACCAGGGTGCTACATGTCCCAGAGCTGCGCTCTAACCTCCTATCAGTCCTGTATCTCACTCAGCACAAATCCATTCGCGTTGTGATCACCAGGGGCCTCATGGCCTTCGTTCGAGGCACTACCACGCTGTTCACCGCGTCTGTGAGCGATTCCAACGCCGCCATCGTCAACGGGCGCACCCTGCCGGCCCTGGAGCACGCCCAGCCTGCCAGCACCTGCGCCTTGGACCTCGAGCTCTGGCATCGGCGCTTCGGGCACGTCAATGTCGACTATGTCCGCCGGATGCTGAAGGAGGACAGCGTCTCTGGCCTCAAGCTCGACTCGGACGCCGCTCCAGACGCCATCTGCGAGCCTTGCATCTCGGGCAAGCTGCACCGGCCTCCTGTGCCTCTGAGGGCCTCCCGGCGCGCGTCAGAGGCCCTGGGTCTCGTCCACATGGACGTCCACGGCCCTATCCCTGTCCAGACGCCTGAAGGGTATCGATACTGGGTGATCTTTGTCGACGATGCCCACCGCTTTTGGGTGGTGGTGCTGCTCCGGCGCAAGAGCGACACGTTCCAGGCCTTCCTGCGCTTCAAGGCCTTTGCTGAGCGGCTTACCGGACGCAAGATCGGCGCACTGCGCGACGACAAGGGCGGCGAGTTCATCTCGAAGGAGTGGGACGACCTCTGCACCTCCGAAGGCATCCGACGCGAGCACAGCGTCCGCAACGAGCCCCACCAGAACGGCGTCGCGGAACGCGCCAACCGGACTCTGGCCGAGGGCGCCACGGCTCTCCTGAGCGAGTCCAACCTGCCTCCATCGTTCTGGGGCCTCGCCGTCGCCGCCTACGTCCATGCGCACAACAGGACGCCCTCCGCTGCCCTGCCCAAGGGCGCAACACCCTACTTCGGCTGGTACGGGATCAAGCCCTCTGTGGAACGCCTCCGGGTCTTTGGGTGTGTCGCCTACGTTAACATCCAGAAGGACAAGCGCCGTGGCCTCTCCTCCCACTCTGAGAAATGCATCTTCGTCGGCTACGCGGAGGACTACAAGGCCTGGCTCTTCTACAACCCAGACACCCGCAAGCGGATCATCTCTAACGCCGCTATCTTCGACGAGCGGTACTTCCCCGGAGCGCGTTCTACCGCCAGCTGGGACTCTGCTGCATCCGACTTCCTCCTCCGCGCCCTGCCTTCGCTGCACGGCCCTCCTGGCTCTCCTCCTGACGCACCTGCGCCGGTTCCGGGGGGAGATATGGCACCACCGCCGTTTCAGGATGCTCAGGACATCCCTGAACCGGGGGGAGATCTGGAACCGCCCCATGTGCCGCCTGTCGCTCCTGCCAGAGTTGAGACGCCTCCGCCGTCTCCTCATGCTTCGTCCTCGCCTCCCACTGGTTCTGCCTCGCCTGAGGCCTCCCCATCGCCTGTCCCTCGCTCTGCAGCGCCGTCAATGGACCTGGAGCGCCCTCCTACGCCTCCTGAACGCCCTCCGACTCCTCCTCTGGCCCTCAGACGCGAGCGCCGTGCGCCCAAGCCCGTGCAGCCTTGGTGGATCGTCCCCTCTCGCTCTCCGGCCCCTCAGGCCTACCGGGAACCCACTCCAGCCATCGAGAGCAGCGAGGACGAAGACGACACCTCCTCCGAGGATCCCCTGGCTGCTGCTGAGCCAGAGGACGCCATGCTGGTGCTAGCTGGCCTCGACACCATCTACGCCGCTCCTTCGTCGCCAGACCACCTCTCCTTCCCTCAGAGCCTCAAGGCCGCCTTTCAGACTTGCGCACTGAAGGCTGAGGCGCGGGGCAACGAGCCTAGGTCTTTCCGCGAGGCCATGAAGCGTCCTGACTCGGATCTATGGTACAAGGCCGCCATGGAGGAGATCGAGGCCCACATCGCCAATGGGACCTGGGAGCTGGTCCAGCTGCCTCCCGGACGCAAGGCCATCGGTTCCCGTTGGGTTTTCAAGGTCAAGCGCAAGGCCGACGGTTCTGTGGAGCGCTACAAGGCCCGCCTCGTCGCCAAGGGCTTCAGCCAGCGCCCGGGAGTCGACTTCGACGAAACCTTTGCTCCTACAGCCAAGTGGGCCGCTCTCCGCGCTATCCTGGCCATCTGTGCCCTCGAGGACTGGGAGGCCGACTCGGTGGACATCTCCAACGCTTTCCTCAACGGTGATCTGGTGGAGGAGGTCTACATGGACCAGCCCGACGGCTTTGAGCAGGGTAAGCCCGGAGTCGTCTGCCGGCTCCGCAAGTCTCTCTACGGCCTCAAACAGGCTCCTCGCGTCTGGAACCAGAAGCTCGACGCCGCCCTGCAGGAGATGGGCTTCTCCCGGGTCCGCTGCGACAAGAGCATCTATGTCTGGGAGCGCGACGGTGTCAAGGTGATCGTGCCGGTGTTCGTGGATGATCTGACCATTGTCTCCAAGAGCCAGGAGGCCAAGGATGCCGTGATCGAGGAGCTCTCCCGGCGCTTCAAGCTTCGTTACCTGGGTCCGATCTCGCTCCTACTCGGCGTGCACATCACCTGGGACCGCCCCAACCGCACCATGACTCTGGATCAGCGCCAGTACATCCTCGACATCCTCAACACCTACGGCTTCAGCACCTGCAGCCCGGTGAAGACTCCTATGGATCCCAACCTTCGCCTGTCGACCTCCATGGCTCCCAGCACTCCTGACGACGTCGCTTACATGCAGGACAAGCCGTACGTCAGCGCCGTGGGTGCCCTGCTCTACCTGGCCATCTGCACTCGGCCCGACATCTCCTACGCCGTCGGCGTTCTCTCTCGCTTCACCAGCAACCCTGGCCCGGCTCACTGGAAGGCCGTGAAGCACCTCTTCCGCTACCTGCGGGGCACCCTCGACCTACGCATCCGGTACGCTCCTGACGACTCCGGCGAGCTCTTCAGCTCGTTCTCCGATGCTGACCATGGCGGCAACCCGGACAACGGCCGCTCCACCTCTGGCTACATCCTCAAGGTCGGTACCAGCGCCGTGAGCTGGAGCTCGAAGCTTCAGACCGTCGTGGCTCTCTCCACCACTGAGGCCGAGTATGTGGCCGCCTGTTATGCCAGCAGGGAGGTCATCTGGCTCCGGAACCTCCTCACTGAGCTCGGCTTCGATGTCAGCTCCTCCTCTATGCTCCGCATCGACAACCAGTCTGCTCTCTCTGTGGCGAAGAACCCAGAACATCACAGGCGCATGAAGCACCTCGACCTGGCCTTCTACTGGCTTAGGGATGCCGTTGAGGCGAAGAAGATCTCTGTCAGCTACATCCCCACGGCGGAGATGCCTGCCGACTTGCTCACCAAGTCTCTGGATCGCTCGAAGGTGGAGGCTTGCAGGAGTTTGATGGGATTGGCTTGAGAGTTGCCTTGTCAGGGGGGAGTGTTGTCTGTGGTGACTTGCCAGCTCTCTGGCGCTTCCGGCGCTTATTTCGCGTGGCTGTGGCCGCTTTAGCTTGTAGGCTGTGCTGACAGTTTTACTGGAGAGCCACAGATGAGTTGGGCACTTCATTCTGCTCACTGTCTGTGCTCTCCAGGTAGGATAGCCCTCTCCATGTATTTACTTCATTCTGCTCACTGTCTGTGCTCTCCAGCTCGTTCTCGAGTGTTGTCCAGCTGCTAGACGCCCTCAGACAACACAAAATAGGGGAGATGCCAAAAGGAGGGTGCAGGAAGCCTAGGAGGGCGCGGGAGAGCATGACTGAATAGGGAGATGAAAGTATTAGGGGAAATGAACAAAATGGGACAGAAGCGGAAGCAGAATGGGGGACAATGGGACATGAGGCGAGTGTGGGAGCCATGCCCTGACATCGACCATGTGGTGGGGCTGGGCAACAACGTGATCACCTTGCGTGCGCAAAAGGACCGTCGTTGACCACGCGGGAGGGCTGGCCCCTTTGAGGTCACGTGCGCGTGGGCCCTAGCACCGCCACACAGTCCACGACGGCCCTCCCGTGCTTCCGTTGACTTTTCTCTTTCTCTGTCACTGTCCCCGCTGCCACACTGTCCACAACGGCCCTTTCTGCCTTCCATATCATGTTTCATTTCTGACACCACCACGTGAATATGGCATCGCCTCCGCCCACCACCCCGGTTGGAGCCGGACCCCTGCACCGGGTTTGATGCCGCCGCCCAGGACCCCTCCACCGGCTTCGACGCGCGACCCCACGTCCTCCCTCACTGACCTCAGCAACAGCGACAACCCGAACCCTCGCAGGCGCCAGCCTCCGATGCTGGAGCAGCCGCAAAAGCAGGCCCGCCGACGGCGCCCCGCGCCCAATAATGACTTCGTTCTCAAGGGCTCTGTGCCCGGCGATGCAGTGGGTCTTCGTGAGGACGAAGCGGTTGCCACCCGGCCCACTGCCCCCCAAGCTGGCGGATCGAAGAAACACGGAAAGGGCGCAAAGGGCCGCCGTTGAACAATGTTATGAATTTGTTGCATCCTCCCCCTGGCTTCATCATGGACATTTTGCGCTATGAATCTGTAATTTATTGTCATTTATAGTTGTCATTGCCTCCGTGAACAATGCATTTGTACGGAGTGAATTGCTTTCACGTGTGGGCGCAGTCCATCCGCGCCGCGCGGTCAATGACCGCTCTTTCCGCCGTTTGAACAAAATGTGAACGTCTAGTATGCAAAGCCCGCCATGCGGTAAATGACTGCCCTCCCCGCAGTTTGAGCAAAATGTGAACGTCTAGTATGCAAAGCCCGCCGTGCAGTCAATGACCACGCTTTCCGCCGTTTGAAAAGAATGTGAACATCCAGTATGCAAAGCCCGCCGTGCAGTCAATGACTGTCCTCCCCGCAGTTTGAGCAAAATGTGAACCTCTAGTACGCAAAGCCCGCCGCGCAGTCAATGACCACTCTTTACATCTTATCTATCTGATCCATTTCTGGTTACCCCCGCCCCGTCTTTCCTCACTTACTCAACCTCCATCCCTTCATCATCCGTCATCTCCCTTCCTTCTTCCGCTGGAAGCTATGGAGTGCCGCAGTGTACTCTGATCTCTTCGCGCCAGCGGTAGCAGTTGGGATTGATAACGATGCATATTGCAGTGCCTTGGTGAGTCTCCAGAATCATGGTGGCCGCACAATATTTTGATCCCGTCGTCTTCCATAACCGACTTGCGTTAGCCGAAGGCAGCCAAAGACATTGGTTCAACACCTTTTGTTGAAACTCCTTCCGTACACTCCCTGCGTCTGTATCGCTCAGCGTGTTTGCCAACTCCCTCCAGTCTTTTTGCGACTCCATCAGGTGCCAACTTTGCAAACACGGCGTGCGTACTAGCCCTTTCTGTGGGAGCAGATTATCGATCGCCATCTGCCACACCTTCCTTTCTACCTTCTTCACCAGTACAGCCAAGAACAAGCGCGAAAGGTCCAGGGTCTTGAACCACAACCAGTTGGCATTTCCTCTCTCCGCTTTGAGCATGATCGTATAGCTTCTGTCTCGCAACTTTCGGTAGTTGGGTATTTTTTGGATGATGTCTGATGCCAGCTGCTGGGATATCTTCTCCATGGCCTCGTTCAGTCCTATCGGTTCTGACGGCGGCAATGCCTCCTTGATCTCCTCCGGTAGGTCAATGAACTCAGCCCCTGGTTCCAACTGCATTGCAACCAGAGGCCGAACCTTGATGCCCCGTTCTCCTGCCTGGAAATCCACAGCTGGCGGTGGCGGTTCTGTCCTACGCACGCTTCTCACGTCTTCGGTGTGTACTTTGTTCTTGGTCCTCCCAAAGTAGACTTTCTCCATTCGTTCTCATCGCTCCTGCGGTATCATCACCGGATACATGTGGCTCTGCATAAAGCTCATGTGCTTCTCTCCGAACAGCTTGGCCATGTCCCCAGGCACGTAGTGCAGGGCTTTGGTCGGCATATGAGGAACTCGCACGTCCCCGTTTTTCTCCCAGTGGATGCCGCATAGGAACCACAGCCCAAGTATCAGGTGGAGGGGTACCAGCTCGTGGTCCATACCTTCTGCTCGCCGTGAGCCAAAAGCCAACATTTCTTGGATGATGCTTCCTTGCCACCCCGTGCTGAGCGTCAAGTTTAAGAGTCATACGAGTTGTGCTCCGAGCGCGATTGTTGCCACCCAACGTCGAATCTCCCCCGGCAGGCCCGTCAGGTACTCCAAGATCAGCAGGCATGCTTTGGTGCAGAATGTGATGAAATGCTTGCCATCTGGTGAGCATTGTTGTCCGCACGAGCAAGAGCAAGATATCCACTTACCACCAAGTATACGTCTTCAGTGCTGTGAGGCATGCCTTCAGCGCACTTAAGTTCCTCCTGCTGAGGAACAACTCGTCTCCCATAAACGTATCCGTCTCGGAAAGTGGGACGCGCGCCTCTAATCTGACACCTCCATCTTGTCCTACGTGTCCTGTCTCTATCGTGTTGGCCTCCCCTATGTCCAACATGATTTTCACCCGCTTTTGCAACCGCTTCAGCAGTCGGTCCATGTTCACCGGATACAGCATCTTGTATGGAATGCAGGCCCACAGGTTGCGGTGTTGCGCATGTATCAACACCTGGTCCATGTGATACGTCTGCACATATGCGTGCTGTTGAACACTTCTTTGTCACACTTGCGGGGTTGCCAACGGAATCCGGCCAGTTGTTCCAGTTGTCCCGCGTAATCCCTGATGAATTGAGGATGGTCCAAAGCCTCTTTCACCTTCCCTCTGTGTGCCTGCGTCCCCAGCTCCGGAAACATGCACCAGAGAATTTCACTGTGCTTGCCGGTGTGGATCTTCAGGCAGTGCCCCGGGCAGTACATCTCCACCTCGATGTCTATCCACCACTGGTCATTTGCCCTCGTGTCCGGTCCAATCCAGCTCGTCGCTTCTATAAACTTGGACGCTATTTCCATTTCTTGCAGCTCGTGCACAAATTCATCTTTGGACCCTTTCACCTCGAACATGAACCAGAGGTCACAGAATGCCGCCTGCTCCAGGCTGTTGGCTCGGGTTTTCAGCATTTCCCCGAAATCCTTCATGCAATTGGCAGACATGTTGATGCTGTGCCAGTGCATCTGTCCTCCCTCGTCCCTTTGGTTCGCCATCGCTGCACTGTACATGGCCAGGATGTGCACCTGCCCTTCGTTCAGCTCCCGAAGGGAGGGAGCTGCTAGTACGAGGTTGTAGAATTGCTCCACTATCGCGGTGGGAATCCACCTGTCCCCCAGTTTCACGCTCGCGGACCACAGCCCTGGAAACAGAACAACTATCTTGCCCTGAGAACTGAACGTCCCAAGGAGCATGTTCGGGATCGTGTGCGCGGGCACAGAACAGTGCCTGGGGGGACCATATTCAATAGACACCGATTGTTCCTCGTGTGGCTCCAATCAAAATCTGGTAATATGAACACCTTTACGCTGGCCAGGATGTCCAGCTGCTGAGAATATCTGATGATGGAGTCGATGTCCCGCCTGAACCGGATGCTCCCCGGGTCGAACTCATGCTCCAGGAAATCTTCCGCATATTCAACATCCACCTTGATGAGCTTGTTCATGCTTCCATCCGCCCTTGTCCAACGATCACAGAGCATGTAGTTGGTCGCCCGCTGCACCGATTTTCCTGGTCCGAACAGTTGCGAAGCGGACCCCATGAATGTTGCCAGGCTCATGACATGCGTTTCGATATTCTCGTATAGCCAAGAGGGATCAAGGTCCTGGTCTAGCAAATCAGTCACGCCGCACTCCTCCGTTCCGTCCTGATCCTCTGATCTGTTAACCGTCTGTATCTCATCCTCGAAAGACTCAGGAGGCGAGGGTGCCCGGTCCATCGACCATGTCGGTCCAGGCCGATCCTCTTCCATATCCTCCATAGCAATCCAGGAGGGGGATAATGGAGGGGGGATATTCGTCGAGGCCCCTCGCCCCCCTCCCATTTTTATACACCACATCGGTGCTGCTAGCGTTGGGTAGACGAGCCACATGTTTCTGGCATGCTACAGGTACGCGAGATACGTGAGATACGCAAGCTAAGCAAGATACGTGAGACTTATGTTCACTGCTTAACCCTTGAAATTGTTCTGACAATAGATCCTAACAACATGTGACAAGGGTTTTGCATGCAAAGAGAGGTTGGAAGACGGCACACCCTGCCGTTTCTTCTCAACAAACTACAAGAATCGCTTACGCAAGCACTACTCTACCTCCCACAAGGACTGTGCTTGGCCACCCAGGCAAGCCGACGATGAAACAGCCCAGCTGCATTTTGTGCAATACGTGCAGTCTCTGGTCCCGCTTGACTACAAGACCCGATTCCTTGTGATGGGACCATATCTTTCTGACGCCAAAGCTCAGCCCGGCGTGGAAAAGCTTCAACGAATCAGAGACAAGATGCAGCAGATGAACGAGGTCTCTCTCGGCACCAGTCCCAAGCTTATACCCTACTGGCTCACAGCGTTGAAATGGCCAGAGCATGTCCAGGATTACAACAGCTACAATCTGTGCTGGCTTGTGGACACATTGAATCAGCATTTCGATCCTCTAGCAGGCGTTTCAGGGCTTGTGTTTCAGTACCTGAAGAAATGCAAGTCCCTCATCGCCAACTGTCTGCCGATTGTCCTGCAACTTCTGGTCACCGCCAATGTGCAGTCAGAGTAAGTTTCAGCTGGCTTCTTCAGAGAATCCATTGCTGTCTCTAATCCTACACTCCTCAGACTCGAGCACAAGCCTTTCAAGGGTCTCCAAGAAGCGGTGAGCCTCGCATAATATTCCTGTATGGTCGCAGCGCTGCTGCTCATGATCATGAGGCAGGATATGTTGGACCCTGCCGCCTATTCAGTTGCAGGCTGTCCTCCCGATACAGCAGACCTGGTGACTCTTTGGGAAGCGCTCGAATCCACCGTCGGAATGAATGCAACCACGGTGTCCTTTGAGGATTCGCTGATGCTGTTGATGCACCACATCTTCAGCGGGTTATTTCTGCGGGCTTGGGATCATCTCCAGACAACCGACAATGCCATTCCCCACCCCGTCATGCGTTGCATCATCCTGCTATCTATATGACCCAACAGCCAATTCAAAGAGGCCGTCCATGTTACACCGCTTCTCTCCCACATGCAATATGCAATCTGACTGTGCACCCTTCAGGAAATATACCTCGAAGCGGCAAGTTTATCAGCAAGGGACCTGGAGATCGCCACGTTGAGCATCCGCAAGTTCTACACCAGCGGAGGTTGCAGCACGTTCGGGGTCATGAAGTCTCAGGGGCACCTCATCACCGACGTCGCCATGAGCAGCCAAATGGAGGTGAACATTATCTTGACGGATCCGGTCGGATTCACCTCACTCGTCCATAAAGGGCATGAGATCACTCTCTGTAACCTTCACGCCCTCTATGCCAGCCTTCAGGCATGGACAAAGGCCGCCGATGTCAAGACCTCTCTAGGATGTCCCATGGGCATAGTCATATCTGCGTTCAAGGACAACATGACCTCAAGGAGCCAGAGCTACTCATTCCTTTCTGATCCCAGGAACCGGTTGCTGCACAGCAAAATCATGTTTTTCAACGTCATCATGTCTGATCCCACCGCTCGAAAGTGGATGTTTATCAGCCCGGACGAGTCCGATCTCATGGAACTCCAGGTAGATATGGTGCACGGATTTGAATGGCTCCGATCCTTGACCGACCTTGAATGAAATCTCCTCATCATGACGATGAACCTGAGCGGCCCTCCCCCAAGGTTCACCGAGCTGGTATCCCTCAAATATCTTAACGGGCCATACACCGACTCGATACGGGGCCTTCACTTCTTTGGAAGGTACCTCACGATCACCACTCAGTATTGGAAACAGGGACACTCCACCGCCTATCAGAAGGAGGTCCCTCGCCCGCTCGACGCATTCACGGCCGACCTCCTTGTCAAAGTCTTGGTGGTTTACCGACCCTTTGTGGCCTGGCTCTCGAAGAAGCTGTGGCCAGCCAATCCCAAGGCCGGCGAGGGGTATCAGCGTTTGATATTCTCTGACTTTAAGGGGCAGCCCTTTGACCCAGAGGCTCTCAGCACCATCATGTCCGAGCAAGGGATGAAGGTATGCAGGGCTCCCCTGGGTGCGAACGCAAAACGACATGCTCTGAAGGCTTTCCGATGCGATCACAGGGCCCTCCATGGTATTACCCTTGAGGTGGAGACCCAGCTCAACCTCGAGCACATAGACGTCATGGGCATGGGGCATAGCAACAACGTTGACCGCCGGATATACGCACGATCAAACACGTCCAATGGACAGTACAGCGGGCATCTGCTGCAGGCAAGCTTTGAGCGGGCCGCTCAGTGGCAAGTCGTTATGAGGGTCGTTCCGGAAGGGGTACTACTTTTGTTCGATCGGTGCAGTACCTTGGAGTTCGAGTCCCTCTGTGTGGCAGGGCACTTTCACGATTGCACAAAGAAGAAGGAAGACTCGGACAGGATGCTGCAGGATACCATCAGAACCATCATTCGAGAGGAACTTCAAGCACTATCCGCCATCAACTCCAAAGCGGCCATACATATGGGCCTTTCTGATCAAATCCTGCAGACAATCCGTGAAGAGATCACAAGTGCAGTTAAGGCGGCTGTGAGATCAATTGCGCATTGGAATGAACCTCGAGATGCAATAGGATGGGAAGAGGGTGACTATCCCATCGCAAGCAAGTCAGACGGGAATGAAATCACTGGTACGCAGTGTGATTGCAACGTGCTCAAGACACTCGCTGATATCACGTCCCCCAAGTTCTCCCAGAGCATGTTAGGGAGCGACTCCCGATGTCTAGCCCTAGGGCCCAGTGAGAATCGACTCTGTGTCAGTCTGCTCGAGATGCGCGTGTCTGCGGAAGCCACCATCACGCACATCAAAGCTTACCATAGCGCAACAGTGATGCAGATTCGCAGATGGCGAACGGCTATGGTATGCTACAGTCTGTCCCGGTATGCTGCTCGTCTGGATCGCTCTGCGCTGGCCTGCGGCTCAAGAGAATACAGCATAATGCATATGTATCTCGTACAGAAATTACAATACATGCATAGAACAACTCGAAACGACGTCGTGGCCAGCAGTGGAAGTGCCGGAAGCTCGTCGGAGTCGACGGCGGGTTGAACGAGCCGCGGATGAAGTTGTCGAAGAGTGAGAAGGCATCAAGATAGCGTGTAGACGAGCGAGACCCAGCACGGCTGGCACCTATAAGGGGTTGGAGAGATAGAACAGAGCAAGGCGAAGCCTGTAGCCGACAGGAGTTGGAGAAGACGGGACGAGCACATGAGACAAACCGGAGGTCTGGCGAAAGTACGGACGAGTCGGAGGACCTTAGGCGGTGTCGTCGAAGGATGGTCCTAGGCGCTCCTTAGGGCGCGTTCGCGAACTCATTTGATAGTATTTCTAGGCAGAGTCAACGTAGATCGTAGTCGTGCAAAGGGCGCGAATGGATGCTCACGCTCTTTTGCTTCGAATCCATTGATTTCCACACCGCGCTTGCTGCTTCGCGCGAGTTATCGTTGGATTTGAGGTATTCGGCGACGAATATATTCCTGAGAACCCGATGAGCAATCGCCGTAGCAGCATACATACGATAGCCTTACTGAGCTGAGTATGGGTCATCGTTGAGGTTCCTACCACGGGCTTTGTTCGAGACCAGAATCTTCGAGGCTGTCGCTGGACGCGCTATGGATGTTATATGTAGATGTACAACTTGGAAGCAAGGAACCGTCTGTGCGAACCTGTCGTTGATGGTACTGAAGCCGAATCCGTATTGGGAGTACCGTGGACAGAAGGAGTGGAAGAGGACCGTGACGTTGTGACACCGGCGGCTGGCGACGGGATACCCGGAATGGTAGTGGACAAGGCGGGCGTCCTTTCGCTAGTCTCTGCATGAACGTGAGCTATAGCCGATCACTACATGGCCCAGCGCCGACGTACTGTTGATCTGGGTATGCATGGCACGGCGATCGGCAATGTTAGCTTCCTTCGTCTGGAGCCTGCAAATAGACATATGTATGAATGCTGGACCTGATAAGGATGTGAAACGTACAACGGGTTGGGGAGCTATCCCATCATGTGATGAGAGAGGTGAGCACATGATGACCAACTCGAAGGGCACCAATAGATCTCGAACCTTGATTCTTTCAAACCGGCGTTTGCGCTTTGTGGCCGGGTCGTCGCTGTCCATGTCGGCATCACCGTGCGCTCGTTTCCGTGAATCCTCAGCGGAGACTGAGATTGTGGCAACAACAACGGGTTGAGTCTCGACCCCAGGATTGAGATGCTTGTTTGTTTCGGGCGTTGCTAGAACACTCCCGCGGGCGGCATATCAGACCACTGAAACAGAAATGTAGAAAGAGACAGGTATACCATCGTGAATGACTTCGGCAGCCAAAAAGGGCGGCGGATGTGACGTAGTCTGCATGTCGATGTCGTGGTGTTCATCGACTTCGGGCCTGATTGGATCAGCTAACATATGGCACGTCAGTAGACGAGGAGCACCAGGGCATTGCCATTTAATGTACGCTTCACTGTGACAGATCTTCGAGCTGGCTTCGGTACGGCGTTCCTAAATCCTTCTCCAGGTCCTGACGGTCTGTCATCGACGTCTTCTTGTTTCACTATCTTCATGCCATTATGGCGGTGCCATTGCGGATAGTGTTCAATCATCCATCGCTCAGCCTTCCAGGTGCCGTCGCAAAGCTGGAACTCGATGAATTCAGCACGTAAAACCCGGTAGACAAGCTGGGCAGCAGGTAGAGTCGCGTTATGAGCCCACGAAGTTGGACCTAAACCGCGCGCCTTGAGGTATTGGCAGACGCGGTTCGTAGTAAGCCGTATCTCGTCAAGCCGTTGGAGCGTAACTCGGTGCCCTGTCGGATCTTCGAGGAAGCCGTACTTCTTACTGACCTTCTTGGGTTTGCGTACACCCACCGCGTCACTGTCTGAGTCAGCGGGATCGTCGTTGGAGTTGCCGCCAAAGCCGGCTATGTCGTCAGTGCGCTTCATGGAATTTGTCCAGGTATCGTGGTCCCAATACTTCACCTCGGGGTGAGTGTCGTGTGGTTCGTTTGGGAGATCTTGGATATGAGAGTAGGGATCATCGAGCGAAGGGTTTTTCTTGGTCAATGAGCCTGACTCGATCACCGACAACAGGCCTTGATATAAACCACTGAAGACAATCAGAGTGTGGATAGGTTCCTGTAGGTCAAACTAGTAGACATACCGCACTGTATCCACCTCCTTTGCAAGTACCATATTCTCAGTTACAATTCGCTGGTAGGCAATGTTGCCTGAGTTCCAGAGCATATCAGGAGAGGCACTTGCAAGCCACTGACTATAGGGACTGTGCGGGACCTGTGATAACTACTGTCAGTGAGCGTATATGCAGTTTTCGAGGCGCATATATCCCCAGGTTTTGGTCGTACAAGCTCCCTCTCTTGCAAGGTTGTGTTCTTTGTCGAATAAGCAAAAGAGAGCCCGTTCGGCAAAGCCTCCTGCATGCGATGAGATGCAGAGGGGTCTGACAACAGATTGCGTTCTGCGACACCATGGCGATGATGCTGGGCTGGCTCGTATGAGTTTTCTCGCTGTTGACTTGGCTGAATAGGTCCTATCCCCTGGATTGTATACGACATTGTTTGTTGCAATGAGTAACTGTTCCGTGTAGTGAGCGACAGGAGCAAGACATGTGGGTGGGCACAATGTAGGTTTTCGTACAGCCACCATAAGTGTCCTGAACTATGGCTGTATTTAACCGTTTCGCTGGCCGCGACTAGTTGTCTCCGTGTCCACCTCACAAATACCATTCTCTTTGCAACAATGGACCATTATATCCAAAGGATAGTAGCTGAATAGATTGCCATCACAAGCTATGTAATTACAACTGAGTACGGGCCTGGTTCAATGCATTAACTTACTCATCACCTTCCTCTTCAGCCGTTTCATCGTAGCCAGCCAGAAACCCAACATCGAGGCCAGGCTTTTCAACGAGGAAGAAACGATCATCTCCACGGTCTTCCTCTCTGCTTGGCCAATCTGGAACCATGGCAACAACAGCAAGAATGTTGCACACATCCACCCCAACTAGGCCATCGTCACCCAGGTGGTCACAGGACCATAGTACGCCAGACGATGCTTCGAGCAGTTCCGCGTCTGGCTGGGAGTATAATGATAGCATGGCAAGGCCATGTACAGTTCCATTGGGCATTTTGGCCCTGAAGAAGTAACGGGTTTCACCGTACTGAATAGAGTCAGTATGTGGTAGGTGGACCTAGTAAAAGTTGTTCAGAACATTAACTAATCATCAAGCAGCCTAGTGTATACCTTGACATTGCGGGAAATACGGATCCGATTCATTTCTGTCAATGACTCCTTCCACAAGCAGCGAACAATGCATCCAATGGGTAGCCGTAACTGTGCCCAGCGTTGTATTTGTAACTCCGGGGCAGTCCACCATCCGTGCACATTTTGATGTTCCGCTCCAAGCTCTGTGATATACCTGTTCATATACTCTGTGATGGCAATTTGCTCTGCATCTGAAACCTGACTAGGGTACCGCTCAAGTGCCCGTAATAGAATATAGCCTGAGCCAAGGTCTTCTGAACCACGGGGAAGAGTCTCCTCAGGAGAATGCATGTTCAGCGGAGGATACATTGACTTGAGAGTATTGGCTTGACATCGCTGTACACCTTGCTGTGATATATTGGCATATGATTTTGATGGTTGACGCAATTCTTGTCCAAGGCTTCCTATTGTTCGCTCTAAGACCCACTGAGCATAACAGCACAACGGCCCGTGTCTGTATGTCTCAGGAACAAGGTGTGGTAATAGATGGAGTACCGGTCGGCAAAAATGAAGGTGATCTTCGCGGCGTTTGCAGTAAATCTCTTCAAACTCGACACAGAAGTCGGCAAGCTTTCGGGATGCAAACTGAAGTTCATGGCGGCTTGTGCGCCACTGGTGTACGATACGCATCCCTGCAACAAATTTGCAGAAGTTCCACCAATATGTTGGTGGGAGAAGAAGTCGTAGGAATGCAGGGCATAACCCGTGCTGCCACAGGAGGAACTCCCAGCACTTGTATCCGCTATTCACTTTCTTGGAAGGGTCTCGAGGTGGGCGGTCGAAAAATCCAGGAAGGTATGGGGTAGCATCAGACACCATGCGTCCGTGACCTGTCCATAGTTCTCCAACGAGAACACGCCATGTCCAGGAATCTATAGAATCTGTACGGTCACATCCAATTGTTCCAGTCCACAGCTCCGTAAACAGTTGGGGCATATTGAGGTTTGCATGCATCAGATCAATTGTGCACATCCGTGGCATACCAAGCACGCAGGTGAGACCCATGAGAATACTTGGTTTCACGATACCAGTCTCTAGTCGGCGCTGATTGTGCTGGCGTGTATTCTGTGATTGGATGACATATGATAGGTTTTTGTGATAATCTGTTTGTGACCCGTGTGTAAAGGCCAGAGGGTCGATGTCCGGATGACTGCATGTAAGAACGGTACAGTCTGTAGACAGCAAGAGTGTGGGATAGTAAGTGTTTCCTCCACCCTTGCGGCGGCCAAGCTGTGGACAATATAACCGGCATCCATAGCGGCCCTGGTGTCCAACAAGCCCCGTCAGAAATGCCATTCCAGGCCCATCGGCACCTGCAAGAAAAATGAAGGGATGGTCGATGAAAACTTCTCCAGTTCGGGCATTCCAAACCTGAAGGCCTTCACGTCCAAGAGCTTCGACATGATGTAGGCCGAGGTAAAGGTACGAAAAGAGATATTTGGGCTTATGTGGTCCAGGAATGAAACCACCAGGAAAAACAGCCTTACGCTTGTATCGCGTTCCTGGCTTGATGTCAAAGAATACCCATGCCCAAATCCAAAGATCTGATTCCTTGTCATGGTAGAGCTGTGCACCATCGATTGTAAGGAAGAGGCATGTATCTTTGCCAGGAATGATTGTGCCGGCTTTGACAAGTGCAAGAAACTCAGACGAAACACAGATGTCGACAAAGGTTTGGATCTCCTGGAAGGTCTCGAGCTCGTCAAGGGCTTCATCTATCCTCTGCTCAAGGTAGGACATCATATCGGCACCCTCCGGTGTGCGGAATATACTCTGTATTTGGGGACCGGGTGGTATAACATAATATTCCTGTCGTGCTTTCTTGACACCGTGCACCCGCGGGATCTGCTCGTCATAGCGTGCTTCACCGCACAATGGGCAAGACTCGAGGTCTAACCAAGGCCCTGAGAAGGCCGTGCACGAGTTGACACACATGGCGCCGCTCAAGGGCTCCACGCCAGTTAATTCTGCAATCTGGCATTTCAGGAGCCAGAGGGAGTCGGGTTTGGAATTATGATTCGGATTCCATTCAATAGCAGCAGCCATAATGTCTTCGTAGGTCCTCTCGGAAGAATGAACAGTTGCCATATAAACCCGGAGGGAGAAGAATGTGTCGGCGTCAAGGTCTTCAGGCAGACATCGAAGAGGATTTCGAAGGCGATCTTGAATGTGTGCAGGAAGGCCACCATTTTCGAGTGTAGCGGAGCGAAGCTCTTTGATGAACTCCAAGATATGATGAATCTCTGGGATTTGCGACGTAGTAGGAAGTACAAAAGCTTCGTTATCGTGACCAGCCTCCGCGTTGGCAGACCGGTCACTAACATCCGGTTCACGGGCCTCCTGATCTTCCCCTACACGAGCACGATCATCCAAGAGATCGGTTTCGTCACTTCGAAGGGCGTCATAACCAGAATCTTCATCGCGCTGTCTTGTTTGACGGATGTGATTGGAGTAGAAATGGATGGGATAGTTGGTAAGTCTGGGTGAGTTAACTTGATCCCAATGAAATCCGTCTTGAGGTCCTGGGCTATCTAAGTCGGAGATTACTCAATAAGTTTGGCCGGTAGTTGATCTGACTTGAATGTGACAAGCGATAAAGCTTATCGGTGTGTTTGATGTGAGTGTGAGAGTGTTGTGAGGGTGTGGGAAGGTTGGGTTCTGAATACTAGCTCCTGCTAATAGTACGTGTGAGGTGTTGAGGTGTTGAGAGAGAATAACCAAGTAAAAAATGAGAACGTTCAGAGACTGAGAGAGTTGGAAACCAAATATTGCTGTCGGTGGCTGTGTGCTGAGTTGAAATACTAAAACCAGGTACTCTTGACCTGATTGGAGTGTCTGAGAGAAAACTGAGAGCTTACGAGCTCTGTCAGACTGTGTGCGTGTAGGGGGAACTTCTTCGTTCGGACGGCGTGCGTATAGGGGGGGAACTTCTTCGTTTCTTTCTTGGGCTAGAGGGGCTACATTTATACTTTTCCAGAAGTTGGCCTGCTCCTAGTCACGGATCCCTGTTGAGTCACTTTCTGACTCATTGGAGTCATGTGCTGACTCATAAGAGTCATTTGACTCATAAGAGTCATACTGACTCATAAGGCTGACTAAGTTTGTGATGACTCGCTATGCTTGAGTCATGAGTAGTAAGCAGGGTGTGATCTGGATACATGATTATAACTATGCTTACTGAGCTAATTCTATCCTACTGATCTTACAAATCGGGCAGTTCCGCACCTAAACACTTTAGGGGCGGGACAGCGCGTGTCCTCCTCTTGCACTTCTTCGAGGCTACCGGGATCCCGAGATCGAACACGATCCAGTTCAATTGCGCTGGGATCCCCACTGCCTCTAGATCCAGACGGTACCTCTGGATGATCGTGAAGAGAGCTACGCCGCAAAAGAACCTGATAAAAGTTGGTTAGTAGCTGACGGCGGCAGGGATCGTCTATTACAACGATCCGGCGGGATTCTTATAAGGAACGACGCACCGTACACCCTCGAGCATCCGGGCCTCCAATCTCTGTATGTGCTCTTGTTCGAGTATTCGAGTTGCTCCCTCCCCCGTTGCTCAAAGTGTCGGCTTGATATTGGACCGAACCGCGCCGATTTTGTAGATGTCGGGAGCGAGTGTTCCGGTGAACTTGAGCCTGGCTGCATCGCGTTCTTCCGCAGGTGCACCATACGAGATTGGAGCCCGACGGCATTCTTTCCAAGTTGCAAGGAGTGGTGGACAAGAGCCTGTCCAGGGAAGAGTGTGCCACATGGGAAGGACTTCGCTCGTCTTGCGCAACGTGTCATCACCTTGCTAGCAACAGACATGGCATGTCGCCTACTTCGCAGCTGTAATATTAATTTCGAATATATATGTACATGTTCATCTGCGAAAATGCAGGTTGTGCCCAAACCGCGCACATAGACAGTGTCCTACGCACACACACGCGGCTTCCAGCGAACACGCGCAGAGTCGATTCTCACTGGGCCTAGGGTTCCATGCACTCCCACTGCAAACGTGGATCCAACATTGCACTCTGTGTGCGGTACAATATCCAGTTCGAAGACTCGTCCACCATCTACCAGTCCCAACTCTTGTGCACAGTACCCTATGCAGGTCTCTGCAAGCAGGAATGCTGAGGCCCCATCTGTGTTGTCACAGGATAAAACGAGACACTTGAGGATGAGCAGGGAAATAGTTCCATCACCCCCATGGTCCTCCATCCGATCGACACCGAACGCAGGGGAAGAGATATCATCAATCTGATCGTTCGACTCACAGAACGAAGCTCATGCATATCATCGCCCCTATCCCAGCACACGAACCGGCAACAGGAATAGAACCGGCAGTGCCAGCTGTGAAGGCAAGTGTTTTCGGTTTGATTGACGCAGTTACCTCATGTCTGACTCTGGCGATAGAAAACGGCCGTAGCTCACCCTTGGATATCGAGATGGATTCTCCAGTATCTCAGGTGCCTAAGCTAGAGGATGATACAGGAGACGCGAACGATCCCCAATCGCAATGCACATAGGAGGGCTCTCAGCCGGAGGCAGCTCAGATCTGATATTGGAAACCCATGGTCAGGAAGGAGATGCAGATGCTCTACGGGAAGGAAGCAAATCTCCGATCTACAGGTCAATGCGAGGCCATTTACGAGATGCTTCTGCGCCACAACGACATGCAGGTCGTCCTGGGAACAGGCGCTGGCAAGACCACACCGGTAATAATTGCTGGCCTTCTGGACCAGGCTACCACCGTCTTGGCTGTTCCGCTGAAGGTCTTAATGGAGGATGCGGTGTGTAAGCTGCAACGGGCAGGCATTGAGCACCATGTCTGGAGGGAAGGACAAATCCCCTCCTCTGCCCGAGTCGTCATAGTCAGCTACGATCACATCGGATCAGCGTCCTGGAAGGAGGCCATCACCAGCCATCACTTTGGCTCCCCCTATCCGGTCACTTGCTTCATGTTGGACGAAGCTCACTCCAGGTTCATGCAGATCAGTTTCCGACTGTCCATGGAGAATGTGTGGAAAGCAAGGATGTTCAATGCTCAGCTCATAACACTTACAGCTACCCTACCCCCGGCAGCAGAGGATAGGCTCACCAAACTCCTATCCACGGCCCAGCTAGGGGTTGAGCCTCAATTCCGCCCATCTCAGACTGGTGGACTACCACCTACAAATGTAGCATAGCAGGATACTAGTAGGCTGGTACCATTTTTGGAAAAAGTGCATGACTACGCAGCCACCGATAAAATGTTTATGATAAACACAGTGCAGGGCAGTTTGTGAGCCCAATACGGTAGCTCTATCCTTGTGTTTGGATGGAATTGAGGCTCAATTCCATCGGGTACCTAAATCTGTGCAGAATTATTGTGTGAATCCAAATATTACACTCCCATGACCGTGGGAATGTTCCTTCGGCCGCTACAGCTGATTTACTGAATACATGGAATTGAGGATTGGACAGAGTGGGTCTATCAACTTGGGTCATTATCATCCTCCAAAAATCCCTCCATGCGATAGAATCAATGGACACTAGGCTGCATAGCCACACAGCAAGTTTTGGCTCTCCAGATAATAAAATACCTCTTTCAAAATCAGTGCAAAAAACCAAACTAAATTTGTTTGTTCACACACCCGAGTATAGGTGTTAATGTTGTAATATTAAATAGTGTGGAGAAATGATGCAAGAATATGTGGGAATAATGTGGCATTGTAAAAAGTTGAAATAAACGTGTGATGTGATAACTCACTGATCTTACATTCAGAAAACGGATAATGGGTGGCGCAACTGGCTTACAATGACCTAAGGAGTGGAGGTTCTGAAAATGACTATTCAGGTAGATATCCTTTTAAAGCCATTT
>NW_006767439.1:1659850-1672209 GCF_000264995.1 Punctularia strigosozonata HHB-11173 SS5 | reverse complement strand
GCTCATTCCAGGCCGTAATGCTTGCCCAGATCGTTGCCTGCTTGTAGTCGCGTGCTGGCAAGCGCACTCCTCGTCACTCGCCAATGCAACACGAGAATCGTTTCGTCATCGATAGACTCTGCCATTCCATCTGTCTCGCAGGCAGTCCTGCCCCCTCCTATACCGGGGCATGCCACTTTGCTGTCTTCCCCCGCTCTTCTGTCAACGCCGGTTGCTCCAACCCTTTCAACCACGCAACCCTCTACACCCGCAGAAGAAGGGACTGCGATCAAGAGCAACCCGCCGGGCCCGGTATATCATTGTGATCGCCCGTATTGCCCGAACCCACAGGACAAAGACCATCATTACAAGGCCCACGTGGAGAAATACCACCAAAAGAAGACGCACGTTCGCGTTGACGGCGTCAAGCATCGAGCGACGCGCATCAGTAACACGGAGGACTTTCAGTGTGGGACTTGTGGCCGGTCCTGCAAAGGGGCCCAGGCAGCGCGTGTAAGTGGCTCCCTTCGGCTTCGTTAATCCTTGTGCTGACTGTGGACAATTCGTAGACTCACATGATGACGCATATTGCCTCGTCCACTGTCGCGTCTGGTTCCACGGACGAGCAGCTCCAACCCCAGACCGCTGTTGATGCCGCTGTCAGAATGATCGGCTCACTGGTGCATTGTATCACAGGTCGGTCTTCACTGTCGACCGGCGGGTCCTCTCAGGACGAGAAGTCGTGTCCATTGCCGCATTCTGCTCCGCAGGCGGAGACCCTCCAGCGGGCATCCTCTATTGGGAGCAAGTGCCAGAGGTCGAACGAGGAAACCGCCCGCCCGTCTCCTTGTTAGCATAAGAAGGCCCGCTGCGAGTCTAGATTGATTGACGAAGCTGAAGACGAGGCTGACGATGAGCATCACGACGAGGATGAGGATGACAACAAGGACCAGGACGAGGGCGAGGATGAGTACGAGGGCGAGGACGACAAAGACGACAGCAATTTTGGGGACAAAGATGAAGACGAGGACGAGGACGAGGCCGAGGCCGAGAACTTCAACGACGACAGCGAAGTTAAAGTCGGCACACTGCCATCGAGCCCCCTTTTCGACTACTACAACATAGACGACGTCGACTATCCCATGGCTATGGTGCATCTCAGAGACGAGGAACCTGAAAGTATGGATGACGAAGACCAGAAGATCTGGTTGGTGTTAGGTAACGAGGACGATGTCGACATTGAGGTTGGCTTGGAGTTGGAGTGGGAGGATGCCCCCAGGGAATAGGGCAACACGAGCGCAATGCCGAAGTTGCATGGATCCAGGCCACCGTTCACTTCGGCCGAGATGAGTTACTGCAGGATGGAGAAGACAAGACAGCAAAATTGCTCAGAAAGGCTGAGTGTACGGTCAACCTTACGTATTGTGTTCTCATATGTCATAAATGTGGTTACGCACTCGACCCCACTGCTTTGAACAGCCATTTTGACAGCAAACATAACGGAAAGTTGAGCAAGAAAAACAAGACTTCTCTTCAAAAGTTATGCGAACGGTGTGGTCTGGTTGGCCCTGAGGAGGCGAAACGCATATGGCCTCGCAATCAGCAGATCATCTACAGGCTTACGTTACACCCTTCCATTGTTTTCTGCACTTTTTGTCACACGGGGGCCATATCTGAAGCGGGGCTCGCTCACTGGCATACACAATGCCGTGCACACGAAGATATGAAGTCTGTCCCTTTGGCTCAGCGGTGCTATCGGTCTATGGCGCAGACATTCTTCAGCAAGACAATCCAGAAACAATTCTTTCCTATCTTGTATTGTTTCCTCCCCGAGCCCATCAATGATGCCGCCGCAGCGACAGCTTGGAAGCTCATCAATGCCGACCTCGAGCATGTTTCCCTCGAGCAAGTCCCTATCTCTGAACCAGAGGACGATCGCCAACTGTCCGTATCCGAGATGAGGGAGGGCTGGCATGTGCATATACATGAAGGGTCGCACTGGCGTTCAGCTTCAAGAGATTTTCGATGGCTCAAAGGACCCGGAGGCGTTAGGGCTTCTGCAATTATACATGGAGCAATATGTTGACGTCGCCCTCGATGTGCTTCAAAGGGAGCCATACACTGTTTGGGAAATGTAGGCGAATAACGGGATGTGAGTCCACCACAATCGTTATTGTTTTTGTCAGAGTACACGCTGGAGCTCCTAGGAGTGGCGCGGATCCCCTGGGACGGCGGTGGAGATGCTGTTGCACAAGGCAGGGAGGCAACTGAGTATATATACAAAGATACGAGGGGAAGTACACATACCTGTCGCACAAGGCAGGGAGGCAGCTGAGAGAACAAGTCTGGGTTGCTCCCTGGTGCGACAGGCAACTATATAGTAGATGAGTAATCCATCAGCGCAACGAAAGATGGTCCAATGAGAGAAGAGGAGGGTCCTCGGGCGCCCGACACATGACCAGTGGAGCGGCCTAGGAAGGCCGCACAGGGTGCGGAGGCCCTAGGAGCGCCGAGTGACGGAACGAAATAGGGGAGATGCCAAAAGGAGGGCGCGGGAAGCCTAGGAGGGCGCGGGAAGCCTAGGAGGGCGCGGGAGAGCGTGACCGAATAGGGAGACGGAAGTATTAGGGGGAATGAACGGAATGGGACAGAAGCGGAAGCAGAAAGGGAACAATGAGACATGAGGCGAGTGTGGGAGCCGTGCCCTGACAGTTTTTCTTTTTTTCCTGTACTGACTGTCACCATCAGACGCGATAACAATCCCGGCCATGTGGGACACATCAAGATGTGGAAGATATACGTTTGCAAAGTGTTCCCCGTCCTCCTTTTGTCATCAGAGCCACTATTGGCCTTATGCTGAACCACTTCTCCCTGGAGCTCACGGATGATCAACGATGCCATGCTCTAAAACTTGCACAGCTTCTGGATGCAGCGCACAAAGCTGGAAAGCATTGAGACTCATTGAGGTGCACCGTTGTCCTGGTACCTCTTCGTGCCCTTGTACGGGAATGGAAGAGCAAGTGTCAGCAACTGGGCCTCTGGCATGGCACACACCTCCAGAACCAGCGTCCTCAGGTGGCGGTCGTTCTGGTGTCACCGGAGAACGCTGTGCGCCACGAATTCTTTGTTTGGATCAACAACAAAGCGGCCGGCGGCAATATCACGACACTCGTGGTTGACAAAGCTCACGTCCTGGTTGAGCAAGTAACCTTTCGGCAGTGCTTTGCTCAGCTGCAGCAGCTCGCCATCGCTGATGTACAGATGATACTGCTCACCACGACGTGTCCACCATGTATCGTTCCGTACGTATTGAAGACCGTTGGATGCCCTTCGTTTGGGACCATCTGTGCCCCCATCACTCGGCCAGAGCTCAAGTATATCTACAGGTACATTGAGAGAACACCCTCTCATCTGGATGATGGATAAGCTACGTGAAGTGACGAAGCCGTACGGTACAGCGGACAGGGTGATCATATCCGGCGATCATATCATGCACACCATCGAGCAGTGCAAGGACCTCTCGTTGGCGCTAAGCTGCGTTTGCTATCACAGCAAGCTATCGGAGCAAGACAGATGGACACCTACGACAGCTGGGCGCATAGAGGCCCCGTTGTCGTTGCTACACTCGCTCTCGGGTACGGCATCAACATCGGTCACATTAGGGACGTATTCATGTATGGGCTCCCATCTCACGCCCTGGTTGCCAAGCAAGAGGCAGGGCACGCAGGACGTGATGGACGGGCGGTGCAAATCTGGTTCCTTGACCAGAAGGACATTTACCAAGTTCGGGAAGACCATGACGCTCTGCTCGGTGCCACCAAGTTCATCTCATGTGTGTGCAAAGGGGATTGCATCCGCCACTTCTTCCACGAGTTCTTTGATGGTGAAAAGAAGACCTGCATTGACATCCCAAACACGGAGCTGTGCTCTCGTTGCAAAAAGCTTTGCCAGCAGGATTACCCAGAAGAGCTCCCGACCGCTGTACTACCCTAGAGCGTGGACATCGTCGCTCAGTTCGTGCCTGCAGAGATGCTTCCACGTGCACCTCCGCTCTACACAAATGTACATTCATTGCAGGCCGTTGATCCTGCTGCACGGTAAGTCACAGCGGAGGCCGCAATTACAAAATGTACGCTGATATTGGGTCTTCCTCCAGCTATGCCCCAACTGAGACTGTCGCCCTGAGTCGTCAATCCACGGTGCGAGAGGACTACCAGGAGCGGGTGGAGGTTCCCCCCACTCCCGTCACCGGCGCACGTCGCCGACCACCTCCACCCAACCAGCACGCTGACGCTGCGAAGAGCAAGAAATGTCAGATCAATCCTTTGTCACTCGATCGTGACAGCCTTACGAGCCATTCAACATGCACTGGCGACATCTTCACAGACACTGTTGACTATCCGTATTCTGGGTTTGCACTGCCACTCAGTGCCGCTAACTGGGGACCTCAACCGCGCACGGCAGATACAGTGCCTCACATCGATCTCAGCGTATACAAAGGATCTCACGCTGTGAGTCGAGCCCCAAGCCTCAACGTCCAGGCACATGCATGGCCCACACCGCACTCGCGCGGTGCGAATCATTCAATGATCAATGAGGTACATCAGCTCGAGAGCCATCATTCCGTTAGAACAAGCATGTAAGCGACTCGTCCTCTGACCGTGCCGGAACAAGTCTAAACGCTGTCACTTTGGCTTTTTTACAGCATCATGATGCCGTACGTCCTCCTCGCGTTTTTGCTGCAATATACGGCCACTGACCCCTTACTCATACAGGCTGCCGAGAATTACCTGGTTGGATTGACCATACGAATTTCCCGATAACAGCCCAAAATTCACCACGTACCTGGAACATCGGAAGCCCACACAGTCTCGGCCTATGGAAGGCGCTGTCAACACCGCGCATGCTCATCACCACGGCGCTATAGTGGACTCGATTGTGGCTGATATCGAGCTTAGTATGCATTATCTCGCCAAACGCTGTGTCTTGTGCGCCATGCAACACCAGGACGCAAAGCATGACCTCAAAGACTGCACCGCCCAGTCATGGCGGCGATTGTTGGGGCAGCTACTCAATTGGAAGAAGAAACGCAATAGCTTCCAAGAGGCAACAATTGGTGTATGCCATTGGTGCGCGCTTCCTACGGTGCGTATTGTAAGTCGGCCGCTAGCGCCATGTGATCTTAACCGTCTTTGTAGCGTAAAGTTGGCCTGCTCCCTATGATTCACCTGGAGTATGATTGCCTGTCAAAGGATGGTTGTTCCCTGCTATCCTATGATGACATCATCCTCCCCGCCCTCATGTTCCTCCTTGAAGATGCAAACCTGCTACGCCACGTCCGGGAGCTCCTCACACGCGAGTTGGCATTACTGCAAATTCCCAAAACAGCAGAAGCACTGGAATTGGTGCTCTGGCAAGCGTTGCCGTACGGCAGATTTGTTTACTTATTTGTATTCTGCAGTATATTGTGACACCTCCGTCTCGGTGAGCTTTTGTTAGTGTTTCCTCATCCTCATTAATGCTGGCTGCTGACTGAGTATAGTTTAACTAATTTTTATGTTCTTGGCCCGAATCGTGTGTTAAAGTTGGTTAAGTTATGCAATCGGCCATGTATACTAGTATACTTAATGTCAAAGCTATTTCTACCTCGTCTATCATGCTCTTTGAGTCAACGCGCCGTGTTCTGCTTAAAGGGTATGGACTGCGCTATTGCTCTGTATGGAAATGCGGGGTGGCTGTCCACATTGGGCGGTGGGCACAATCACATGAAGATATCTTCATTCGGTATACTGCTCTCATGCCACCTTGCACACTTATGCGTCCCTTCCGTTTCTGTCCAGCTCTCATTTCTCTCTCACACCGTTGCCCTTGCCGCCGCCCTTGCCCTTGCCACCACCCTTGCCCTTGCCGCTGCCCTTGCCCTCGCCACTGCCCTTGCCCTTGCCGCCGCCCTTGCCCTTGACCTCGCTCGCTTGTCGCTCGCTCGCCCACTTGCCGCTCACTCGCCCACTTTTCACCACCGTCCTCACCGTTGCCCGCCATTGCCCACCGTCGCCGTTCTCACTGTCGCATTCGCATTTGCCATCGCTGTCACCCGTCATTGCCATTCTCACTGCCGCCCTCGCCCTCGTTGCCGCCAGTGCCACCGTTTATCGTACTAACCAGATGTGTGTGCCTTCAGCACACACGATTGGCCAGTAGACCTTCGGGTTTACTGCATCGGTGAGAAGGACCTTCAGTCCTCCTTTCTGCTCTTTTTTTTATAGATACCTCGTCGGACCACGTGTACGCATCACTTGAAGACCTCCCTCTCTGGTCCCTGGATCCTCGTGTCCCCGTCTCCTTGTCCCCCTGCTCGTTTTTGCTGCTCCTCAACCACTGTCTCTGTCCTGCAGCAGCGTCACTCCCATTGTAAGTTCTGTTCTTTCTGTCACCTTTTTGTTGCCTCACTGTCCCTTCTCAGCTGCTACTATGCCCCGCAACATAGGTGACCCCCACGCGGAGGGCGTTAATATGCACCCTGTTTTCGAAAACCCGGATCCAAACCGTGGAGAGCCCAACCGTGTCGGGCCAGCCCTCATTGGAGACCTGCACCAGGTCAATTGTGAGTGGGATCCGCAACGTGTTGAGGATGGTGATGGATCAGTCTAGGTGGTTACCATCCATCATTCCCCTTGGTCACCGCTTTTCTGGCTGCTCTGATCATCCTTTGATGCCGGTCTCCTGGCTACATGCCTCCCATCTGTTCACATCAGTTGGTATCAGTTGGCATCAGTTGGTTGACCACACAACTGATGAAACCGGTCCAACAGTCAGTTGGTTGCTTAGATCACTGATTCCAACTGTCCATCTCCACATGCTTGATCCCTATCTCCATAGCTTCGATATCTCCCTTTGTTACCTGTTACTATAGCTTCCATCATAGCTAGATGTATTTAGGGAGCAGGGATGGAGCCCAGAGTCCTCAGACTTCGACTCACAGCTCCATTCCCCTGCTCCCAGGTCTGTCCCTAGTTGTATCTCAATAGACTTCGACTCACAGCTCCATTCCCCTGCTCCCAGGTCGCTACAGCGCGTCAGACAGTCTCCTACGCTGTTACAACGTGAGTACCCTTCATACTTGACGATATGCGACTCCATGCTGATGTCGTCATCGTCGTACAGGATGGTGATATTTTGATGCCAGGATCATCCTCGCAAAGTATCGCGAGCCATTGGGGACCGTTCTCTACTCCCCGAATATGCAATATATTCCCCTCCACCCCCATCCGCCCAACTTCCGCATGAATGCCATGCACTTGTATTCAAACGGCCAGTTTGGCCTGCACGACTGGGTGTTCAACCCACAATTCTACAAAGAAGAAGAGCCCCATGTTCCCTGGATCCCCCTCGATTTGTACAACCCCCCTACTGGCCTGTATATTGCATCTTTGCGGACGGACCTGTATCCGCAACAGTACTGGAGCACCGCGCCCAGCTTCTTTGCCATCTGGGGTGCCGAGTTCCAGGAGATGGAGCGGCACTACCACTTCGTCAATGATTGGTATGTGACTCGCTGCGCACAGAAGAATCCCCCTCATGGAGGTGACAACAAAATTGTCTGGCTCGTCGACAATGTATTCTCTCGTGCCAGGCACACGTGCTTCCATGCCGCGGTCTAACTCGGGTATCGCATCGAAAATTTGCATCTAGAATGGGCGAACGCCCAACGTTCCATGCTCGAGATGTGGGGAGTTTATCTTTGGCTGAGCAGCAAGGACGACCGGGACTTCGACCATCACTGAACCACGCGGAAAGTCATTGGGGCCTTCGTCACGGATTGGACCGACCTTTCCACACTCTACAAGCAGGGTGTTCCAGTGTGGATGCACGTTCCCTTCAAGCAACTACCCTCGAACATCGCTATCTGCGAGCTGGTGTATTCACAACGCGCCCCCGTGGAAGCAGGCCAGGAAAGTGCCAGCCTTCCGCATGTCATCCCTTGGACTCAAAATGCGGGTCATCAAGACGTTGCGTGAAAGTTTGCCCGCGCACTTCGGTTGCAACGAGGTCCAAGGTGTCATCGTTGGGTCCGTTGTCAGCGTCAAATCTGCCGGATACGAGGCGCTCGAGAACACCACCAAGTCTGGGTGGGCGAGTTATCAGTCTTTGTCAGCCGTTCGTTCGGGTTGGGGGGAGTCGCTGGAGCTGAGCGCGGGACCATCACGTCAGTCTCCGGGACCAACAGTGGGACCTTTGCATTTGTTGCGAGGTATGTTTGTCGCAGCGCTCGCATTATCTACTCGTCGCTGATATGCCCATGCAGAGACCAAGGTTGCACGCAATGCAGCCGCTGCCGGCCCACTTGACCCAGCATCACAATCTCGACACCGCATCCCGCAGACGGTGAATAAGGCTATGCAGGTGCAGTTACAGAAGCTCGCGTTATTCGACTTCGAGGGGGAGCAGTGGGTTCTCAGCTGTGCGCCGTTCATCAATGAGATCAGGCGGAGGTACCACGACAACACAAAGATCGTCATCGAAGAGGTGCTTTTGCCGTCACCGCCCATGTCTCTGATGGACAAGCCATCCGCTTCCGCCGCCTGGCGTCGGACAGGCTGGATTCTCTTCTGCTGGAAATATAAGGAACTCATGAGCCATCCCCGCATCACAAATGACTTCACGGTGTTGTCAACCCTGCGGTTCACCCTGGGCGTCTGGTCCTCCCTCTTGGACCCGCATTTGTGGTTGAGGTACTTCGACCCGGTCAACCCTCCAACTGTCGACCGGAATGGGAAGGACAAGGCCGCCGTGGAAGCCACAACACTCGTCCGAAGACTTTTAATCGCGGAGAAGATCAAACTCCCATCGCTCGACAGCCCGCTCTCGTACAACCTCTTCAACTTCAACTGGCCCGACCGCAAGAAGCCGCCACCCGGGCTCCTCCAAGAGGACTGGATGGGGGTCGTAATGTGGGACGTCCAAGCCATGGGCTTCCACCTTGACATGCGCACCCTCAACTTCTATGTCTACTGGTCCATGACCTTGACGACGACCATGGCAAGGGACCAGCTCCGCTACGTTGACGGCCTGATCGGCCAAATGAACAATTGCAACAGCAGCATCGCGCAACATGACCCAGCCGGTCGCATCAAGTCTATCCACGTCCTCGCGCAACTTATGCACGGATGGCAGATCGGCAAAAAGTACGTCTTGTGGGATGAGGCGCGCTCTATGACAGATCAATATTGAACAGGACTGGCGTATCCTGCGCAGGCACCGCTCAAGCACAACATGTACGAGCGCATGGTCCTCGAGGCCTTTATCAAGTGCTTCCTCGAGGCTTTCAACTGCCACCCAGTGTTGCCATTCATGTGTCCCCCTTGTCCGAAGTAGAGCAGTAGAGGTTTGGTCATATCCTTAGACTTTGTCGCTTTTTTTTCCCTCTTGCTTCGCTTTTGTCATGCAACACTATGTTGGTTCTCATAATGTATACTATCACCATGTATATCAGGCTTGCAATGACTGCATCATAATGACTGTGCATTACCATCTTGTCTTGTGTGAATCCTAAGTTGCAACATTTGCGAGACAGTAGCATCGCACATAAAATGCACTCGCGTGGCCCTCCGTGGTCATGTGACCCAAGGAGCCTCCTTGGCTCTCATTGGATCATCTCTCGTTGCGCTGACCCTGACACCACCCATCTCAGTTTTGGCTGTTTGGCAGGTCAGTGTATAGCCACAGAAGTGCTGAGTAAGTCGATTAGCTTAGCCGGTTAGTTTAGAAGGTTAGTTTAGAAGGTTAGTTTAGAAGGGTTAGTTAGGGTTTGTTTGTCTCGAGGGCAGGAACGGTGATGAGAATGAGGCAATCACAGTTATTAGTAGAACTATTAGATGGTTAGCTTAGCTTAGGGTTAGTATTAGAAGGGTTAGTTGGTTAGTTTAGCCATTAGCAGGTTAGGGGTTTGTTTGTCTCGAGGGCAGGAACGGTGATGAAAAACGGGGCTATTATGGTTGGACTTAATCGAGTCTGTTGTCTGTGATATAGGCTTGACAACAGCATAGAATGGTTATCGGTGCAGCTTGTGCTGCCTTCCACCATTAGGGTAGGGGACATGGCCATCCGGGAGTATGGCTCAGTGTTCTTTTCCAGGTAGAGACGTGGACCAACCAGCATTACTGTAGTTTTACGACCTTAGGTTCGTTCCCTGTCCCCTGGCAGTGTCATGAACGCTTAGTAATGACACACAGAATAGAGTAGAACCTTGTAGAAGGCGCTGGAACGCGCCTGAAGGTTCTAGGATTTGTAGTGACTCAGGTTATGACTCGACTGTGACTCACAAGGAACATTGTAGAATAGTATAGAACGTTATGGTAGGGACTGGAAGGTTCTAGTACAGTACTTGTATAGTAGTATATAAGACGCTAGCTGAAGTCGATGGACTTCAGCTCGTCCATCTGTTATACACGCCCTTAGCGCTATAACGATTGACGGTTCGGTTACGGCCTCTCAGACTTAAGACTAAGACACCGCTACCTTAACAACAACAACCCCCACTCGACCTAGTGCACCTAGAGTCTTGACTCTCACGCCTAAGTCACACGACACAGCCTAGACTACAACGACAGACTTTACGCCAAGTCTAACAACCACGACAGTTCGGTACCCGCCTAAGGTACCACGATCTAGGGGTTCTTACAGGCAGCCCGAACTGAACCTAATTTCCCATGTTGTCCCCTGTCCCCCGCCAAAATCCAGGGCCTGAGCTGATCGTGAGAATTATGTTGCTTACTGTGAGAATATATTTAACTGACTCCAGTCAGTTTGTGAACTTCCCACGGCCCCGAACTTGCAGCTGTCCCCTGTCCCCCGGAAGGCGGACTGAACCTAAGGTCGTAAAACTACAGTCGGTGTCATCGTGCTCCACCAACCCAACTTAGGCTCAGGGAATGTATGGAGGATTGGTATTAGGTGATAATGTGCTCTTCTAACCTGTCTTAGGGTAAGGGAATGCCTGTATTTGACAGTGGGGAAAATTTTCAACAAATTCTTCTGCACACCTCCACACGTTCAACCTATGAGTGCATCATCCACCATGATGTCGAAACCGGATGGTGCGTTGCCGATCCCATTAGGGATGATGTTCGCTTTACCCCCCACCTTAGGCTTTAGGGGACGCATCAATCGCACGCATCAGATGGATATCCTTTGACCGACATCACGTCTCTCGACGGCTCACTGACCGACCATTGACCGAAGAGGACATCTAACCCGTCGCTAACCCATTGCAAAGACGACAAACGGATGACGACAATGAGGCCATGGAAATTTTTCTTCCCGCAGCTCTTCCAAAGGACCGCGGGCAAGGGAGCAAAAGAGTCCCGGTGTGCGCGCCGTGGAATTCATGGACATCGCAGGTCGACGAGGTACCCAGGTGACGCTTCTCTGCACAGTCGTTGCAGAGATCATGAAGGACGTTTTCTCCACCCGCCGATCGCCATTCGTGACAGACAGACGATAAGACACCACCGTCTTTTAGCGCGGCTATTGGCAAAGCGTGGCTGACGATAGCGGTGAAATCGTGGATGTACGAGAGTGACAGTGCAATATGAGTGTTCACACCACTGATCTTCCGCAGCTACCCAAACTTTGCGACAGCCAGCTAAGAGCGACGACAGTGCGCATGCACTTCAGGGCTCGCGTACTTGGGGTTACAAAATGCACATTTCTACGCAATGTGGATGCGTTGATTGGCAACCCGTTGTCGAACGAGTTTTGTGTGGTGATGGCTGTGTCGAAGAGGCGAGAGGAATTCTTGAGGCGATAGAGGTGTAGTGCCGATTCTTCAGCTTCTTCTGCCAAAAGCACAAACTCCTGAGGTCCCGGGCTACCTAAGTCGGGGATTGCTCAGTTGGCCGTCGGTTATTGAACCTGACTTGAATTTGATGGGACAAGCTTCTTGAGAGCTCGTCGGCGATACCTATAAAAGGTAAGATGAGAGTGGGCCTAAATGGAAGGCTTGAGGGATCCTGTGTTGAGGTCTTGTGAGACGCTTCGAGCGTCGAAGTTCCTAAAAAAAATAAAGAGAGGTCAGTTGTTCCTTTGGTCGCGAAGACGATAGAGCGAGGGAAACGAATTCGAACAGCCTACGGCGGCTGTGTAGAGTCGATAGAGGAGCTGTCCAGGCACTCGAGGCCTGACAGAGAGGGATCGGCAGACGACTGCCGGGCGCGATTAGAGTGGAACTGATTGATTGCTCATTCATGCCGATTCGGCTACATTTTATACTCCTTAGCTAGGCCAGCTTTCTGAGTCATATTAGTAATCCTAGCAGTGCTGAGTCAGCTTCTGACTCAGCCGAGTCATGATTTGCATGTGCTGACTAAGATTGGGCACCG